>NC_092037.1:83707944-84307944 GCF_003086295.3 Arachis hypogaea | reverse complement strand
GGATTCAAAATTGTAGTCATTTCTTGGGTGATGCATGAGCATGTTGTACCCTTTTCCCCTTTATTTTATAGTTATTTTTAATTATATTTTATTAAATATTATTATATTTTAGTACAAAAATCCTCTTTGGATGCTACCTTGAGTTATTTTTGTGGTTTTTTAATCAATTTTCAGAGAAAATTCGAACGAATTTGGCAGAGTTTTGTGCAAAAGCAAAGGAAGAAAGTATATGTTGTCAACCCTGACCTTCTTGGATTTAAACGAGCATAACTTGAGTTGCAGAGGTCCCATTGACATGGTTCTAATGGTGTTGGAAAGATAACATCCAGATCTTTCCAACGATATATAATACTTTATACTTGTCTTCTGAAATTACTGCCAAATTTGGCGTTAAACACTGAGTCTGGTGTTTAGCGCCCAAGAAGGACAGAACCAATGCCAGAACTGCCGCCCTATCGACGTTTAATGCCAGAAAAATGCCAGAAACGGGTCAAATTCCCCAATGGAGCATCTTTAGTGGGATTTAGCTTTTAATTGTTATCTTTTATCATATTTTAGTTATTTTATTTAAAAACCAAATATTTTAGGCCTAGAATTTATTATTCTATTTTATTTTCAAATCAAATTAGGTTAGTATAAAAGGAAAAAGATCACTTAGGTCTAGGATCTTCTCCCTTTCACACATTTTCAGAACCCTAGTTTCTCTTTAACTCATGAGCAACTATACCTCCTGGTTAAGGTTAGGAGCTCTATTTATTTCTATAGATTAGAACTATTATTCTTCTATTTTAATTAATATTTTGATTCAATTCTAAGAATTATTTTCACTCTTAATCTTATGAATTGGGTAGAACGAGAGTATGACCCTTTTCTACATGAGTTCTTGTGATTCTCGAGAGAGTTATCTCACTTGAACTACAAATTGAAAACAAATTCCTCTTAAATCGCTAATTGCA
Organism: Arachis hypogaea; assembly: GCF_003086295.3. NCBI lineage: Eukaryota > Viridiplantae > Streptophyta > Magnoliopsida > Fabales > Fabaceae > Arachis > Arachis hypogaea. The sequence goes on along the minus strand of NC_092037.1, from coordinate 84,306,988 downwards.
TGAACTAATTGGGATATGTGACATATAATCCTATTAGTCTTGGGTAATTAGGGTTTTTGTGGCGCTAAACTAATTTTTTGAACTTAACCCTCTAATTGGAATTAAGCGACCACGAGAGTAGCGGTTAATGAAGGTTAGAGGAGGCTAAATCACTAAGAGATTAGGGTTTAGACATTTACAGTTTTCCATAGAACAAATCATGCATTGTTAAAATAGTTGGTGAGAACTTTTAATCCAGAAAGATAAACATCTCCGAAGCCTTAACTGTTTTCTCATACTATTTTCACACTGAAACTATTTATTGCTTTATTTATTTATTTATTTACTATTTATGCATTTGCAACCTTCAAAACTCTTTTTTTATTTGCCAAACTAAGTCCAACTTGACAACTATTACTTGCTTAGTTTGACAATTCTCATGGGATCGACCTTCACTCACCTGAGGTATTACTTGGATGACCCGGTGCTCTTGCCGGTTAAGCTGTGCGAAATTCTAATTTGAGCACTAAGTTTTTGATGCCATTGCCAGAGATTATTTGTGATTGACAACTACCAGTTGTTTGGTAGCTTAGAATAGGTTTTTCTTAGTTTTATTTGTTTTCCTCTTTAATTTTTGAGTCTTTAGTTTCATTTATTTTTCCTTAGTTTCTGATTTTAAGTTTGGTGTTCCTTTAGTGATTTTAAAAAAAAAAATCGAAAATATTAGTGTCTTTTCTTTTTAGTTTTTGAAATTTTTGATCTATTTTTCATTCTTGTTTTTTATTTTCTTAGGTTAATTGTTTGTTTTATTTTATTTTTTTATTTTATTTCTTTTTTCTTACATAGGATACCTCACTGGCAATTCTCTACACTCTGATGTAGAGATTCTCCTTTTCTTTGTTTTTTGTTTGTGTGTGAGTAGAAACAGGAAGTAGTCATGGAGGTATATGCTGCAGATGCACTTCTTGCTTAGTACAAGCTTTTATTGCAACAGATAAGTCTTTTCACTCAACGATTGAGTAGCATGCAGAGTCAAGTTGCTAAGGTTCATAGTGCTCCTCCAGATGCTCCTTGTGATATGAGTGGCGACTTCTATCAAGGTGAAACTCACAACTATGGCCAGTATACTCATGAGCAGGTCAATTACATGAAAAATTCCTCTAGAAACCCCTATGATACACCTTATTCTCAGAATTTTGATTAAGGGTGGAGGAATCACTCAAGCTCTGGGTGAAGAAAGCAACCTCAGAGACAACAACCGAGCGAATTATGCCAGCAACTCTCAGAGAGGTTTGATAAACCACTATTTTATGATCTATCTTGTTCTCAATTGAGTGGTTTTTATCAAGTCTTTGCACACTTATTCATACTAATTGCATGTTTACATTTTTCTTCCTAATTCTGTGCTTTAATTGAAAACATGCTTCTTTGACTTTAAATTTGCTAACTTTAATCCTCTTTTATTACCATTCGATGCCCTGATATGTTCGTTAAGTGTTTTCAGAGATTACAGGGCAGGAATGGCTCAGAGAACGGAAAGGAAGCATGCAAAAGTGGAAGGAATACAAGAAATTGAAGGAACTGCAAAGCTGTCAGCCTTACCCTCTCGCACAAAATCGATCATAACATGAGCTACAAAAGTCCAAATGATGCGGTTCCAGGTGTGTTGGAAAGGTAACGTCCGGGACTTCGAAATGATATATAATTTGATATAGTGGCCATACATCTAGACGACGCGAACGGGTGCTCCACGCGGACGCATCGCAGTGACAAAAATCAACGTGTTTGATTTCATAACCAGCGAATTCTGGGCTGTTTTTGACCCAGTTCTCGGACCAAAAAACACATATTAGAGGCTATAAAGTGGGAGAATCCATCCATTCATAAAAAAATTTATCACAATTCATTCATAATTCATAATTTTATGTTTAGATGTAGGTTTAGAGAGAGAGAGAGAGATGCTCTCTCCTCTCTCTTAGGATTTAGGATTAGGATTCCTCTTAAAGGATTTAGGATTTCTTCTTCTCAATTTCCAGGTTCAATGTTCCTTTTATTTATTTTCTCAATTTGGTTTATGAACTCTTTATGTTTAGATTCATTTTCTTATTTAATATAAATTTGAGGTATTTCATATTTATGATTTTAATTTAGATTTTTACACTCTTAGCTTTGGTTGAGTAATTAGTAACACTTGAGTTATCAAACTCAGCTGTTGATTGAAATTGGAATTCTTTGCTGATTGATTTGTACTCCAATAACTCTAGTCTTTCCATAGGAGTTGACTTTTCTTTATTTAGTAAGGGCTAACTAAAGTGGGAGCAGAGTCCAATTCTCATCACATCTGATAAGGATAACTAGGATAGGACTTCAATTTCTTATACCTTGCCAAGAAATTTTATAATTATTAATTTATTTTCCTTGCCATTTAAATAACATGTTCCTTATTTTAAAAACCCAAAATTATACTATTTTCTTTAACCAATAATAAATCATACCTCCCTGCAATTCCTTGAGAGACGACCCGAGGTTTAAATACTTCGGTTTATAAATTTTATTGGGTTTTGTTACTTGTCACAACCAAAACTTTTACACGAAAGGATTCTCTATTGGTTTAGAAACTATACTTACAACGCGATTATATTTGTGAATTTTTTTACCGATAGAAAATCCGTTCGTCAAGGTTTTAATCAGAACCCAGTCAACAACTTTCCTTCTCAGCCTCCACAATCTCAGAGTACCCTTGACCTAGCATCCAATGTTGCAAAATTTGCAAAAAGCCAACAAAGCTTTATGCAGAAAACCCGAGCCTCCATCAGGGATCCGAAGATGCAATTGAACCAGAAAAACCAATGAATATCTGAGTAAATAAAAGAGAAATGCCTGGCAATTCAATTGAGGAGCGACCAGATAGTAGCCACTAAACATAAGAAGAATGAGGAACTGGGTGAAAAAGAGACACGGGAGCAGGAAATTGCAGAGACAAAGAGTGTTAGGGAGGGCGCTAAATGCACATCTAGGGAGCCAAGAAGGGCGCTGAATGCCCATCTAGGGAGCCAAGGAGGACGCTGAACGCCCAAGAAGATTTAAAGAATGCCCCCTCAAGGCACCATGATAACACCTTTCCGGTTACTCTTGGTACACATCCTGTGTTAGCCAAAGCCCCAGAGTACAAAGCTAAATCGCCCTACCCTCAGAAACTTCAGAGATCCCTCACTCTTTCTAGTGACACAGTGCCTACATCAAGAGAAGAGTGCAAGGTCATCACAATGGATACTGAATCCATGCCAAAGGAGGAAGTATAAGTTGATGAGGAGCTGGAGGAAGAAAAGGCTCAAGAAAAGGGCAGAAGCACATTGTTACACGCCCCATTGGTGGCACAAGAGCCTGAAGTATCACACCCTCAGAAGCTGCAAGAGAAGACTAAGGACGAGCAGTTCTCTCAATTCTTGGAAATCTTTAAAAGATTACACATCAATATTCCTTTTACTAAGGTGTTGGAGAAGATGCCTCCCGATATGGCCTTCATGAAAAGCCTACTCTCTGAGAAGAAGGCCTTGAAGGGAGACAAAAGTGTGGTCTTGACCAAGGAGTACAATGCACTGATTCAAAGGAAGCTACCTAAGAAGATGCCAGACCTTGGAAGCTTCCTGATTTCCTATACCATTGGGAATATTACTTTTGAGAAAACACTGTGTGACCTAGGTTTAAGCATAAATCTGATGTCACTCTCTGTAATGAAGAATTTGGGAATCCAAGAGGCACAGTCTACAAGAATAGCACTTGAGATGGCTGACAAATCTCAGAAGTAGGCATATGGGATAGTGGAGAACGTAATAGTCAAGGTTGGAAAGCTCTTCCTCCCGGCAGAGATCCTAGGAAGGCCATTCCTAGCCACTGGAAGAGCCCTCATTGATGTTGAAATAGGTGAATTGATGCTGAGGTTACATCAGGATTGGATGGTTTTCAAGGATTTTAAACCTCCAACACCCCCCGACAAAGGAGGTACTTGCATGAAGAGTGCAATGCTGAAGCCTCCTCCCTTGGTGGAAACTCATACAGTTCTCCCAAACATCAGACCTAAGTTTCGTGTTGGGCATTCACCAGCCACCAAGGAGGGAGGATAACCCAAGAAAAAGGTACCTAAGGGTTGGAGGAATAAGAAGATTTTCACTGAAGACTTCTCACCAGGGATGAAAGTGGTATTTGCTAGAAGTTCAGTCCTACCTCATACTATGAACAGGATCATGTCCCTTGAGTATATTAAGTAGATCCATAAGAGCACAGAAAAGAAGCTCACAATAAGGGGTGAGGATTTCAGCCTCTATGACTATCTTCCTCTTTAAAGGAGCTAACCGTCAAGCTAGTGACGGTAAAGAAGCGCTTGTTGGGAGGCAACCCAATCAGGAGTATCCTTTAGTTTATTTCAGTTTTATCTCAGTTTTATTTTAATTTGATTTCATTTTATTTTTCATTGATTTTCAAAGTTTTTCTAGTTTTTCTAATGTTTGTGATCATGTACAACACTTAGAATAGGGATAGGAAAACTCAAACAGAAGAACAAAACACCCTGGAGGATCAGTGCTGTGGGCACTAAATGCCAGGGAGGGCATTTAGCGCCATGAGGGGAGCAGAAGTTTGGGCATTTTACGCCCAATTTGGGCATCCCAACTCAAAATTTTAACCTTCCTTAGGGCGTTTCACGTCCATAATGGGCGTTTAACGCCACCAAGGGGTCATCGAAAAAAAAAGAGTTTTAAATTTAAATTTTTCTTCTCTTTCTATCACTCTTTTTTTATACTCATCCGTGTGCTCTTCATGTCCCTTCCCGTTTTCAATTTTCTTTGTTTGGGGACAAGCAAACTTTTAAGTTTGGTGTTGCAGAGCAAGCTCTCGGTTTATATTATCATCAATGGTACCAAAGGGAGGTGAATCATCTTCATGGAAGAGCACAGCCTGAGGAGGGAGCAGCAGCCACCATAATTGAGGTGGCTGAGTTTCATTAGCCCTTACCTTATCTTATCTTCTATTTTTTCAGTACTTTTTAGCTTATTTCCTGTTTTCTATTCTAGCTTTTGCATGATCACTAATAGGATTTCCTTGCTTTCTAGTTTAGTTCTTTATTTTGTTTTTTTGTTTATTCCGAAAGATGTCTCATATATTGCTCACTAAGCTTAAAAAAATTTAAAAGAAAATAAAGTAGTAATTCGCATGAGATTTGAGTTATATATTGTTCTAATTACTTTGATGTGGTGACATTATCTCTATTTCTGAATGTATGACCTGAACTATCCACATTCGATATTGGAGTCAACAATATTGGTTCTTGAGGAACAGCAACTTAGAGAAGTATTATAGATTCTCTGAAATAAGAAGAAAATTGATTCTTGAAGCAAAACAAACAGGAAAAAGAAATAAAAAGTAAAATCAAAAGAAAAGGTCGAAGACTTTGAGCATCAATGGTTAGGAGAGTCAAAACTAATCTAAAGCTCAAAAGAGTGATTCTCCCTAACCATATGCTTATGGTGGAAAGTGTCAAGTAACTTTTGAGACTGAACACTTAAAGTCATGACCAATTATTGTTACAGAGTATGCCTAAGGCTCTCTGAGCACCACTGTCTGGGAGAAAAGAAAAGAAAAGTTCAAACCCAAGGAGTTTCCCAGTTAAGTGCTTGTGGTGTTCTTGTATCAAGTTAAGCTTGAAGACAAAATACTTAGAGACACGGTTAGGCTCAAAGTGCAAAGCACCAAAAAAGAGAAAAGAAAAAGATGTGTTCAAGAATCAATTAGAGCCTAAAGAAGAGAATCTATAATATTAACCAAGTTCTAATTCTGGAAGATACTAATATTTCTGAGCTTCAAAGGATTGTGAGATGCCGAAGCTATTCAGAGTTAGAGTGACATTAGCCCCGCTCAGTAACTAGACCTGAGCTTAAAATGACAATTCATGTCTTAAGCATTTTCTCTTCTTGGTCCTATATTATTTTGGTTGCTTGAGGATAAGCAACAGTTTAAGTTTGGTGTTGTGATATGTGAGCATCATGTACCCTTTTTTCCCTCATTTTCTAGTTTTTTAAAATTATATTTTATTAAATTTTATTATATTTTAGTGCAAAAATCCTCTTTGGATGATACTTTGAATTGTTTTAATGTTTTTATGATTTTAGAGGAAATTTGAGCGAATTTGGCAGAGGTTTGTGCAAAAGCAAAGGAAGAAAGTAGATGTTGTTAACCCTAAACTCTTTGCATTTCAATGTGCATAACATGAGCTACAGAGGTACAATTGACACAGTTTTAATGGTGTTGGAAAGCCAACTTCTAGAGCTTTTCAATGATATATAATGGTTTATACTTTTCTTCTAGAATCACTGGCTTTTAGCACCCAAGAAGGAGAGAACCATCACTAGAACTGCCCCCTGCTGGTGTTTAACGCCAGAAACGGGTCAAACTCTCCCAAGGGAGTATCTTTAGTGGAATTTAGATTTTAATTGTTATCTTTTGTTATATTCTTGTTATTTTTATTTGAAAACCAAATATTTTAGGCCTAGAATTTATTATTCTATTTTATTTTCAAATCAAATTAAGTTAGCATAAAAGGAAAAAGATCACTTAGGTCTAGGATCTCACTACAAAAAAAAAGGCCTATGGTCACGGTAAAAAACCGTGACCATAGCTAGTAAAAAGGGTGACCATAGATCTATGGTCACAGTTTTGGACCTATGGTCACGGTTTTTTACCGTGGCCTATTCTCTCGTGGCCATAGGTCTATGGTCATGGTTTTTTTTATCTATGGTCACGGTTTTTATGGTCACGGTTTTAATTTTCAAAATCTGACACTTTAGGCCACGTTTTTTTACCGTGACCATAGGTTAATCTATGGTCACGGTAAAAAACCGTGACCATAGCCTTATCTATGGTCACGGTTTTCACCGTGACCATAGCCTCTATGGTCACCCCTCCTTAAAACCGTGACCATAGATAAGGCTATGGTCACGGTTTTTACCGTGGCCATAGCCTCTATGGTCACCCCTCCTTAAAACCGTGACCATAGCCCTATCTATGGTCACGGTTTTTACCGTGGCCATAGACTCTATGGTCACCCCACTTAAAACCGTGACCATAGCCCTGTCTATGGTCACGGTTTTTCACCGTGGCCATAGCCTCTATGGTCACCCCTCCTTAAAACCGTGACCATAGATAGCTCACCAAACAAATCATGAATAGACTAACAATAAGCTCAGCAAGATAATAACCTCAAAAAAAATCATGAACAGAAAATCAGAAATAACAACCAAATCACGAATAGAGTAACAATAAGCTCAACAAACAATAAGCTCAGGAAGCAAATAATAATCTGGGCAAAAAAAATCATGAAGAGAAAATAAGAAAAAACAAATAAATCTATTCCAGCAAACAATGACCTCAGAAAATCTAGCTACTCAGCAAATGAATTACTAACAAATTACTAACAATAACCTAAGCTAATCCAGCTAATCCAGCTAATCAGAAAATCAACTTCTATGGCTGCAAGCAGACGTCGAGGAAATGGCTGCAAAGTTTGTGAACAAATTATTACTTACCGACGGTGAGGAGGAAGGCGAGAAACGATGACCGTAGAGGAGGCGACACCGGCAAAGACAGAGAAGGCGAGCTCGGCGACGACAACGACGCAGTGGCTACAGGACGCAACAGCTGCTCGATTTGTGGCTTCTATGGACTATGGTCCTCAAAGAAGAAGAGAGGAGTGATGGGGGCTGCGGTGGTCGAACCCATCGCTGCGGTGGCTACAGGACGCATGCAGCAGCTACTCGATTTGTGGCTCGATTTGAGAAGAAGAGAGGAGCGATGGATTTGTGTGTTTGTGAAGAGAGGAGCGACGGCTTCTAATGGACGTGCATTGAAACGGATTCTATGGTTCTCTAATTTCTTTTAACCCTAACTTAGGAACTTAGAAGATAATGAGGAGGGAATGGGGAAATTTGGGGAGGGAATGGGTAAATTTGGGGGGACACTCTTTTCAGATGCACTAACTTTTCCAATTCGATAATAAAATTATAAGACAATACAAACATATTAGTATAAGTTAAAATGATATTGTACAGCTAAATACATTTTTTTATTGGTTTTTTTAAAATTAATCATCACATTATTAATAAGAAAAATCCACAACAAAGATGAAGATTTCATATTTTATATATAGTAACAAAATAAGGGAAATGCACACAAACAGACACACATGAAAATATTGATTACAAAAAAACTTGATTGGCTATCTAATTTTACTTTATGTATGTGAATGAAATTTATTAAAATTTATAAAAATAATAATTACTTAAGAGTTAAGAATGTAATTGCCATGCTATTTAATAAAAATACTTGTATTTATTTAATTTTTGTGATGAATGCTGAATGGTTTGAGTAGTTTTTAAGGTGTGGCAATACAAAAAATTGAACGTCAATGTAATCTTTTTTTTGCACCGTATGTATATATATTAAATTAATTATATTCTTAAAAATGGATTTGCTAAATATAAATTAAATAATAATAATAAAGATAATTCATTTAAATAAAATAATTAGCTTTCATAGCAAATAGAACACAGATACCTTTAGGTCACTCTCAAAAACCGTGACCATAAATCCTTTTAGGTAACCCTTTCAAAAAACCGTGACCATAGACTCTTTTAGGCCACTCACCAAAACCGTGACCATAGGTCCCTTTAGGCTACCCCCCAAAACCGTGACCATAGACTCTTTTAGGCCACCCCCAAAACCGTGACCATAGACCACTTTAGGTCACCTTTCAAAACCGTGACCATAGACCCTTTTAGGTCACCGTTTTTTGAAAAACCGTGACCATAGACCCTTTTTGGTCACTGTAAAAAACCGTGACCATAGACCCCTTTAGGTCACCCCCAAAACTGTGACCATAGACCCTTTTAGGCCACCCCCAAAACCGTGACCATAGATGACCATAGACCACTTTAGGTCACCCCCCAAAACCATGACCATAGACCCTTTTAGGCCACCCCCAAAACCGTGACCATAGACCACTTTAGGTCACCCCCCAAAACCGTGACCATAGACCCTTTTAAGTCACCCTTTTTTGAAAAACCGTGACCATAGACCCTTTTTAGTCACTGTAAAAAACCGTGACCATAGACCCCTTTAGGTCACCCCCAAAATCGTGACCATAGACCCTTTTAGGTCACCCTTTTTTGAAAAACCGTGACCATAGACCCTTTTTGGTCACTGTAAAAAACCGTGACCATAGACCCCTTTAGGTCACCCCCAAAACCGTGACCATAGACCCTTTTAGGCCACCCCCAAAACTGTGACCATAGACCACTTTAGGTCACCCTCCAAAACCGTGACCATAGACCCTTTTAGGTCACCCTTTTTTGAAAAACCGTGACCATAGATCCTTTTTGGTCACTGTAAAAAACCGTGACCATAGACTCCTTTAAGTCACCCCCCAAAACCGTGACGATAGACCCTTTTAGGCCACCCTTTTTAAAAAAACGTGACCATAGATACTCTATGGTCACCCTTTTTCTTAAAACCGTGACCATAGCTTTTTTTTTTTGTGGTCACGGTAAAAAACCGTGACCATAGAGGGTCTATGGTCACGGTTTTTTACCGTGACCAAAAAAACCGTGGCCATAGACCCAAAATGTTGTAGTGTCTTTTTCCTTCCGCACGTTTTCAGAATCCTAGTTTCTCTGTAAGTCATGAGCAACTAAACCTCCTGATACCTGTTTCAAATGTTCGTGATATGAAGAGTTAAAATATTATTTAGAAGATATTAGTTTATATTTTTAGAATATTTTAATTTAATTTGATGTATTTTGATTTTGTTTTTTTAATTACTAGATTAGGTTTTATATTTGTGGGCTTAGGATTTTCTATATTTTAGCCTAATAAGAGGTTATAAATATCTCAAAAACTAGGGTAGTCTCAGTACAGAATAATTTAGAGGTTCGAAAACCCATTTTTGGTTTCGTGATAAAACCATGGTGTGGACAATTGAGGTTGAGGAGTCCCTCTCTTGTTGCATCGGGGAATTAGGTAGAAGAGGAGTCCATGCGATTCAATTTCTAGACTATGGCATTGACAAGTTAGGTTGAGGAGTCTCTTTCTTGTTGCGTCAAGAAATTGGGTAGAAAGTAGAGTGATTCTCTTTGTATTCAATTTCAACCTATTATTTTTGTTTTTATTTCAATTACAATTTATCTTTTCTATTCAATTTTAATTCTTGTCTTATTTATCCTATTAATTCTTTATCATTTGGTATCAGAGCTTAGGTATTAGATTAATTCTTATTAATCTATATTTGTTCTTTTTTTTATTATAAAAAAAGAACCCAGTGTCTGTCGCTCTTAAGTTCTTGTATTCTTGTTTTCTGTTTGCATTTCATTATTGTCCACATCATGGTTTCATCACAAAATCAAAAAAATAAGAGTTTTCAAACCTCTAAATCGTTCTCTGTTACGACTATCCTAGTTTATGAGGTATTTATAACCTCTTATTAGGTTAAAATATAGAAAATTCTAAGCCCACAAACATAAGGCCCAATCTAGTAATTAAATAAACATAATCAAAAAATATCAAATTAAAATATTCTAAAAATATAAACTAATATCTTTTAAATAACACTTGAACTCTTCATATCACAAATATTTGAAGCATGTATCACTTCCTGGTTAATGTTAGGAGTTTTGTTTATTTGTATGGATTAGAACTATTATTCTTCTATTTTACGAGAGTATGACCCTTTTCTACATGAGTTCTTGTGATTCTCGAGAGAGTTATCTCGCTTGAACTACAGGTTGAAAACAAATTCCTCTTAAATCACTAATTGCATGAACTAATTGGCATATGTGACATATAATCCTATTAGTCTTGGGTAATTAGGATTTCATGGTGCTAAACTAATTTTCTGAACTTAACCCTCTAATTGGAATTAAGCGATCACAAGAGTAGCGGTTAATAAAGGTTAGAGGAGGCTAAATTAATGAAGGTTAGAGGAGGCTAAATCATCTCCGAAATCTTAACTATTTTCTCATATTGTTTTCACACCGAACCTATTTATTGCTTTCTTTATTTGTTTATTTACTGTTTATGCGTTTGTAACCTTCAAAACTCTTTTTTTTGATTCGCCTGATTAAGTCCAACTTGACAATCATTGCTTGCTCAGTCCGACAATTCTAGTGGGATCGACCCTCACTCACCTGAGATATTATTTGGATGACCCGGTACACTTACCGATTAAGCTGTGTGAAATCCTAATTCACACATCACTGTGTCAATAAATTGACCAAATTGTGATGACTTTCATCAACATGCTGTCAAAAAGCAGCCATCGAACTAGAAGCATTCGACGTAGAACACAATTGATAATCCCGAGAAAATTCAGAATATAATTGAGGTATTAGGTTACCACCAAAACTTGATGAATTTTCAAATTTAATTGGTGGATCGGAGATACCCACTTATTGGTGGAGTGTAATCTGGAGGAAGGCCATAAGGAAGTCAACCAGCAGTTACTGGTGATTGGTTTGAGTCACTGCAATTCGTGGGCGTTGATTTCGCCCACTATTTCCAACTAGGGGATTAGTAACCATTACATTCTCCCCAATCGTACTACTTTCATCACGCGATGATATCTCCATCGGAATTGATGTAACTATAGCAACATTATCATTCGCATATGATTTCACATTAGTATTAGAAACTTCTTCTGCCACTCGAATAATCTTGCCACATTTAAGTTGCATGTACTAGATCATTATAAAATACTTTTTGACACACTTAATTTTCAAAACTATCCCACCGAGCGTGCCAATTTATTTTATAGATTTTTAACAAATCTAAGTGGTTTGATATCTAATGATATGGGAGCGAAACTTAGTTTTCTTGTGCGTACCAATTTTCGAAAGTACATCAAAGGTTATTTCAATTGAACAAAGCAATAAAAGAAAATATGAAATTAAAGCAAAATAAATTTGCAAATAAACGATTGAAATTAAAAGAAATAATAGTGAATTTAATTAAAGCAGTAAATTGTCTTCGACAAGATCGAAAGACTTTAAAATCGACAACAAAGTGCTGAAGTTTAAAAGAAAACAGAGAATAAACTTGCTTGAAAGATAAATTTTTATGAAAATAAAGATTACAAGAAATTTAAATGAAATTAAAAAGACACGGAAGGAATCCTACATAAAAAAAAATCTCTTTACAGACTCAAAAAATTGCTATGGATGTGAGTGTGCGAGAGCGTTTTCTGAAAACGAATTCCAACACTTTTTTCTTCGAACCTTCACCTATTTATGAGAGTTTTCGACCAATCAAATTCCAACATAACTCCCACGTGCATTAATCTTTGAGTAACTGTTCTCACTTTTTTGCATTCTTCCTGGATGAGTCCTTATCTATTGAAATTTACTTTCTTGTCGATATGTCATCTTCGATAAACCCCATAAAGCAAGTTTCTACTTCAAAACTCAAAACTTATTTATTTTTTACTAACACAATCCTGAAAACAAAATCTTAAGTATTTGAAGGAGTGAAATGACCTGGCTTTTGTAATCCTAATTAACTACTAATTTCTCTATGCTCTTATTTTTAGTATGTGTTTGGATTGATGTTTGTTAAATTGGAATTTGAATAAATTTAATTTTATAGAATTGGTGTGTGTTTGGGTTAATTTTTGTCAAATTAGAGTTTGAACGAAAGTGATTTTATAGGATTAAATTTGATAAAATAAATATTGTTTGGATAATATTATTTAAAATTATTTTTAGATAGATAATTATTAAAAAGGATATGACATTAATTGTAATGTTATTTTTTTAACTATGTTTTATTTTTTGATACTCTTTTCTAGTATTTTTTTTATGACTTTAATTTTGATGCAGTGTTAATATAAATCAGTTTTATACGTGCATCTAATTACGTAATGTCACATCAGTAAAAATAACTACATTTAACATTAACAGCATGAATGATCATACAAAAAAATGGATGTGATTGCACGACAGTGTAAAACACTTTACACTATCAGTGCATCAAAATTAAACTCTTATTATTTATGGCTAATTATTTTTCTGTTTAATTTACTTTACCTAATGAAATCAATAATTTATATTATAATAATAATAATAAATATAATACATAAGAATCACAAATTATAAAAGTGTATAATATCAAATTATACAAAAATTAACAAAAAAAATAATAAAAAAACTCATAAAATAATAAAAATTTCATAAATAAAACAATAACATATATGAAGGGTAAAGTTGGTAGAAGAAAATTAAGAGTTTAGAGTTAATAACTGAACGTTGGTTAGTAAACATAAAAGCTAATTCTTTTGATAAGTCTTTAACTATCATAAAAATTAACACAATGAGCAGTTATGAATCAAAATGATAAATAAGATTGAGAGTTGTGAACTTATAATAAAAGTACATGTGATGGTAATTGATTGCAACCTAATAGAAAAAAAAGGAGGAAGTAGAAGAAGAGAATATTATGCGAAAGAGGAAATAATGAAAATAAAACTTAATCATTTTGAAAGAATAATGAAATTAAAAATTGTTTAAGATGATGAATATATATATATATATATATATATATATATATATATATATATATATATATATATATATATATATATATATATATTTGAAATGAAAGATACAAATGTTATTTTATCAATTAAAATGATGCATGAATATAAAGATATTTTATCAATTAAAATAATGCATGAATATAAAGAGTTCTTTGAAGTTAGATTTTTATATTTGTTTTAAAATAAATAAAATTAAAAAATAAATAAATTTAGTAATATTTATAAATGATTATTTTGTGAGTAATATTTATAAATATTCATATTGATCTTATATTTTTGATACACATAAATAATAACATAATAATTTTTTTATCATATTTTATTTATTTTAATTTTATTTATTTTATATATTCTATTAAATAATTTATAAAATTTTTTATTTTTATTTTAAATTATCGATAATAAATTTAAAATTTTAAAAATAAATATATAAAATTTAATTTATTAAATAATATTATGCCTATTGAGGCGCTAGTAGATATATAAATAGAATCATAAAAATGAAAGATTTATCATGGACTAAACATGATGATAGCTACAATTCTTGTTGGGCCTTAAATCCACAAAGCTACAAACCCAAAATACGTTAACTTAATATACTTGAAACTTTTTAAAAAATTTTAAATATGAGTACTTTCTATTTGAATTTAGTTTAATTCACTCTCTCTTGCAAATCAAATAATATAAGTATATTTATTTTTATTATATTATATTAAATTTATAATTTAAATTATATTTATTTAAATTTTAAATTAAAAATTTTTTATTTTTAAAATTTTAAATTATTTCAATAAAATTAGATTAAATGGATAAAAAAATCAAATTAATACCATCTAAATCGTAATAAATTATATCTATTTTAGATTAGTTATTTAAATTTTTTTATATCCCAAATGTTGTGACTCTAAAAAGTAAAAATTGCAATTGAGATACATTTTTTGAGAATATTACAATTTTAATTGTACTCAAGATCAAGTCAACCATAAATTTTATATATTTTGGATACACTATATTTGAGATATACCTTAATCTTTTCTGTATGTAATATACCTGAGATGTGATTAAGTATATAAATTCATAAATTTATTCAGTAGTATGTACATTGGTATTTAAAATATCTATTTTATTTATATATATTAAAAAATTTAAAAGAAGATGAGCTGCCCATTTCAGTACAAATTAGGTGAACAATTCGGTTGTCTACAACTCTTTCCACCAAATTTGTAATTTGATTCTTCAAAAAAAAAATTGGTAATTTGTGAATGCTTGGAGAAACTGGCTAGAAAACAAGTACAAAGCAGAACAAAAAGAAGTTTTCTTTGTAGTGCAAGCCCAATAACAAAAAGAAGTTTTCTTTGTAACCCCATTCTTTCGCCCCGGAAGCGGAGGGAGGGTTTTGGGTTTCATTAGTAGAAATTATAGGTTTTCATTAAATATTATGATACAAGTAGGCAACAAATGCAACTAAACAGCACACCACAAATATACCAACAATAACATATCAAGTACAGATTGTACGACTGGCAATGGATAGAGTATGGTAGGATTTAGACTCTATCTTAATTCTATCCGCGAATTAATTTTTTTTTAAAGTTCTACCCTATCTTATCTGTGAGTTGAGAATCTCTCAATCCTAACTCTACCTGTATCCTAAAGTTCTAAACTTCCTACTCGATCCTACTCGTAGATCAACAACAATAACAACAATAACAAAGTCTTGTCCCACTAAGTGGGGTCAGTTACATGAATCAAACGATGCCATTGTGCTCTGTCATGTATGATGTCTACAGAGAGAATGTTTACATGTAGATCTCGTTTGACCACCTCATGGATGGTCTTCTTAGGTCTTTCTCTGCCTTTTGCCCCTTGTCCATCTTCCATCTCATGTAACACCCTACCATACAGAGTCTTATGCTTAAGTCATAATTCAGAGATGGCAAGGTATTACGACCTCTAAAATAAAAAAATTAGTACGTATAGTAGTGTGAAAAATGATTATAACTAGGAGCCTTTGAATAAAAGGGATAAAATAAAATCGTAACTCGAAAGCGCAACACTCCAATCGATAACATAACATAGCGGATAAGGAAAGAGCTAACGCGAGATTATATATATACATAAGAGTGCCAAAAACATGAATATCAAAACTCAAGACCCGGTTGCGAAGATGACCAGTCCGAGAATAGGAATATATACATGTAAATATATAAAGCAAGGAACCCAATGGAAACCCCAAAGGGACAAAAATACAGAAAACCTATTCTCCAAAACCACCTCTAAAAGCAATCAAAACAGTTTGTATTAATTAATGGAGATAAAAGTATCTAAGCAAACATATAAACCAAAATAGAGTCCTGAGAACCAAGAATTTTCGCTAATTCAGAAGTCTCCAGCATGCTTCAGCAAGAAGCCTCACGTCCTGCATTTGAAAACCACAAAATTCGTATGGGTGAGAACCGGGTTCTCAGTATGGTAACAGTGCCCACATATCTAACATGTAATGTCTTAGGAAAGCCAAAGGCAATCCTAGAACTTCCATCAGATAAATCAAAGCTTATAAACAGGCTAAACCATAAATGGCAACTGACTAAAGATCTTCAGTCTAACTAATACTTCCCTTTCCAAATCTTTCAGACCTCCCAACCACTAGCAAGAGTATAATGTGACAAACACAGATATATCAGACAAGAGATATACAAATAGCAAATAGATACAGCATTTAGACAATTAGCAAGTAATATGCAGTCAATTAGGCAATCTCAAACAATTTACATAATATGCATATGATGTATGCCTGTCCTAATGGCTGATGAGTCTCATCTGTCAGTTATAAAGCCAACCTGACAAGTCCTGGTAGCTAACCATTGGACTGTCCCTTTGTCGTGCATCCCCAACTCGAGTTATACTCAATATAATTCATAATTCATATCCAACACCCTCACTGGTGTATAATCACGGGGGCGAACTCATCCGAAACTTTCACAGTGTCTGGCCACACTTACGACATAGGGTCAGCAGAGTATCGAGTTTCCACCTGGAGCACGTGGTGGCTAGCCACTGCTTTCACCCAGGGAAACTCATATCTTATATAGTGGAAGTGCAACATTCACATTTCATTCAATAGCATATATGCAATCATACTCAGCCATAAATCAATAATGGCTCTGCCGTAACTCAGCAATATCTCAGCCATCCGGCTCATAATTCAATCCATATCTAGCCAATTTATTAACAAATACATTCCATCGGCTCATGGCACATAAAGCACTTCCACCGCCATCCTCCGTATCTCATACAATCATCTTTGATCATCATCGATCATTAGTTATTCCCTTTTCTTCATTCACAAGTTATCATACTCCCTAGCTTCTTTTCTATCGCTAGGCATATCATAATGATTTGAGACATGAGGGGTGAGATCGGAGGCTTAGAAGTATGAAATTTGGCTTTTAAAACTCAAAAATCAACTTTGGGATGAAAACAGGGTCATGCGTGCGCTTCGCCCATGCGCACGCGTGGGAAAGCCAAAAGTCCATCGATGCGTATGCATCGCCCACGCGCACATGTGGATGGGAATACAGCCAAGTGACGCCTACGCGTCAGCCACGCGTACGCGTGGGTGTGGTTTGTGCCCCACGCACAAAACTGGCACAATTGGTGCAGCGCATCGACGCATACGCGTGGGTAGTGAAAACGACGCGTATGCGTCAACCACGTCTACGTGTGGGGTGTGTTCTGCCAAAAATTGTTCTAAGTTAAAAGCTGCCGAATTCACAGTTTCAAACCCCAATCTTCCGACGGGCATAACTTCTCCGTTTCAAAGCATTTTTCACCCGTTCTTCGAATGGCATAAATATCTCGGATCCAATTTTATTTCTAAACAAGTTTGGCACAAAATGGGAATACGGAGTCCAAGTTATGCTCTGCTAAAGTATGCCCAAAAACCACATTTTTATACAACACTACAAAGTGCCATTTTCGAAACAAACCAATTCCAATTCTTTTCAAAATCAACCAAAATATACCATTTTCAACCCTTTTTTAAATCAACCCAAAACATACCAAAAATCAACCTTAAACCTCCTCAACTCATACATTCACATTTTCATCAAATTTACAACCATCATCCCACCATTTTAACCCATCTCAATCAAATGGCTAAATTACAAACACACTACATGTCATACATCCTTCCTCATCCCAATTTCCAACAATACCATTTCCAATCAACCATCATAACACATAACCAATATTATACTCACCATCAACATGATTTCACCCATAATTCAACCTCAATCAATTATCACAACATGCATATCTCTCATGCATCATACCATCAAGGCATCAATAATCATAATCACAAATATGACCACATAATATATCTCAACTATTCAACAACACCAACAATTCAATGCCTATCTTAGGGCCTCTAGCCTAAGTTTTCACACCACATTACATTTTAGATACAGGAAACCGAGACCATACCTTAGCCGATTTCTCCCGCTTAACCGGAGCATTTCTAAACCACTTTTTCCCAAGCTCTCAAGGTCTCAACACCTCTAAGAATAGATTTTTGCACACCAAAGTCTTTTTCCAAGCTTTCCAAAATCTCAATCATGCTTCACTACTAGAAAACTAGTTATTACAAACGGATATTTTCGACGGATTTTATTTCACGGAAATACAGACGAAATTTCAGAGGAATTTTTTGTCGAAAAACAAAAAAATAAATTAGTATAAATTACAGACAAAAAAATCTGTCGATAATTCTGTTGAAAAAATTAATTTTTTTCGTAGAAAATGATTACAGATGGAAAATTCGTCTGTAATTAAATGAACAAAAATACTAGTTTTATTAAATTATTACAGATGAAAATTTTCTCTGTAATTTAAAATTTTTTGTCAATAATATTTAGTTAAACCTAGCATTTTGCTCAAACTCCACTCACAACACACAAATCAAAGAAACCTAGCTTAACTTCAAATTGAAGAACTCCCTTAGCTAAACCTAGCTTTCCTCTCTCCGTCAACGGGCTCCTTCTTCTCTCCGCCACTAACGAAATCAACCCGCGAAGCTGATAGAATGGCTAACCTTGTTAAGTTCAGCTCCTCCGTCCCCTCCCCTGTCACTAAGGACACCCGCGGTTGGCTCCTCGACCCTATCTTGCTAGCTCGAGCTTCTGGCATTTTTTGTTTTTCTTTTTTCCCTCTAACTTCGGTGTTTCTTATCATTGCCTTTTAGTTAGAGATCGGTATGTCAAATTGTATCATGATTAGCATGTTTATAATGTGATTATGGGATGGAGCAGAGTCAAATTGAAGTTGAGAATTTTTGGGTGGAGTAATTTGGTGTCTCGTTTATTTCGAGAATAGTTTGCATTTTAGCTTTGTTTTTTAATGAGGATTTTGCATTCTTGTTATGGATCTGTTTCCTAGTGTTTAGTGGATTTGTTGATGTATTTGAGTATTTTAACGGAGACTTAGATGTACGATGTGATTTTATGTTTTGTGGCCATTGGAATTTAAAAGAAAAATGGTGGTTGGTTCTCTGTAGGTAGAGCTCTCACTTGTGCTTCGGTTCATATAGGAGAGATTCGGCCTGGCAGGTTGAGAGGGAATCTTAGGCATCATGATTGCAACGAGACATTTATCCTTTAGGGTGCCCTAACCAAATTTAGGGTAAGCTTTATGGGATTCTATATGTCTATTATTTTATTAACATATATTTGTACTTCATATGTCTTGAGATATTTTTCACTATTTATTATTAAATATAGCAACTCTAGAAAGTAAAGGTGTTTTAACAGCATTCTGTGTACTTAGCCAATAAATGAACCGTTATCATTCTGTGTTGTGTTCTACCTCTTTTAGTACATTAATAAATCAATGTAACTGGAGAGAGTATTAAAGTATTTTTATTTTCTAATCTGTGGATTCTTATCTTTTTACTATGAAGAATAAATGTTATTCTGTTTAGATATGTAATGTAATTATTTTTTACTTTGTGTTATCATTCTTGTCTTTCTTACTCTAAGATCAAATATTGTGTCTGTCAGTACTCTGTATATGGGCGATTCCCTTATGTTCATGAAATCAATTTAAGTAGCTGTTTGTCTTTTATTCTAGTTGATTTCAAGTTTTGAAGCCCTATTTGGTTGTAGATTAATTTAATTGGGGAGAACCATTGGTTTGCTGTTTCAGTGCTGGGTGGAGGATAGTTATCTATCTACCAAAGATGTTAGAAATGACAAATAGCTAAAAAGCCTTACTTTGCTTCTTAAATGCTTGAAGATCATGGAAAATGCGGCATTCCTTAGTGAAAACAACCAAGTTTACTACTCATTCTAGCCCAACCTCCCTCTCTTTCAGAAAGTGACAAAAACTAAAATAGACAGTTTATCCTTTATCCTTTTTTTGGTTCACCATTATTATAGGGAATCAATATAATGAAGCCTCATGAAAAAAGTGCTAGAGACATCTTTCTGATATATATATATATATATATATATATATATATATATATATATATGTTTGAGTTCTACTAACTGAATTTTGGAGTGAAAGTTTTTTATAGTTCTGCTAACTAAAAGGAAAGAGCTTCTCAAGACCCAGTTAGTGAGAAAGTCCGGTGTTACCCCCAATGTTGCAACCTCTTTCATTGAGACACTTGACACCAATGAGCTTCTCAAGGTATCAATTTCAATTTTCCTGTTAATTGTGTTGTTATTATTATTGGAGGAACATGCTTGAGAGATTGTCTTGGTTCAGTATTGTTATACTTGCCATGTGTTTGATGAATTTCTTGAGAGAGATGGAAAAGAGCGAAACTTGTTTTCTGTGTTTCCTTTTCCCAATTCACAAGATTTAGGTACTTTTCCTCTTGGATTGCTTATGAAATTGGGTGTAATTTTTCTCATGTTTTGCAATTGTGATTGGTAGCATTTCTCCTTGCTTGAAGTTGTTAGTTATTATTAAACCACTGTTTTGTGCCTAATATAATTGATGAGTACTACTTGTATGTACTACTTCATGACCAATAATTATTTTAGATCATTTTCGTTATCAAATATATAGTACTTATCCTTTTAGATCATTTTCGTTATCATTTTAGATCAACAATTTACTTAGAGACATAAACATGCAGATCTTAGTAGGTCAGATGTATTACAGTGGTTATGGTGTTCCCAAAGATGACCAGAAGGTATGTTCTTTCTTTTATTTTGGTTTATTCTTCTGCACCTGCAACAGCAGCAACGCCCATCACCTTTGGCTTCAAGAATTTGATGGAAACTTTCACTGTTGATGTGCACAGAGCAGAGAACAGGCCACTGAACGTGCCCTTGATTGCACCTTTTATCATTGCATCATCAAGGTTGGAGATGGTAGAGAACGTGGCCATTAGAATTGAACTCAGCAATGGCTCTGTGGGTTGGGGTGAGGCACCAATTCTGTCTTTTGTTATTGCTGAGGACCAGAAAACTGCCATGGCCAAGGCTTCTGAGGCATGTGCCTTTCTCAGGAGATGTCCTTTACTGACACTGGGTTCCATGTTGGAGGAGATTGCTGCTATTCTTCCTGGCCATGAATTTGCTACTGTGAGTGACATTCAGTTAAACTCTTCATCTTCATCATCATATTAATTTTTTCTACTAATTCTAATGTTTTTCTTTTGTACTTCCGATGTTTTTCTTTTGTACTTTTGAAAGGGACGTTTTGCATGCCCCTTTGCTACATGAATTCATATGACTGAATTAACTACGATCCTTCTTATTATTGGTAATTAAGGAAATGAAACAAGACTTGTAAAATTTGAGAAAGTTTTAGTCTTCAATTAGGCATTGTATTTTGTTGTATTTATTTGGTTGACTTTTGTCATTATGCCCCGCTTTTTGCGCCTAAAATTTTTGCTTTGATTCTTGTCTTTGGTTGCTTTTGAGAAAATGTATTGTTTCAAGGCAGCTTAGATTGTTTGAAAGTTGCTAACTTTTTCTGCACAGAAATTAATATCAAAATGTACAAAGAAAAATGAATCTTGTCCTGGTGCTTTTTAAAGGATAATTCAACTTTTTTCCTTTATAGTACATAATTTCCTCTAATACTACTATAGCAATAAAGCTATTTTCATTCAGTTGAGATTTATGTAATGTTAAAGAAATTGAGTTAATGAAAATAATAATAATAATACTAATAATAATAGAATGGTGGAAAGTGTTAATGTGAATGTTAATAGTTGAGGTGGGAATTTGAAGACTTTAAGTCTTTCAATGATATAAAGATGCTATTTTTTTATTATTAGAACTTGTTATGTTTGTTGTGTAATTGGGAATGTGATAAAGATACTGTTAGAGAGGGCAAGCATGTTTTTGGTGTTGCTCACATTTTTGCATCATTAAATGACACCTTTATTGTGAGTAAACTATGTTCATCTTTTCTCCATGTTCTTATTTTATTTGAATTTGCTAAATCGATGTTTTTGATCGGGTGATTTCTCATTACAGCATGTGACTGACTTGTATAGAAAGGAAACCCTTGTCTGCATCACTGGTAAGTGTGTTTCTCTTCCCATTGCATTAAGCTATAAACAAAGATTCTTATTACATTGATACTTTATTCTATAACAGTTCTATAGCCAATTTCAATTTTTTTGGAGTATTTAAAACTCTTGCCGTATATTTTTTTACTTTTTCCAAGATTATGATTGGACTGAATGGCTGATGATCTCCTATTTTATGAAACTGTTTCAAAATACTAAAAATATTTATTTATGTGATAAAAGAGTAGAAATAGGATTATATAGGAAGCTAAAACTACTAGTGGATAAGTTTGCACCAAAAGAACAACAAAGGTAAAGGAAAACAGAAAATGAAAATCCCCATATAAAACAAGATACGGATACAATGTAGTAGTTTATCATGAATCCAATATTTTTAATTAATTTTTGTCTTCTACATATGTAGTCTCCTGTGAAAATGGTACCCACTAGCATGGCAAAAGAATTTGCTGGCGTAAATGTATGATGGAAATGATATGACATTTGGGATATCATCAAGAACGGCTGGCCTTGTTTTAATCACTCTGTGTGTATTTATGTAAAAATTTCACAATGAAATTTTGATAATTAACTTGGCACTATTATCTTTGTTCTTGATACATTGTAAAAACCAAAAAATTTCAATGAAAATTTGATAATTAACTTGGTACTATTGTTTTTGTTCTTGATACATTGTATAAACTAAACATCATGTTTGGTTCTATTGCTAATATCAAATACTGGTTATTTTGAAATACTATGAATGTTTGGATACAAGTTAGATAAAAATTAGATGAAAATTTGTATTTATTAAATTTATATTTATTTTGCATGAAAATTGGTTTATTTTGCAATAGAAAAATCTAAAAAAATGTTTTACTTTTCTGACGAATTTACAGATGGATTTTCTATCTGTATTTAGAGTTTGGAATGCTTTCAAGGCTCCAATTTCCGATGGAAAATCCGTTGGAGAATCCGTCTGTAATTACCGACGAAAAATCCGTCGAAAAATCTGTCTGTAATTACAGACGGATTCTATTACAGATGGAAAATCCGACAGAGAATCTGTCTGTAATTACAGATGAAAATTCCGTCAAAAAGTTCATCGTCCTGGGGATATGGATGGAGAATTTACAGAGGGAAAATCCGTCGGTAACTGGTAAAAATCTGTCGGTAATTTTCCAACAGAAAAAAATTCGTCGATAAATAATTTCCGACGAGGCTTTTACAGAGGAACAAAATCCGTCTGTAATTTCGTCGGTAACCAAAAATCCATCTGTAATAAAGATTAAATCTGTCTGTATTAATCCATTTTCTAGTTGTGCTACAATATTCACATGCACACTACCTAAACCACAATTATCATACTCAAACACAACAACTCAATACCTAAATATCATAAACCAACAAATTACACTAGGGTTGAGAATCTTACCACATCCAAGGTTGAAGGAAACAAGATTAATCTTCTCCTTCAAGAGAGTTGGGTCCTATAATATCAAAGAGCCCAAAATCTCAACACATTTCTCCATGAAACTCAAAATTTAGGGATGAAGAACTGAGATGAAATCGTGGCTTACCTCAAAAATAAAGTGATGGGTTTTGTAGAGCTCTTCGCGATAAACGTGTGGCCGTAAACGATGCGGCAATCGGAGCTCTAGATCAAAAGTTATGGTGGTTTGAATATCAACCAAGGGTTAGAACTTGAGAGTGTTCTTCCCTTCCCTTTCACCATTTTCAGCGTGTTCTTAGTGTTAGTGAGGAGAGAGAGTGCTGAAATGAGGGTTTTAGGTTTAGCTTGGTTGGGCCAAGGGCTCAATATAGGTCTGGTTGGCCGGGTTTAGCCCGTTCGGTCCAATATTGGGTCGTTTTCTATAAAATTGGTATCGAAATTCTCGTTTCAATCTCCTCTATCATATTAAGCCAAAAAAATCACATTTTTGGCTTTCTAGAATAAATTCTCATTTATAGGTTAATTAGTCATTAATTAACCAGATTTTACATCTCAACTACCCTCCTGACTGGATGTTCTATCGGTCTTCTTCTCACATGTCCAAACCACCTGAGACACGATTTAACCATCTTTTCCACAATGGGTGCTACTCCAACTCTCTCCCTTATATCTTCGTTCCTTATTTTATCCAATCGCGTATGACCACTCATCTATCTCAACATCTTCATCTCTGCCATACTCAGCTTATGTTCGTGCTCCCCTTTAGCCGCCCAACACTCCGTACTATAAAGCATAGCCGGTCTTATAGCAGTGTGATAGAATTTACCTTTGAGTTTTAAAGGCACTTTTTTGTCGCATATAAAATCAGATGAACTCCGTCATTTTGACCAACCTGCTTGGATCCTATGATTTACATCCTGTTCAATATCTCCATTATCCTGTATGATGCACCCAAGATACTTAAAACTTTTAACTTTTCGTAGGATGTTTTCTCCAATCTTCACTTCTATATTAGCGTTTTCCCTTTTCAGACTGAACTTACATTCCATATATTCAGTCTTGCTACGACTTATGCGCAGACCATACACTTCTAGAGCTTCTCTCCATAACTCCAACTTCTTATTTAGGTCTTCCATTGACTCTCCCATAAGGACGATATCATCGGCAAAAAGTATGCACCATGGCACAGGCTCTTGGATGTGCTCTGTGAGTACTTCCAAGACCAATGTGAAAAGGTATGGACTTAAAGATGATCCCTAGTGTAATCCTATACCAATAGGAAATTCCTCTGTCACACCATCTTGAGTCTTCACACTAGTTGTGGCCCCATCATACATGTCTTTAATTGCACGAATATATGCGATCCTTACTCTCCTCTTTCTAAAACCTTCCATAAGACCTCCCTTGGTACTCTATCATACGCTTTTTCCAAATCAATAAACACCATATGTAGATCCATTTTATTACTACGATACCTCTCCATCATCTTTCTTAATACGTATATCGGTTCAGTGGTAGATCTTCCTGGCATAAATTCAAATTGGTTCTCTGTTACTTATGTCTCTTTTCTCAATCTCCGTTCTATCACCCTTTTCCATAACTTTATGGTATGACTCATAAGTTTGATTCCTCTATAGTTTCCGCAATTTTGTATATCCCCCTTATTCTTATAGATATGTACCAAGGTGCTCTTTCTCCACTCATCAAGCATCTTCTTTGACCTTAAAATCTCATTAAAAAACTTGGTTAACCAGTTGATGCCTTTTCCTCCAAGACCCTTCCAAACCTCAATCGGGATATTATCAAGTCCTATTGCCCTGCCATTTTTCATTTGCTTTAGAGCCTCTTTTACCTCGAAGTCTCAAAACCTTCGATAGTAATAAAAATTTTTATCTTCTTCCCTTGTGCATAACTGACCAAGGCTTGGAAGAGTTTTTTGTCCCTCATTCAATAACTCGTAGAAGTAGCTCTTCCACCTTTCATTAATCTTCTCCTCTTGAGCCAACACCTCTCCATCTTTATGCTTTATGCACTTAACCTGATCTAAATCTCTCGTTCTTCTTTCACGGCTATTTGCGATTCTATATATAAATTTTTCTCCTTCTTTCGTGCCCAAAGACTGGTAGAGACCCTCATATGCTCTTGTTCTTGCTTCACTTACAACCACTTTTGTCTCTTTCTTAGCCACCTTATATTTTTCCCAGTTATTTGCGTTGCGGCATAAAGACCACTCTTTAAAGCACTCCCTTTTTATCTTTATCTTTTCTTGTACACTCGTATTCCATTACCAGAACTCCTTGTCTCTTGGTCCTATTCCTTTAGATTCACCAAAGCTTTCTTTTGCTGTTCTTCTAATAAAATAAAAAAATTTTAAGTTCATTCCTATTCCTACTTGTAGAAAAACTAAAAAAAATTTAAGTTCATTCCAAATTTCATACATATTAATAAAGTAAAATAAAATAAAAATTAAATTCAAATTAAAAATAAAAATAATAAAATCTTAAAGAAGTTCAACATAAAATTATAAATAATATGATCATCAACTAATTTAGTGGCTATTTCATATTTTTATAAGAGGAAAATTGTGAGTTCAACACTCACTTTCTTCAGTACATACATAACTTATATATATATATATATATATATATATATATATATATATATATATATATATATATATATATATATTAGGAATGTGGATAGAGTAGGGTAGAGTATACCATGAACCCGTATCCTATCCTACTGTTGGATACCCACGGGTAGGGTATATATTGCCAGCCCTAACAGATTGACAAATTAGTTTTATAAATATTTATAGAGAAGATAATAAATGTGCAGATTGCGTATCACGCATGTAATACCCGGTCTAACCGAAATTAATTAAATAATGAGTTAAGTAGGAGCGAATATGGTTGGAATATTTGGCAATTGGAATTTGATGATTTAAATATGATTTTTGGATTCAGTGAATTTTTCCGAGTCGGAAGACATAGTTTTCTGCGTAAAAGCGCGCAGTGGAATTTTGACCGACAGTACTGGCTGAGACCTGTCTGGTACTGCAGCTGAGAAAATTGATTATGAGTAAATAAGATTAAGAAATGAGGAATTATGATTAGAGGAGGTAGAAATATTTGAAGTGCGATTTAGAGCGCTAATCTTAAAGGTTTTGGTCCAAAATTGGGCCAACGGACAAAAATAAGTGAACTGGGCCTAAGTGGGCCCAAGACCCAACATATATAAACATTAGTTATGAGCATTTCAGCTCATTTTGCCCTAAAGAAGGGGTGTTGGGCGCTGAAATTGGGAGAGAGAAGAGAAGAGAGAAAACCTAACTCTCTTTGATCTTCAAACCACCATAACTTGAGCTACGGAGCTCCGATTGACGAGCCGTTTGCGGTCACGCGTTGCTCTTCTCATCCTCTACAATTCTATCTAAGTTTTGTGGTGAGTATTCCATTCATCTCTGCCCAGTTTTCGAAATTCCCCACTGTTACACGTTTTTGGGAAGTTAGTGTTGAAATCTTGTGATTTTGGGTGTTTAGGGATACTCCAACATGGATTCTAAGTGGGTTCTATCCCTACTTCATATGGGCTGAGGTAAGAAGTGCTCAAACCCTTGTGATTTATCATCTTTATGAGCCCTAGGTTGATGTATGTATGTAATATTGGTTATGTTAGTGCATTTGATGGTTTTGGTGCACGATTGGGAGATTGGTGTTGCTTGAGGAGCTTTGGTGAGGCTTGGAGCTAAGGTTGGTGGAGACTCCCAAAGAAGAGGCTCAATTGATTTGGCTACAAGAGGTACGGTTTAAGTTTCATTTAAGTACCGTGTGGTGTGATGAGAATTCCTAGGCTAGATGCCCCTAGGATTAAGTTTGGATTGTGTAAATGGTTGGTGCTAATATGCATAGTTGGTATGTAATGTGAATTAATGATTGGGTTGAGAATTGTGTGGCCTTGTATGTTTGGTGTATTGAGAATTGAATGTATGGGGTAATGAGTATTGATTTGTGGTTTATGCTTTTAAATTGTGAAATTGGGCCGGAGGCCGTGAATTTTGGGCCGGAGGCCGAGAAGAGGTAATGAAGGTAAGTTGATATGTGCATTGTATGATGACACAAGTGATTGGATGAGTTTTAAATAATGAATGTATGAATGATTGGGTTGGTTATTGAATAATAAGGTTTGAGGAGTTGAAGTGTAGAATTTGGTAATTTTGGGTGAAATTATGTAGATGAGGTATGTTTGGTTTTGGTTGAGATATATTATGTGGTCATATATGTAATTACGATTATTGATGCCTTGAGGATATGATGATGCATGAGAGATATGTATGTTGTGATATATGCTTGAGGAATGATTAAGGTTGATTTGTGGGTGAAACCACGTGATAGTGAGTATGATATTGATTATGTATAATGATGACCGATTGGAAATAGTATTGTTGGAAATTGGGATGGGGAAGGATGTATGACATGTTCATGTGTTGTAATTTCGCCATTTGTTGAAATGGGTAAAAATGGTCATATGGCGGTTTTGTGAATCGTGGTAAAGTATTAATGTATGAGTTGAGGAGGCTTGATGTTGATTTTGGTATATTTTGATTGATTTCAAAAAGGGTTAAAAGTGGCATGTTTTGGTTGATTTTGAAAAAAAGTTGAAAATGACTTGTTTTGAAAATGGCACTTTGTGGTTTTGTATGAAAAATATGGTTTTTGGGCATACTTTGACGGGACATAACTTGGACTACGGATCTCTGTTTTGTGCCAAATCTGTTTAGAAATGAAATTGGATCCGGGATGTCCATGTCGTTCGAAGAACGGGTGAAAAACGATTTAAAATGAGAGAGTTATGTCTGTCGGAAGATTGGGGGTTGAATCTGTAAATTCTGCAGCTTTTAACTTAGAAAATTTTTAGCAGAATGACCCTCCACGCGTAGGCGCACTTGGCGCGTACGCGTCGTTCTTCGAGAAGGCACCATCCACGCGTGCGCGTCGATGCGCTGCACCCATTGCCCAGCCATTTTCCCGAGAGTTGTGCCAGAGTTGTGCCAGTCTTGTGCCTGGGGCGCAAGTGTACCCACGCGTACGCGTGGCTGACGCGTACGCATCGTTATCTATTTTTCAATCCGCGCGTCCGCGTGAATGGCGCGTATGCGCCGATGAGTTTTGTGGCCATCCACGCGTACGCGTGGCCCTGTTTTCATCCCAAAGTTGATTTTTGAGTATTAAAAGCCAAACCTCATACTTCTAAGCCTCCGATCTCACCCCTTATGTATTAAATCATTATGATATGCCTAGCAATAAGAAAGGGGCTAGGGGATGTGGTAACTTGCGAGTGAAGCAAGGGGAAAAGTTATGATCAATGATGATCAACGATGATTATATGAGATATGGAGGATGACGGTGGGAGTACCGTGTATGCCATGAGCCGAAGGGCTATATTTATTGATAAATGGCTGGTTCTTGATTGGACCATGAGCCGGATGGCTGAGTTATTGCCGGGTCACGGCAAAGCCATTATTGATTATGGCTAAGTATAAATGCATATATGATTAATGAATGAATATGTTGAATGGATAACAATGGAAGATGTTGAAATGTGATGTGTAACCCCGGGTAGTAGGCAGTGGCGTTGTCCACTTGCTCCGGGTATGAGGCGGAAAATGATGTTTATGATAAATGAGTTAATTATGGAGTGTTGAATGAATGTAACTCTGATACCTGGGTAGTAGTAAGGGTTGGGGTCCGTCCCACTTGCTCCAGGTTAATGTTTGAGTTTTGATAACAATGAGGATTGATAATATGAATTGAGATTGAATGAATGTATGTTTGAGATACCTGGGCAGTAGCAAGGGTTGTGGTTCGTCCCGCTTGCTCCGGGTTAATGCTTAAGATACCTAGGCAGTAGCAAGGGTTGTGGTTCGTCCCGCTTGCTCCGGGTTAATGCTTAAGATACCTGGGTAGTAGCAAGGATTGTGGTTCGTCCCACTTGCTCCAGGTCAGAGATTGTGACGCCTGGGTAGTAGCGGCAGTAGTGGTGAATCCACTCGCTCCAGGTTGAGCTGTTAAACACCCGCCTGGGTAGTAGCCGCAGTAGTGGTTGTTCCACTGGCTCCGGGCTGAGCGGGTAGTAGCAATGGGGTTGTAGCTCAAACCTATTTGCTCCGCAAGGGGTGTTTCTGTCCAATGGTTAGCTACCAGGACATGTCGGGTTGGCTATATAACCGACAGATGATATCATCAGCCATAGGGCAGGCATACATCATTTGCATATGTTTGAATTGTTTGGGTTTGCCTATTTGTTTTGGATTTCTATCTCATATATGCTATGTTACCTGATTACGTGCTACTTGCTCTACTTGTACCTTATTTGTGTATTACTTGTCTGTATTGCTTGTGTTTGAACAACTGAGAGATCCCTCATGATGGTGTCGGTGGATGTTGGGGGCTGTTCTTGATGAGATGAATTGATAATGCGATTGCATGATGATGATGATTTTTGAATGAGATCATTTGAGCCCCCTGGGTAGACGCAGTGATGTGATTTCACTAGCTCCAGGCGGGGTATGATGTATTGATATAGAGTTGCTGAGGCAGAACAACTGGTGATGGTTTTGCTTATGATTCTGAGTCTGATTCGTGGAAGAATCAGCGAGTTGGGAAACATGTGTAACATGAACTAGATTTAGTATCCCCTTACGTCAGATGCCTATTTATGGATTAGTGAGAATCTAGGCTGGATACTTGGTGAAAAGGAGTTTAGGATGCTTAGTGAGTTTTATTGCAGTGCATTGTATTTATTTGGCACTTTTACCGTACTGGGAACCCATGGGCCCGGGGTTCTCATTCCGTATATATCTCTTGTTTTTCAGATACAGGTCCAGGTGCTCAGAAGTGAGCTGTGGTTCATCTGAGAGCCGGCGAAGATCTTTATTTTCTCTACTTTGTGTTTTGCTTAGAATCTCTCCACCTTTGTTTTGAAGATATTATATTATGTGTTGAACTCTTTTGGAACTTGCCTATAGAGGCTCTTATGTTTCCTTTGGGAGAGATTAGGATGTACTGTTGTCAACTACTTTCATACTGTACCCTAGCCGGCCTAAACTTCGCGGGTTGCGACTAGTGGCTATTTACTTATGTTATATATATCTATCTATTATCTATCTCTTAATCTCCTTTATGCCTTGTCCATATATCGCTTTCGGCTTCACGTTTTATCTTTTCGTTGTCGAATCGTGAGTGATACGTCTTCGCGATTTTATTTCTACTCTTTTCAGGCTTCTCGATTAATACTCCTTTGGAAATTACCTATGTTTATATATTAAAAATCCACCTGAGAGTCGTACCACCGTAATATCATTGACTTATGACTCGAGCATAAGGATTTGATTATTAGGGTGTTACATTATGGTATCAGAGCAGTTCGTCCTCGTGAGCCTGAGGGATGGAACTGCTTATGCTTCAATGCATACTCTGAGTTTGTGTCTGTGCTAGTTAGGGTATCTAACTGATACATCTAGCATGAAGTCCATGAGTGTACCTTTGGTACTTTGAAGCACTATACTTCCGATATTGAGACTGATCAACTTGATATCGATTGTTTGGTGTGTATAGGAACCAGATGGCGCCTCGTGGACCCGGTCGGGGACGTGAGAGAGATCGTACTAGTACACAGGAACCGGAAATCAACTCGAATAACCCGATAAACCTTATGGCGGCGTTGGAGAATATGGCTGCTGCTATGCAGGCCACTGCGGAGGCCCTTGGGCAACAGATAAACAATAATGGCAATGGCGGAAGGGAAGCTCAGGGCCCGATGACACTGGCAACTTTCTTAAAGGTTAACCCACCTAAGTTCAAGGGAACCACCAATCCGACTGAAGCTGATACTTGGTTTCAGGCCATGGAGCGAGCACTGCAAGCGCAGTTGGTGCCTGAAGAGCAGCGTGTTGAATTTGCTACCTATCTGCTCATGGGGGAAGCATCGCATTGGTGGCAAGGGGCTCGACGTCTCCTGCAACAGGGGAATGATCCTATCTCTTGGGATGCCTTCCAGGTGGAATTCTATAAGAAGTACTTTCCAAATTCCGCCAGGACAGCCAAGGAATTGGAGTTACTACAGTTGAAGCAAGGTGCTATGTCCGTATCTGAGTATACAGACAAATTTGAGGAGCTATTCAGGTTTTCCCGCATGTGTCATGGAGCTCCGGAAGACTTCGAGGAATGGAAATGCATTAAGTATGAAGGAGGGCTTCGGAGCGACATCTTAAGTTCAGTGGGACCAATGGAGATCTGAACTTTTTCAGAGTTAGTGAATAAGAGCAGAATTACTGAAGAGTGTGTGAAAAGGAGTGTTGCAGAGGAAGGAAGTCATAGAGAGCACAACCAAGAATTCGCACCAAGGGGTCGAGAGTTTAAGGAGAGAGGATACATACAACACTTTCCCCAAGGACGGAATAACTTTGCGACGAGTGAGGAGTCCCAAAGGAATGGTAAGGGAAAACGGGCAGCGGCTGCTTCTAATGTTTTGAGCTGTCAGAGGTGTGGAAGTCATCACCCAAATAGGCCATGCCGATTGGGGTTAGGCGTATGTTACAAGTGCGGGTTACCAGGGCATGTATCAAGAAATTGCCAACAAGGAGAGAGTCAGGATGCTGGCCGATTGCGGCAGTAAGATTGAGGTAATTTCAATAATCGAGCTTAAATGGTAGTGTGTGATTTTATAATACCGCCTGTACAGTAAAAACTCGGAATGCCGAGCTTAATATTAGACTGAGAAGCAAACCAGATGGTCCGAGTAAGGAATTGCCTTAATACAAATGGATAAATGCCTCTGATGTAAATGATTTTCTGTTAAGAATGATGTGTTGTGTTTGTTATATAGTTGGTTAATTTTTGGATTTTTGGTGAAACGGATCGAACCCGTGACTTTTAGTTCCTTTGATTTAAATAGATAAGGAATGGTCCTAAATGATGGATTTGGAAACGTTGATTTGAAATACCAGTTATGCTAAGTTGTGGTTGGGTACTTGAGGAAATTATCATTGATGCATAGTCGGATTTAGATGATGATTGAGTGTAAGTTGTCGTGTTTGAGAGATGAGTGCTATGATGTTTGGTCATGGTGACCTTGGATTTAGATCAAGATTTGTAATGATTGGTTTCAGAGGAATCGTTTGGAAACCTTTAAATTGCAATACTGATGCGGTACTGAGATTTGTTTGAGGGAACCCGTGACGGGTGGTAAACTCCAATTTTTTTTGGGAGGTGCTGTTGAATTTCTTTTTCCCAAGAATTTGAAGGAGTGTTGGTTATATTTTTGAAAATGATTTTTGATCTGGGTGACTTCAACAAAAGAGATGTGTCTCGAAAGCTTTTATAGATTAGTAAAAGAAAGCGGATTCTTAAGAGTTTGTCAGCTTCTTAGTCCAAACTCATTGAATTCTAAAAACGAAGAAAGCTTTGATTGATTATAGTGATGTGGGATGATGGCTATGATTAACAAAGATGGCAATATTATTGATGACATGATTTGAGATTTAATAGGGTGTGGGTTGATGAGACGGTAAAAGTAAGGAACGAGACTGTTGGTCAGGTTGAACAAACGACCGAGACCCTCAGAAATAGAGAAATCAGAGCGTGGCAACGGAAGCGCGCAGAGTAAAAGGACCTTGGAACTGTTATACGTTTGATATAAAGGCAGACTATACTCGCGTACTCGTAGTGATGGATGGAATTTTCGAGGACGAAAATTTCTGTTAGGGGGGTAGAATGTAATACCCGGTCTAACCGAAATTAATTAAATAATGAGTTAAGTAGGAGAGAATATGGTTGGAATATTTGGCAATTGGAATTTGATGATTTAAATATGATTTTTGGATTCAGTGAATTTTTCCGAGTCGGAAGACATAGTTTTCTGCGTAAAAGCGCGCAGTGGAATTTTGACCGACAGTACTGGCTGAGACCTGTCTGGTACTGCAGCTGAGAAAATTGATTATGAGTAAATAAGATTAAGAAATGAGGAATTATGATTAGAGGAGGTAGAAATATTTGAAGTGCGATTTAGAGCGCTAATCTTAAAGGTTTTGGTCCAAAATTGGGCCAACGGACAAAAATAAGTGAACTGGGCCTAAGTGGGCCCAAGACCCAACATATATAAACATTAGTTATGAGCATTTCAGCTCATTTTGCCCTAAAGAAGGGGTGTTGGGCGCTGAAATTGGGAGAGAGAAGAGAAGAGAGAAAACCTAACTCTCTTTGATCTTCAAACCACCATAACTTGAGCTACGGAGCTCCGATTGACGAGCCGTTTGCGGTCACGCGTCGCTCTTCTCATCCTCTACAATTCTATCTAAGTTTTGTGGTGAGTATTCCATTCATCTCTGCCCAGTTTTCGAAATTCCCCACTGTTACACGTTTTTGGGAAGTTAGTGTTGAAATCTTGTGATTTTGGGTGTTTAGGGATACTCCAACATGGATTCTAAGTGGGTTCTATCCCTACTTCATATGGGCTGAGGTAAGAAGTGCTCAAACCCTTGTGATTTATCATCTTTATGAGCCCTAGGTTGATGTATGTATGTAATATTGGTTATGTTAGTGCATTTGATGGTTTTGGTGCACGATTGGGAGATTGGTGTTGCTTGAGGAGCTTTGGTGAGGCTTGGAGCTAAGGTTGGTGGAGACTCCCAAAGAAGAGGCTCAATTGATTTGGCTACAAGAGGTACGGTTTAAGTTTCATTTAAGTACCGTGTGGTGTGATGAGAATTCCTAGGCTAGATGCCCCTAGGATTAAGTTTGGATTGTGTAAATGGTTGGTGCTAATATGCATAGTTGGTATGTAATGTGAATTAATGATTGGGTTGAGAATTGTGTGGCCTTGTATGTTTGGTGTATTGAGAATTGAATGTATGGGGTAATGAGTATTGATTTGTGGTTTATGCTTTTAAATTGTGAAATTGGGCCGGAGGCCGTGAATTTTGGGCCGGAGGCCGAGAAGAGGTAATGAAGGTAAGTTGATATGTGCATTGTATGATGACACAAGTGATTGGATGAGTTTTAAATAATGAATGTATGAATGATTGGGTTGGTTATTGAATAATAAGGTTTGAGGAGTTGAAGTGTAGAATTTGGTAATTTTGGGTGAAATTATGTAGATGAGGTATGTTTGGTTTTGGTTGAGATATATTATGTGGTCATATATGTAATTACGATTATTGATGCCTTGAGGATATGATGATGCATGAGAGATATGTATGTTGTGATATATGCTTGAGGAATGATTAAGGTTGATTTGTGGGTGAAACCACGTGATAGTGAGTATGATATTGATTATGTATAATGATGACCGATTGGAAATAGTATTGTTGGAAATTGGGATGGGGAAGGATGTATGACATGTTCATGTGTTGTAATTTCGCCATTTGTTGAAATGGGTAAAAATGGTCATATGGCGGTTCTGTGAATCGTGGTAAAGTATTAATGTATGAGTTGAGGAGGCTTGATGTTGATTTTGGTATATTTTGATTGATTTCAAAAAGGGTTAAAAGTGGCATGTTTTGGTTGATTTTGAAAAAAAGTTGAAAATGACTTGTTTTGAAAATGGCACTTTGTGGTTTTGTATGAAAAATATGGTTTTTGAGCATACTTTGACGGGACATAACTTGGACTACGGATCTCTGTTTTGTGCCAAATCTGTTTAGAAATGAAATTGGATCCGGGATGTCCATGTCGTTCGAAGAACGGGTGAAAAACGATTTAAAATGAGAGAGTTATGTCTGTCGGAAGATTGAAGGTTGAATCTGTAAATTCTGCAGCTTTTAACTTAGAAAATTTTTAGCAGAATGACCCTCCACGCGTAGGCGCACTTGGCGCGTACGCGTCGTTCTTCGAGAAGGCACCATCCACGCGTGCGCGTCGATGCGCTGCACCCATTGCCCAGCCATTTTCCCGAGAGTTGTGCCAGAGTTGTGCCAGTCTTGTGCCTGGGGCGCAAGTGTACCCACGCGTACGCGTGGCTGACGCGTACGCGTCGTTATCTATTTTTCAATCCGCGCGTCCGCGTGAATGGCGCGTATGCGCCGATGAGTTTTGTGGCCATCCACGCGTGCGCGTGGAGTACGCGTACGCGTGGCCCTGTTTTCATCCCAAAGTTGATTTTTTAGTATTAAAAGCCAAACCTCATACTTCTAAGCCTCCGATCTCACCCCTTATGTATTAAATCATTATGATATGCCTAGCAATGAGAAAGGGGCTAGGGGATGTGGTAACTTGCGAGTGAAGCAAGGGGAAAAGTTATGATCAATGATGATCAACGATGATTATATGAGATATGGAGGATGACGGTGGGAGTACCGTGTATGCCATGAGCCGAAGGGCTATATTTATTGATAAATGGCTGGTTCTTGATTGGACCATGAGCCGGATGGCTGAGTTATTGTCGGGTCACGGCAAAGCCATTATTGATTATGGCTAAGTATAAATGCATATATGATTAATGAATGAATATGTTGAATGGATAACAATGAAAGATGTTGAAATGTGATGTGTAACCCCGGGTAGTAGGCAGTGGCGTTGTCCACTTGCTCCGGGTATGAGGCGGAAAATGATGTTTATGATAAATGAGTTAATTATGGAGTGTTGAATGAATGTAACTCTGATACCTGGGTAGTAGTAAGGGTTGGGGTCCGTCCCACTTGCTCCAGGTTAATGTTTGAGTTTTGATAACAATGAGGATTGATAATATGAATTGAGATTGAATGAATGTATGTTTGAGATACCTGGGCAGTAGCAAGGGTTGTGGTTCGTCCAGCTTGCTCCGGGTTAATGCTTAAGATACCTAGGCAGTAGCAAGGGTTGTGGTTCGTCCCACTTGCTCCAGGTCAGAGATTGTGACGCCTGGGTAGTAGCGGCAGTAGTGGTGAATCCACTCGCTCCAGGTTGAGCTGTTAAACACCCGCCTGGGTAGTAGCCGCAGAAGTGGTTGTTCCATTGGCTCCGGGCTGAGCGGGTAGTAGCAATGGGGTTGTAGCTCAAACCTACTTGCTCCGCAAGGGGTGTTTCTGTCCAATGGTTAGCTACCAGGACATGTCGGGTTGGCTATATAACCGACAGATGATATCATCAGCCATAGGGCAGGCATACATCATTTGCATATGTTTGAATTGTTTGGGTTTGCCTATTTGTTTTGGATTTCTATCTCATATATGCTATGTTACCTGATTACGTGCTACTTGCTCTACTTGTACCTTATTTGTGTATTACTTGTCTGTATTGCTTGTGTTTGAACAACTGAGAGATCCCTCATGATGGTGTCGGTGGATGTTGGGGGCTGTTCTTGATGAGATGAATTGATAATGCGATTGCATGATGATGATGATTTTTGAATGAGATTATTTGAGCCCCCTGGGTAGACGCAGTGATGTGATTTCACTAGCTCCAGGCGGGGGTATGATGTATTGATATAGAGTTGCTGAGGCAGAACAACTGGTGATGGTTTTGCTTGTGATTCTGAGTCTGATTCGTGGAAGAATCAGCGAGTTGGGAAACATGTGTAACATGAACTAGATTTAGTATCCCCTTACGTCAGATGCCTATTTATGGATTAGTGAGAATCTAGGCTGGATACTTGGTGAAAAGGAGTTTAGGATGCTTAGTGAGTTTTATTGCAGTGCATTGTATTTATTTGGCACTTTTACCGTACTGGGAACCCATGGGCCCGGGGTTCTCATTCCGTATATATCTCTTGTTTTTCAGATACAGGTCCAGGTGCTCAGAAGTGAGCTGTGGTTCGTCTGAGAGCCGGCGAAGATCTTTATTTTCTCTACTTTGTGTTTTGCTTAGAATCTCTCCACCTTTGTTTTGAAGATATTATATTATGTGTTGAACTCTTTTGGAACTTGCCTATAGAGGCTCTTATGTTTCCTTTGGGAGAGATTAGGATGTACTGTTGTCAACTACTTTCATACTGTACCCTAGCCGGCCTAAACTTCGCGGGTCGCGACTAGTGGCTATTTACTTATGTTATATATATCTATCTGTTATCTATCTCTTAATCTCCTTTATGCCTTGTCCATATATCGCTTTCGGCTTCACGTTTTATCTTTTCGTTGTCGAATCGTGAGTGATACGTCTTCGCGATTTTATTTCTACTCTTTTCAGGCTTCTCGATTAATACTCCTTTCGAAATTACCTATGTTTATATATTAAAAATCCACCTGAGAGTCGTACCACCGTAATATCATTGACTTATGACTCGAGCATAAGGATTTGATTATTAGAGTGTTACAACGCAAAAGTTTGAATCTAGATTCAGAATTTCATTTTGGGATATCATTTTAAAGAGGTTCTTAAGTTATTAATAAATGATGAATAAGAGACATTTTTAACTCGTTTAATTTCAGTGTAATTCTCTTTTTTGGGCTGTGACTCCCCCTTAATACCAAAAAAGAAAAACATATCAAGTATACAAATCAAGTTGGATTGATCTAATAGTTAGTTTATTAATCTGTTTAGACAAGTGTCAAAAATTTGAATTTTATTTTATATATATAGTAATTTATTGATTAGTAGCAAACTTTTAAATTGAGTTTATATTCGATACTCTAATATATATATATATATATATATATATATATATATATATATATATATATATATATATATATATATATATATATTAATTAGATCCCTTAGTTAAGTAATTCACAGAGACACAACTTACAAGCATAATATTACCAATTAGGAAAATCCGTCAATAACAATAAAGAACCTTTGTCACATGGATCCATCAAGTTGAGGGCAACAGTGGAATGCTTTCTGTCATTTATGGAAAATCCGTCAATAACTTAATAGATATATTTTTTTAGTAAGTCCTTACACATATATTTTTTGGGATATGCTTCCTCTAATTACATTTATTTATTTATTTATTTATTCAATAATTGATTTGCAGTGCATTAGAATTTACTTGTCCGATCCATAAATGCTGGAAACTTGTCCAATTAGTATTTAGATGATTAATGTGAACAATAATGATTAAATAAATGCATACACACAACTGGCTTCATTCTTATTAATGTATTCTTCTATCTTGTGATTGAGGGTGGTTTTTTTCCTTTGGAATTCATATCCAAACTCTATTAATCTATTACATATTTGATTAAAAATAATTGAAATATATAAGTGATTATATTTTTAATATGTTCTTTCATGTAAAAATATTTTTTGAATATTTTTGTAAATTTTTTTGTCTTTTTTCTTTTTTTTTAATTGTCTTATACTAATATTTTTTTCTTTTGAGATCAACATAGATTGAATTCTAGACTTTAATTTAAGTCACGGAAATTTTAATATTATATTAAAAATTTACTTTTTCTAAAAATTTAAACTGATAAAAAATAAATAAATAGCTCATATCTCTAATAGTTATTTTCGATATTTCTTTTATCCATTTCTAAAATTCAAATTCAAGGCCATCAAAAAAAGAAAACACTTGTTTACTATTCGACTAACCTCAGTTTGTGATTGAGATTTTTTATAGAGAATTTTTCTTTTTCAACTCACACATAATTTGGTATTTTTGATCAATCTTACTTCTCAAAGATATCAAAGTAATAAGCGAATAAAACCATGCAAAAACAAATTAGAATAGAATAACTATTCATGTGTTTTTACCTAATAATTTAAACGTATATGATAATAATGATTTTCTGATAAAATATTAAAAACTTTATAATTTAATTTAAGAATAAATAATTTTATGAAACCTGAGGGTAGTCAGGAGGGGTGGATCTAAATATGCCACCTGAGGGTAGTTAGGAGGAGTCTAATGTTAAAGTTCGTAATGTAGATTTAATGGACGATAGTGTTGAAAGTTATGATGGTTATGCTATCAGAGATCCGATGATGGATGAGTATGAAGTTAACCTCGATGACGGAGACGACGCTAATGAAGAACCACCTGAAATTCCTGATGGTGGTGACGAGGAAGAAGAGATGAACTACTACGGTGACACACAGATCGCTCTGACACAGCCTGCCATTTCTTGACCGTATGAGCGGCTGGATCATTTCACGAGGTTGAATCTCGATGCAATGACTTTGGATTGGTCGTTTACCCAAGGAGGTCCTGATGAAGAGGATCCAAGCAACGAGTTTGAGGTTAGACAACAATTTAAGAACAATGAAGAAGTCATGTTGGCAGTTAAGTAGTATGACATTAGGAGGGTTGCGGATTACAAAATAGTAGAGAGTGACCAGTTGAGATACAATGCAGAATGTATCTAGTTGGGACCCAGTTGAAATTGAAGCATACTCATATCATATCACCGAAAGCAAGAAAAGTGGGAGGTTAGGAGATATACTGGGCCACATGCTTGCATGCAAACTTCGATGGAACAAGACCATGGTAGGTTGGATTCGAAGGTGATTGCGCAACACATTTTCACGATGGTCAAAGACAATCCAACAATCAGCATCAGGGTTCTCCAAGGTGGTGTGGAGAATCACTATGGTTACAAGGCGTCCTACAAAAAGATTTGGCTTGCAAAACAGAAAGTCATTACTAGAATATACGGCAATTGGGAGGAGTCATACAATGAGCTTCCTCATTGGTTATTCGCTATGCAGGTGTACTTGTTTGGTAAGATTTATTTCAAGTTCGGTTATTCACTATTGAAAAGTTCAGACGTGTACAATAAACCAACTAAATATGTCTCTTTAGGTACTTGGGTGCAACTGGTGACTCAGTCTTGACCTGGTGATGATTGGATTTTTGATGGTTTAGAATTTCACAAATGAATTCTCGTTGCAAGTATAGTTCCTAAACCAAACAATAATCTTTTCATACAAAAAGTTGTTTGTCACTAAAACAAACCCCTAAATTTATAAACCGAAGTATTGAAACCTCGGGTCGTTCTCCCTAGGAATTACAATAGAGTGTCTTGTTATTGGTTGTGAGTTATTTTGGGGTTTTGATATGAAGCATGAAAGATAAATGGCAAGAAAGTAAACTAAGGCCTAAAAAGGTCTTGGCAAGGGTTGGTGGTCAAGGATCTCTATCCTAATCACTAACCACAATATGAGAATTGGCAAGGATTAATCTCATTAAATCATCCTCTAACTAGTAGTAAAGGAAAGTCAAATGAGCTATATCAATCCTAGTCCATAAGTCCTAACTCTCCACTAATTCAATTAGTGAGAACTAGAGTAAATGGCTCCCAATCATCAATTACTTGGACATTAGTAACTCAAGAGTTCCTAAGTTACCTTTCCAAGCCAAGAGTATAAAATTCTACTCTAAAATCCAACCAAGCATTTCATCAAACACTTGGAGGGTACAAAAGAAAAGCATAGTAAATTGATAACAAGAGTAGAATTTAACAACAATTATTAAAAAAAATTAATAACAACAATCAAAAGAAACACATCTATTATGAATTACCTTGAATTGAATTGAAAGAGAAAGGAAGGAACAAAAGTGGATCTACAATCAAAGTATAAGAACAACATAAAGGAAGTTACAACAAAAGAATAGAGGAAGATGAATGTAACAACAAAGAATTGAAAGGTAGAAGTAGAAGAAAGCAAAGATTAAAACCTATATCTAAGAACTAATCCTAATCCTAATCCTAATTCTAGAGAGAAGTGAGAGCTTCTCTCTCTAGAAACTACTTCTAAAACTAAACTATGACTAATGGTCAAAAGTATGAGAGTATGAAAAAGTATGTTCATTCCCCCTTCAATCCTTGGCTTAAATAGCATCAGAAATGAGTTAGATTGGGCCCACAAGGCTTCTAAAATCGCTGGCCACGTATTGCATTAAGTGGGTCATGTGCCACCATCGGCGCGTCAGCGTACCGTGCGCGTGCGCGCCCCTGTGCGCGATGCAACTATGGCAAATCTTATATCGTTTCGAAGCCCCAGATGTTAGCTTTCCAACCCAACTGGAACCGCATCATTTGGACCTCTGTAGCTCAAGTTATGGTCGTTTAAGTACGAAGAGGTCAGGCTTGATAGCTTTTTTTGGTTCCATCATTTCTTCATGAGTTCTCCAACTTTACATGCTTTTTCTTCATTCCCTTGATCCAATCTTTGCCTCCTAAATCTGAAATCACTTAAAAAACATATCAAGGCATCTAATGGAATCAAGGAAAATTATATTTAGCTATTTTAAGATCTAAAAAGCATGTTTTCACTCTTGAGCACAATTAAAGGAGAATATACAAAATCATGCTATTTTATTGAATAAATGTGGGTAAAAGGTTATAAAATTCCCTAAAATCAATACCAAATAAACCCTACAAATGGGGTTTATCACCTGGTTCCACCGACACTATCATGTTTCATCGGGTCTTTTGGACATTTTCATCATGTGTTGAGGCTTTCAAGCATTACAAACCACTTATTTCCATTGATGACACTCACTTATATGATAAATACAGTGGGACCTTGCTGATGGCCATAGCTTAAGATGGCAACGCAAACATTCTGCCTATTGCATTTGCCGTTGTTGAGGGTGAGACAAAGGAGGCGTGGTCGTTCTTTCTGTCATATCTGCAGGAGCATATCACACCACAACCCAGGGTCTTAGTGATTTCAGACAGACATAAATCCATTGATGGTGCACTTTATGCCGAAGGGAGTTTATGGAAACCACCTCATGCCTTCCAGGAGTTTTGTACAAGACACATTGTCGCCAACTTCATGACTCACTTTGAGAAGAAAGACTTGAAGAAAGTTCTGATTAACACAGCATATTCGAAGTCACAGCGTGAGTTTGCTCATTATTTTGGCCGGCTGAGGGGCGAAAATGTAGCAATCACAAACTGGCTTGAAGAAATGCCACGATCACAGCGGGTCCAGTATGCTGATGAGGATTGTCGATTTGGTCACATGAACGGTGTGATGAAGGGTTCCCGCAATTTGTCGATCACGACTCTTGTTAAGTCAAGTTATTTCCGTTTGGGTGAACTTTTTGCAAGGAAGGGTTCCGAGGCACTGGCCCAACTTCAAGTTGGTGCTAAATTTTGTCAGACATAGGTTAAGGCCATAGAATTCAACTCGAAGCACGTGAACACCATAAATGTTTATCAGTTTGATCGATCGAGGACAAACTTCACGGTTGAAGAGTTAGCCGCAGTTCTTGGGTCTAAGCAACTGAATTATCAAGTGCTACTTAATGAGGGTAAGTGTGACTGTGGGTATTTTAAGGCTCTTCACCTTCCTTGTCGTCACGTCCTTGCAGCTTTCTCTCATGCAAGACTTGATTGGAAGCAGTTTGTACATCCTGTGTACCGCATGGAGTCAGTCTTCAATATTTATAGATCATAGTTTCGACCGATAGGGCACGAGGATGATTGGCCATCGTATGACGGATCCCGTATTCGGTCCAACCCTAGGATGATGAGAGTGAAGAGAGGTCATCCCGTCAGCTCCAGAATTCATAACAACATGGATGACGTTGAGCATAACGGGGAGAAGCGGTGCGATTATGTCGCCAAAGCAGACACACGCGGAGGACTTGTACCGCCATTGATGGTGGAGGGGCGTCTTCTAGTTGACGTCATTTATAGGTTTTGTTTATGTTTAAATATATGATTGTAATCTTTCTCTATAGTATTATCTTTCGTTAGAAAAGTTGTTTACGAAATAATTGTTTGCACTAAAAATTTCACTGAATGATATTAAATATTATATAAGTAGACTGTTTTTGACCATAAACAAAATGTAGATAACTTTTTTACAAGAAAATATCCTTTTGTACATTGTGAATCCATACAATAATCATAAACACATAGAATCTACTTGCCCGCCCTCGCCTGCCACCTCGTGGACCAACATGTCGGCCGTGAGGCCTCGGGTCGAGGCACCCACCTGGAGTGTTCATCTGGTCCCTCACTGCCGCATAATCTGCCATGGACGACGACCCACTAAACTGATCATCCAGGTGGCGTAGCAAGTATGCAGACTGAGGTGGTGTAGTGTGCATCTACGAGAATGGCTGGGTCTGTTGTGACATCGTCAACATATCTCCCAACCTGTCATCACCTCCCTGCATCAGACCCGTCATCTAGTTAGGCACAATCATCGTGACAT
This sequence comes from Arachis hypogaea, assembly GCF_003086295.3. Lineage (NCBI taxonomy): Eukaryota > Viridiplantae > Streptophyta > Magnoliopsida > Fabales > Fabaceae > Arachis > Arachis hypogaea. Next base: position 84,263,300 of record NC_092037.1, on the reverse strand, counting down.
CAATCATGTCCTAGGTATTCAATATGGGCTGATAGTCGGGCTGGGATCCGAGGTCCGACGAGCTGAATGGCAACTGAAACTGGGTCCCGATATCAAAATGAACAATAGCCTCCAGTCTCTATTCCTACTGACTGGTCCCGGCCTTCGAGTGATGTAACCCAGGGGGGTCTCAGGGACATGTAGTCTCCAGGTATGGGTCCTGAAGCAGACCCAATTGTTTGGCCTGCATCCTCGGCCCGGTGAGCTGGTGGGCTGACGGGGTCTCTGTCGCGGGGTCCTTCATCATTACCCTACCTCCTATGCCCTGCACCGCGTCTACCTCTCCCCCTGGCTCTCCCCCCAACCCCTACCTCTCCCTCCTTTAGCAGATGGCCTCATCTTCGGAAGGTGACCATCATCTGGCTGATAAAGATTTGGAGCAAGTGGATGGTGGATGGGCAGGTCCTCTGGCATAAACCCCGCCGCCACTAGGTGCTGATCACCTAGACTGAATAACTCTATGTGCCCTCACTGCAGGTACTAGGTCATATATGGGAGGGACAGATGCAGGTCAATATGATGGTGTATAGGCAGACGATGGTGGGCCCGAGCATCCCACAACTCATGCCAGCCACCAAGCAGCTGCGGGAACCACTCGCCACGACCAAACCGACCATCCAACCTATGCATGTCGTCAATGTTCAGTGTCCTGGTCAAAATATGCTGCAGGCCACCAAACTGACGTACTACCCGGTCCACCTGATGCCACTTGACGATAGCGAAGCAAATCAGCGGACATACAACCGCTGTCGAGGCCTCCGACTAAACTATTGCTGGTGGAACTAGACCAATCAGCTGTGGGTCAGCATACGGTGTCCACTCAACCTGTTCACAAAAAATATATAAATGATGACAATTACATTTCAAATAAAATAGGTATTAAAGTAGATTAAACTTAAATATTTATCACTTACATTCAGCATACCAATCCCATTCAGGGTACGCCTATAAAGTCTAAGCTTGATCTCGCCTCTGGTATTGTCCGGCTGGTACTGAACTCACCTACAATGCCAACCATAATATTATTTTTTCGCTCAACTTAATTAGCTAAGTAATAATAATATGAAGGGTTATTATAAGGATGAAGAATACCTCTCCATCAGGGGAAATCAACGAGTATCAAATCCGACGAGCCGTAGCAGCGGAATATGGTGACAAGTCCACGACACCAGCAAGCTGACGCACCCACTCAAATTGCGTTGACCATGCTCTGTGGCCCGGCACATCTGGCGGTATAGCCATGCCAACACTGCCGAGCCCCACGATAATCAGCCACACGTCTCAAGGTCCTCCAGCAGAGGGAGCCACATGATGTGCACCCGAGAGTCAGATGCACCTGGAAATAGGATACCCCTTATTAACTGTATGATGTACCCTCTCGTGTACCTCATCAGGCGCTCCTCTTTGGCGTCTTACTCCATCTCTCCACAAACCATGTTGTGGAACCAAGTGAGCTTCATAATCCATTTCGTCTGTGACTGTCTGTCGTCATGGGCTGAGAACAACACCCAGAATATACTCACATAACTTCTTAATGGTGTGTCCATGGTGGTGCTGCTCCCACCCACCAATGCATCTACTCATAGGATCACCGTCGATCCTGAGTCCCAGACCACGTCTTACAGGGTGATAGTCATCTCCCCGGACGGTAGATGAAACGTGTGGGACTCAACCCTCCACCTCTCTATCAAAGTCGAGGCAAGCGGCTAATCGTCCTCGAACTTGACCATATAGGTCACATACTCCAATCCGGCTCGTCTGAGATATGGCATAATCTGCTTCGGTGGCCATGTCATCAAATTCCGCCTGGTGCGCAAGATCCAAGGTGCCTACCAAACTGAAACAAAAAATTGAAATGGTAAACACATAAAATAACAAGTTCACCGCTTATTAATTATAATAAAATAAAAAATAATTAAAAAAGTGTACCACTCGATTAAGCTTGCCAGCAATGTGATCAACATGATCCAATCTGTACATCTCACCCTCATAACCCAATAACTGCTGCTCCATCTAAATACAATGTAGTAAAATAAAATCACACACACTGAACTCAATTTCTTTTACGTTAACTAAATTATTAAAAAAATATTTAAATCTAAAACAGCTTAAAAATGTAGTAATTCTATTTTTGCCCCAGCTAACTGACGCTGTCAACTAACTAATTAATTAGTATATAACTAACTTAATCTTAAATTTTACTAATCAAGTTTTTTTCTAGTCCAACTTAATCTAATTAATTATTCCACCAATTACCTTCTGATTCACAACTTAAACTAATTATTCTCACTAAACTAACTAACAAGTTACTTTGTTATACTAATTAACATGTTATAGACAATAAACAACAACTATACTTAAAAGCAATAACATAAAAATTTAACTAACATAAAAACAGTTAACAGTAAGTCTAACTAATATGTAAACAGTAAATCTGTAACTCTAACTAACATGCAACCTATAAACTAATTATTTTATCTAACATCTAAACCGTAACTCTAACTAAGCTAAAAAAAAACTCTAAGTAAGCTAAAAAAAATAACTTAAGTAACCTATTATTTACTGACTTGGAACTGAGATTGTCGTCCACAGTGAACTTCAGGGGCATCGAAAAGATAGAAAGAGAAGAAGATCATAGTAAATTTAGAAGAGAAATTGGAAGAGAAAAGGACAAAGATAGATAGTCCCGTTTGATATATATAGTGTGCCGAACTTATCATAGAGTTCGCCCGGAGTGCGACGAACTCTATATAAATTATAGAGTTTACCAAGAATACGACGAACTTGTTCTTATTACTAAAAAAAATCATATTCTAAAAAATAAAGCTAAAATATCTTATTTAAAAAAACAAATAATTTTTTATTTTATTTAAGAAAAAAATCACTCATTTATGCTTTGTAAACAAGGATAGGCACTGTAAATTAAGACTTGACTCATAGTTTCACATCTATATGTCCCACAGAAAATTTCAAATTAGTGGTTAGGATCTGCTTGATCTTTATAAGATACCCACACTTAATAGTCCACCATGAAGTTTATTTAATATAGTCTCTTCTTTAATTTGTTTTCCAATAATTTAGTAAATATCTAGGCGAGTTCGATGTTGATTAATAATTTAATAATTTATCAAAAGTTAAAATATGTTTTAAAATTCATATTATCTCTACTAAGGAGTTCTTATGTCGACAAATTAAAAAAAAATGAAATCCGCATCCTTGAAGAATATATATTCTCAATTTTAATTTTATATATAGCGTTTTAAGTTTTTAACCCCTTCTTAGAGAATAAAAAATCCCATTATTTAATTTTAATACTAACTAATTTAAAAAGATAAAGTGATAATTAAATTTTTGAGGATTTATATTTTGAATATATTAGTTTTTTAAAAAAATATTAATAAAAATTTTTAAGATAATAAATATAGACAAGTTAATTTAAATTAAGATATATTATTTTAATCATAAAAGCTAATTTAAATGTAGTATTTTGAGTATGTTATTTTAGAGAATTTTATTGGTATTTTTTTAGAGACTAATATAATCGAAATATAAATTTTTACAAGTTTATTTGTCACTTTATTTAATTTAAAATTACAATTGAATGTGATTCATGCTATGAAATTATTTATTTTTTTAATTTGTTTGTGAATAATACATATATTAATTATAATAACAAATTATGTTATTTTAAATTAAATGACTTATATAACAGTGATCTTATTTATTGTTACAAATGTTAAATAATTAAATAAGTCATAATTACTTTTGATTTGGAATTAAATGAAAATAAAATCAGATATTATCTTATGCGCTTTAAATACTATTTTTATTTAGGTTTTAAGATTTAATGGGTGTCATATTCAAAAATAAATAGTGACCTTAGGGTTTCGGTTTCCGATATACTAAAGTTGTCTCTTTAACTCTTTTTTCATTAGAAGAGTTGTAATTCAACCCTTATTAGATATACAAAAATTTTAGTTGAGTAAAATTGAGACAACTCCCATTAATTTCTATAAATAAAGATATATTTTTGCTTTATGATATATAATTTTTTGTGAGTTAATATAGATATTTGAATTATAAAATAATTTATTCCGATAAAGTAATGTCAGAACCTTCTATAATTTAATCATAAAAATATTTAATTTCATTATTCTTTTGAATCGATATATGTATATGCATACGTCATTTACAATTTAAATTGTTGTGCATGCAGTAAAATTACGTTCGGTAGTCGGTCTCCGGACAGATCGGGTGAATAGATGAGGGAGTGGGGACGCCTTGCCTTGGTTAGGCTGGAGTTGGGTATGCCGAGTAGCCGAGCACTTGTTGTGGAGAGAGAATGAGGGGGGTGCCACCTGCAAAGACGCTCCGACGCTCAAGTCAGCATGTGCAGGCGGACAGAATGATTCGGTGAAAGGATATGACGTACCTTGGGGAAGGACAGGTCCTTCCCTATTTATACTGTGTCAGAAGTGGGCCCTGAGGGGACGAACCCACTTTCCGCGAAGGTTCCTCCCGGCTGTGTTAGGGGGATGATGAGGACGCGTGTCCAGATGCCGTAGCAGGCGCTAAGGGCTCGATCGCCCGGGTCGAGTTCCCAATGGGTCGGGTCGACCCGTGCGTGGCTTGGGCCAGACCGTAACAAATTATATTTTAAACATTTTTCTGTAGTTCGATTTACTGCTACTGCACATATAATATGTAATTTTACTATGTATGCGCATCAAATGTTTAAGTTTAATACATGTATTATATTATGTACCTGTGTGATATATATATATACGCACACGTACTATTATGTATATATGTATATTCACAGACATTATCATGTTATTATTTGGGTATACATATCGTTGTACACTTATGGTAGATATACCGTATTTTAGTTATCCCTTTTTTTTAAGATGATGCTCATAAAATTATTTAACAAATAAATATTGATGATTTATTTAAAAATATTGATTGAATATTATTACTTTATGATTTTTCGTTTTAATTATATGTACCATTAATTTGATATAAAATTAATTAATTATCTCTTTTGGGATACAAAAATTATTGTGTATGTAATTTATGCGAATATTAATCGATTCAAAAAATTTATATTTGACTAAATTATCTGTACACATTAATAATATTTGAGTAATAAAAAATTATGTTCATTATTTATGCGACCAATAATCAGTCCAAAAAAATTTATTGTTTAGCCGAATAATAAGCATTGCACACTTTTGTTTATTTTCTATTAATTATGCGATCAATAATCGGCCCAAAGAAAGGTTATTGTTTTGGCCAATTAATAAAAAATATATGCGGTAATAAATAGGTTGCGAAGTTTGAGTTTCCATGTGCACATTCAGTCGGTCCAAAGAAAAAGGCTTAATGTGTGACAGAAATTTTTGACAATATTTTATTACTACAATAAGAGTATCACTTACAGTTAATTTTTTTATCTAAAGATTGAAAATTAATGTTGTTCTAGATATCTCAATATGGACTCTTTTTTCTATTATTTAACTAATGTTTACTGTATGTTTTTGTTCTAATCCATAAACTATAGTTTCAGATATCAATATTTCTACACAAGTTAACAGTATTCCTATGCTAAAGGGTTTAAACTTTAAGGTTTGGAAGGATACCATGGAGATTGTCCTCGGTTGTATGAATCTGGATATAACACTTCGAGAGGAGAAACCCACTTTCACTCTAGAAAATTCCAATGAGGTCAAAATACAGAAGTGGGAAAGATCCAATCAAATGAGTATTATAATCATGAAACGCTTAATTCCCGAGGCGTTTCGGAGATCAATTATTGAGGATAAAGATGCCAAACAGTTCCTGAAAGATGTTGAAAATTTTTTTGCTAAGAATGAAAAGACGGGAGCAAATAACCTTTTGAGCAAACTTATCTCCATAAGGTATAAAGGTAAAGAAAAATAAGAAAGTACATTATTATGGAAATATCTCATCTTACTTCTAAATTAAAAGCACAAAAGTTAGAGTTGGTTGAAGATTTACTCGTGCATTTTATTTTGATCTCTCTTCCTGCACACTTTGGGCAATTCAAAGTAAGTTATAACACTCTGAAAGACACTTGGTCCCTAAATGAGTTTATATTTCACAGTGTGCAAAAAGAAAAGAGGCTACAACAAGATAAGATTGAAAGTGCTCACATGGTTTTATCTTCTCAGTATAAAAAAAAGCGTGATACTACTGCAGATGCGTCTTCTTGGTAAAAAAAAAAGGCTAAGAAACAGGATCAAGCTTTAACATATTTCTTCTATAAGAAGATGGGACACAGGAAAAAGGATTATACCAAATATGCCACTTGACGTATAAAGAAGGGTATGATTCTTACTTTCGTTTGTTCTGAGACTAGTTTAAGTTATGCACCTGTTGATACTTAGTAGGTAAATTCTTCTACTGCTCATGTAAGTGTTACTATGCAGGGTTGACTGTGAAGCTGACTGCTAAATGATGCTGAAAGATACATCTATGTGGAAAACGATAATATAGTTGCAGTCGAAGTTATAGGAACCTTTAGATTATGTATTTATGTTATACGAGTGGATTTTACTTAGATTTATTTGAGACATTTTATGTACTGTCATTTAGACGGAATTTAGTTTCAATTTTTTGTTTGGACAAATCAGGTTATTTTTGTTCATTCGAAAAAAATAAAGTCGGTCTCTTTTATAATTCGAATAATATTTGCTCTAGTCGTTTGATGGACAATTGGTGCAGAATTTAAAGTCCACAAACTAACCGGTAAGTGGATCGGGTCGTACCAAGTAATACCTCAGGTGAGTGAGGGTCGATCCCACGAGAATTGATGGATCAAGCAATAATGGTTGAGTGATTTACTTAGTCGGATAAGCAAAAAATGGTGTTTGAGAGTTCAATAACATTAAACAGTAGATTCAGAGAATTAGAAAGCAAGCAGTAAATGGGTTGTGAAATATATATGAGAAAACAGTTAAGGTTTTAGAGTTATTTATCTTCTGAATTAACTTTTCTTACCAATTATTTTAATCATACAAGATTCAATTCTTGGCAAACTATATATGACTAAACCTTAATTCCTTAGTGATTTAGTCTCCTCTAACCCAGTTAACCGCCAATTCCTTGGTCACTTAAGTTCAATTAGAGGGTTAAGTTCAGTTCTAGTTTATGTACCACAAAAATCCTAATTACCCAAATATAAGAGGATTATATGTCACGTATCCCGTTAAGTCCAAATAATTAGTGATTTAGGAGAAATTATTTTCAAGCTGTTGTTCAACTAAATTGCTTTTCCAAGGTTCACAAGAACTCAAATAGAATAAGGGTTATTCTTCCGATCTACCTAAATCCGTAAGATGAAGAACAAAAACAAATTCTTGAAATAATTGAAATTAATACATGAATTAAAATAGAAGAGTAATAGTATTAATCCATAGAATAAATAGAGCTTCTAACATTAATAGTGGAGGTTTAGTTGCTCATGGCTCCGAGAGAAAACTAGGATTCAGAAAAATTGTAAAGTGTGGAATGAGGTGCATAAAAGAGAAGATAGCCCGAAGGGCTGAATATTTTTTCTTTTATATCTAATCCTAATTAATGTAAAATATATTTTCTAAAACTAAATAATATCTTTTCCTATTGTAAAATAAAATAAAGTTTAATCAAAATAAATAAAATCTTCGAGCAGGGCGAATGGGGACGACCTTAGAATTAATTGGGGCGCAAAACTTGGACTGGGCCAAGTTTGGTGCCACCATTCCCGTATTCACTCTTGGATTACGGTGATCATGGAGCCAAACTTGGAAAATTCCAAGTTTGTCTTCACTTGATGCAGTGATTCTTGGAGTGGAGTGAGTATGGCGCCAAAGTTGAAAAATTCTAAGTTTGGCTTCACTGAGACCGTAATGGGAGATGGGTTTGTATGTGGTGGCTCCATTTCTTCATCTAAACTCTATCAACTTCGTCCAAATGTTATTTGAAATAAACCAAATTGCATACAACTCAAAGTAGTATTCAAAGTGGCTAAAAAGTATTTAAATCTTGATTAAACTTAACAAATTCAAATGTAAATTCACTAGAAAAAGATAAGAAAGATGATCATGCATCAATAATCTATATAGGCTTTATTTGAATTCATATAATAATAAAATATTACAAATAGGTACAAAACAAAAACTAAATGAAAATTCGGCATCATTATGGCACAAACGCATAGGTCATATCTCTAAACAGAGAATTTAGAGAGTTGTGTTGAATTTTTGTACCTCTAAATTTGCCAGACTTTGAAGTTTGCATTAAGTGCATAAAAGAGAAAAGAACAAATGAAAGGAAATTAGGTGTCGAGAGAGCTAAAGATGTCTTAGAACTAATACATACCGATATATTTAGCCCATTTCTTATTGTCTCTTGAAATGGACAGCGATATTTTATTACGTTCATAGATAATTACTCTCGTTATGGGTATCTATATTTAATTCATGAAAAGTCCCAAACCTTGGATGTTTTTAGGTCTTTCAAAACTGAAGTTGAATTTCAACTTCGGAAGAAAATTAACGCTGTTAAATCTGATCGTGGTGGTGAATACTACGAAAGATATTACGGTTCAGGTGAACAATGTCTCGGGCCTTTTCCTCTTTTCCTAGAGGAGTGCGATATTGTTTCAAAGTATACCATGCTAGAAAAACCTAGCATGAATGGTGTTGCAGAGCGAAGGAACCAAACTCTTAAGGACATGGTGAGAAGTATGATTAGTCATTCTTCCTTACCTGAATCACTCTAGAGAGAAGTCTTAAAGACCGCAGTGTACATCCTTAATAGGGTGCCAAACAAACCAGTTAACAAAACCCTTTATGAAATTTAGACTGGAAAAAGACCCAATATAAAACATTTACATATTTGGGGATGTCCAGCTAAGGCGCGACCTTATAGGCCGCATGAAAGAATAAAAAATTGAACTCAAGAACAATTAGTTGCTACTTTGTTGGTTACGCTAAGCGTTCATGGGGTACAAGCTTTACAATCCTGCATCAAGGTCTATTTTTGAAATGGAAAATGCGAGATTTCTTGAGAATGTTGAGTTTGGGAGGGAAGAAAATATTAGGAATGTTGCTTTTGATGAGGATTCTGTAACTAATAATGATCAGGTCTTTATAGATATTATTGTTCAAGATGCAGTTACAATACAATAGCACAATAAGAATCCTACTATAGATCCATTTACAGTACAAGAGAATAATGAGAATAGTGTTGTTGCTCAAGATACTTCTACAATACAGGATAATAATGAGAATCCTCCTCAATTCCAACCCATACAGCAAGCTCAACAACCTCAAGAAATGTCATTAAGGAGATCCAACAGAGAAAGGAGAAGTGCAATTTCGAATGAATATATAGTTTATCTCCAAGAACATGGCGATGGCATTGGTTTGACAGAAAAATAATCCAATCAATTTTCTTCAAGTCATGCAAAGTTCTAACTCTGAAAAGTGAATTATGAAAGAAGAGATGAAGTCTATAAAAGACAATGACATCTAGAATCTTGTAGAATTACCTGAATATGTAAAAACAATTGGTTGTAAATAGATATTTAAAACCAAAAGGGATTCTAAGGGTAATGTCGAGAGATATAAAACTCATCATCTAGTCGCTAAAGGTTTTAGTCAAAAGGAAGGCATAGACTATAAAGAGACTTTCTCTCCGGTATCATCAAAAGACTCTTTTAGAACCATAATGGTACTAGTAGCTCATTTTGACTTCGAACTACATCAGATGAATGTAAAGACATTTCTCAATGGTGACATTGATAAAACGATGTATATGGTACAACAAGAAAATTTTGTATCAGGTGATTCAAAATCTATGGTTTGTAAGTTAAAGAAATTCATCTATGGTCTCAAACAAGTTTTCCGTCAATGGTATCACAAATTTCATCAAGTCATTACCCTATATGGCTTTGAGGTAAATATTATAGATGAATATGTATACTGGAAGTACAGTGAGAGTAAATACATATTTTTTGTTTTATATATTGATGACATTCTACTTGCCAATAACGATATAGGATTGTTGCATGAAACTAAGAAATTTCTGTCGAACAAATTCGAAATGAAAGATCTTAGTGATGCCACTTTTGTATTAGGAATCGAGATACTAAGAGATCGCTCTCAATGTATTCTTGGATTATCACAAAAGAATTAGATCGAAAAGATTTTAAGTAGATATGGCATGAAAAATCGTAGACCAATGGACATACTTATAGTTAAAAGAGACAAGTTCAGTCTCAAGCAATTCCCAAAAAATGATCTTGAGAGAACAATAATACATGATAAACCTTATGCATCAACATTAGGGAGTTTAATGTATGTCAAGTCTGCACATGTCTCGATATATCATTCATAGTGAAAATGTTAGGTAGATACTTGAACAATCTTGGCATGGATCATTGGATAGCTGTTGAACACGTAATACGTTATCTGAAGAGAATAAAGGATTACATTCTTACTTATCGGAAATAAGAAAATTTGGAGATTGTTAGGTACTCTGATTTCGATTTTGCGGGATGTCAAGATAGTAGACGCTCTACTTCAGGTTGTGTCTTCATGTTAGCTGGAGGAGCTATTGCATGGAAGTCTAACAAATAGACTCTTGTAGCTTCTTCAATAATGGAGATAGAGTATGTTGCTTGTTTTGAGGCATCCAAACTTGGCATATGGTTGTAAAACTTTGTCACTGAACTTCGTATAGTAAATGATATTAAAAGGCCATTGAAAATATTTTGTGACAATAAGTCAACAGTACTATGCTCTAAGAACAATCAGAGCTCGACGAAATCGAAGCATATAGACATCAAGTTCTTAGTTGTCAAGAAAAAAGTTTAAGAAAAACAAATTTTCATAGAATAGACAAAAACAGAGTATATGCTAGTAGACACATTAACCAAGGGATTGATTCCTAAAGTATTTCACGAGTACACTGTTCGGATGGGTGTCAATATATGTGATGCCTTAGTTTAGTGGAAGTTTATTTTACGCTATATGTCCTATGATAGATATTGAATTATCTTTCTGCAAAATTAAGTTGATCGTTTATTTCATGTTGTGTGAAATATTTATTTTACAATATTTGTTTTGTATTTGATTTCAATAAAATTTTAAAGTTGGACCAGCTGGAAATAGACATGCATGAGATCACTTGACATGTAATTTTTATATTACTCATGCAAATTTGATCTATGTCGTTAAGTATATTACGATGGTGATTATCGTGGTATCAGTCACGACATTAATGTGATAAAGGTGCGGTAATTCCATATGTAATATATGAAACGAATCAGATTGTTAAAGTAATAAGAAAAATATCATTCAAACGCGCACATAAAGTTGATAAGATGTGATTATCTCAAAAAAGAATATATGTATAGCTCAAGTGAGAGATTGTTAGAAAATTATTTAATTTTCTAATTTATTTGTGGGCAATACATATATTAATTATAATCACAAATTATGCTATTTTAAATTAAATGACTTATATAAAGATAATCTCATTTATTGTTATAAATGTTAAATTAAATAAGTCATAATTATTTTTGATTTGGAATTAAATGAGAATAAAACCATATATTATCTTTATAGGCTTTAGATACTATTTTTATTTGGACTTTAGGTTTAATGGATATCATGTTCAAATATAAATAGTGACTTTAGGATTTCAATCCCCGATATACCAAAGTCATATCTGTAACTCTTTTTTTATAAGAGAAATTATAATTTAGCTATCCTACTAGAGATACAAAAAGTTTTAGTTGAGGTAGACTGAGACAATAATTCTTTCATTAATTTTCAATTTCTAATTTCTATAAATAAAAGTACGCTTTCACATTATGATATATAATTTTTAGTAATTCAATATAGATGATCTGAATTATAAAACAATTTATTCCTACGATTAATTATTATTAGCTGTTATTCCTCACATTTTTCATCGCAAGTATATATGAAAGGATATACATATATAGTAGGAATAAGGCCACATATATATACGAATAGATCAGCAGTGAGGAGGAAAGACATGCAGTATACAAAAAAACAAAGATTCTGTTTTATGCAATGTAAGTGTGCTCGTGATCAAAGGGAACTTGCCCCCATGCAAAAATATACTCTTTATTTAGACCTTAGTTGTCATACTAATTATAAAGAATAAAATCCCAAACAGACAATACCAACCCCCCAATAGACTGGATGATGATGAGTTTAATTTCCCTTTGAAAATTCTGATTCTCCAAACTAATGATTTGCTATTAATAATTAGTATTTAATTCATGCACATTGTGACTATAAATTATACAAGAAAATCATTTAATCATGTATTATTAGATCAGAAATTTTTTTCTGGCTCAACAACCAATCATTTTAAAAAAAAATCATACAAATTATGACGCTTTATTTTTTAAAATTTTCTGTATATTAAATTTATTTATTTTTGTTCAATAAAAATCACACTTTAGACTTTTTAAATATAGATACTATGTCATAATATTACTTTTCATTCTTAAAAAAATTTATTAAATAATGAGTGTTGGACTTTTTGTTAATTAAACAAATTTTAATTATCTATTTAATTAAACAAAAATTTAAATTTTATTTAAGAGTTTATTGCTAGTTAATAAATTATTGTATGCAAAAAAAAATTTTAAATACTTGATAATTATTTAAACAGACAAGTAAATTAATTATTCGATCAATCCAAATTAATTTACTTCTTTCATTTATTATATTTTTTATCAACAGTTCAGATTTAATATTTAAAATTTAGATTTTAGGATTTAAAATATAAGATTTGCGATATTTAATTATATTTTTATCTTTGATAACAAATTAGTTTTTACGGGAACTGTATTCGTTATTTTCTCTAGAGGACATTAACATTCGTCTCAATATACATACAGTAATTAACAGTATATATGAGAATATATAACAATATATATGCTATATATTATTCTTTCCCTGCCTCTTTTATTTATATATTTAAGTGATTCACTCTATATATAATCCTATTGTATTCTACAATGCTGTTCAGAAATTGAGAGAATAGAGAAACGACATATTTTGCCATGTGCAAGTCTGCAACTTCATCCCAAAAACTTGAATGATTCTTTGCTGTGTTTATGAGACCCTACCCATCTCAAACCCCAAAAGAAGACAAAGCCCACCAACTGCCTTTAAATCCCTCTTACACTCCCTTATATTAATTACAACAACTCTCTTTTCTCTTACTTTCCCATTCACATGCAAATTTGACAAAAAACAAACACCACTCATATCGAAAAATAATTACAATAAATTTGAGAACCAAATATAATTAACTTTTGATCTTTTTAAATCAATTATTGGATACATTTAAATTATGCTTAAAATAAGGAGTGAGTTTATATAACTTTCTTTTTTTTAATTTTTACACTTTTTTTTATTTAAGTTGATACGTCACTAATTAATACAACTAAAAATATTCAATTTTTGGCTTTACACCATATACTTTGGTTAATAAATTGTTACATGCATAAAGTAAAATTTAAATTCTTGACATTTCTTTAAACAAACGAGTAAATTAATCTTTCCACCAATCCAAGTTGGTCCTAAAAGTATTTAATTCTTGTAGTAATACTAGCTATTTGCATTAATAAAACTCCAATCCATGGATACCTATAAAAATTAACCGTTCTAATAAAATATTTCATATTACTTACATTATATTGCAGAAAAATAAATTCAGAAATGTGATGATACCCTCCTTCAAGTCATCATTCTCAAAGCTACAAGGGAACTATATATGATCTAAATGAATGTTGGGTATGGCTTAATTAAATTCTTGAATATACATACATATAAGTATATATGAAAGCTATGTTTCAATAATGACATTGATACGTACAAAATTTCATTAAAGTCAAAGGATGTTCCATCAAATTCCTATTAAAAGGTAACAATCAGAATGAAGTACCCAGAATGCTCGCCTTGTGTCCTGCAGCGAATTATGCATCACAACTTCACCACCACCACCATTTCCTAGGGTTAGGGTTTATAGGGGAATTTTGGGGTTCACGCTTTCATTCTTTTATATATACTATAATTCATGGCTTGTCATTAAGTGTGTGTGTGTGTATGTATATATTGTACACCTAATTCTCACATATAGAACAAGCAATAAACCAAAAGTATATATATTATTTAATTAACACCTGTGGTGATATGAGCCGTGATGGAATAATATTCTCTGTGATTATTTAATTGTATTTGTTTAAGTGTCCTTAAGTTTATATGGGTGTATTGTACTCTATTTTTTTATTAAGTTTTTATACGGAACTTTTGTTAATAAAGTGGTTTTTTCTACGTAAAATCGATTTTATTTTATTAAATTTTGGTGGGTTTTTTTTTGGTTGTCTTTTTTTATTGCATTTTATATTTGACTTCGTTTTTTTCTAATGTTAATTAAGCGCTTACAATTATTAAAAAACGATTGCAAATGCATTTATCTTATTAGTAGGATGAGTCCGGGTCGGATTGGTTCGAGTTTAAGGTGAAATTAGAATCGAACCAATTAAATTATAATTGGTTTAGTTTAGTTTGGATTTGTATTTTTGTATGTGTATATCTGAACCAAACCAAATCGATTAAAAATGGATTGGTTCAGTTCAAATAATTGAATATCCGATGAAACAGAAATTCATAAAAAAATAAAAAAATAAAATTTTTATTTTAAAAATTCTGTAGGTACAATAAACATGTAATATTATTAATAGAAATAATTTAAACATGTTAAACATCAAATACATTAAAACTAAACACATTAAAATCTAAACACATTAAACACTAAAAACATTAAAATTCAAACATATTAAAAACCATAAATATATTTTAATTTTTTAATTCTTTTTAATTAATATATAGTCGAGTCTACGGGTTGGTTTGGATTTTGCATCCCTAAAACCGTTATCCGAATCAATTACTAAAAAAAATTATTAATTTAATTCGAGTTGAATCTAATTATCTGATAATTTTAAAACTAATTTAATTAATTTGGTTCAGATTAAAACAGATAATCGGATACCCGTGATTTATTAGTGAAACTTTTTAATGGTATGATACTCGAATTCACTTTCATTCTATATATGAAAAGTTACGTGAAATTTATTATTAATTTTTTTTCTTCTTTGTCTCCTCTATATATTATATCATATTATCCAAAAATGGATAAAAAAACATATATAGAATAGTTACTATTGTCGCTATAATATTAATACAGTAGGCATTATAACAATTTGTTATAAAATAACTTCTTTTAAAAGCTAAAGTTGATTAAAAATATATACATAAATAATTATATTTTTATTCTGTTTTTTCAAATAAAAATATTTTTTAAATTTGTTTTTTTATATAAATTTCTTTTCTTTTTATTTATGCTATATTTTTTATTTTTTACGAGATAACAATATAATAATAATAATAATTGTATTCTAAATTTTTTTATTATAAAAGTTTTGATAAATGTGATGAAATAATTTTTTTAAAATATTTAAATTAATA
Source organism: Arachis hypogaea (assembly GCF_003086295.3). NCBI lineage: Eukaryota > Viridiplantae > Streptophyta > Magnoliopsida > Fabales > Fabaceae > Arachis > Arachis hypogaea. The sequence continues at coordinate 84,247,677 of NC_092037.1, read as the reverse complement.
AAAAATATATGACTAATTATATCTTTATAACACTGTAAACACAATTTAAAGTTATGTATTACACTCCTTTTTCAATTTTTGAAATTATGGTTTAATTTGATTCTGGAGTAGGTAGCAAAAATTTGGAGGTATTTAGAAAAGAGGGTTGTTAGCTAATAATTAAAAAGGTGTTAGAGAGAAGCAAGCAAATGGATTTGAGTGCAAAGGATATTATATATAAAAAATATATATATAAATAAAAAACATTATACTAACTACTACACATGCATACACTAGATCTTAGGTGAATGGGATGAGAATAATTACAAAGGAAAAGGGAATCAGTGTTGGGATGTATCTGACTTTATATGGCTATGAAAAGCTTCAATCAGTGAGTGTGGTGTTTATTTTTTTATGGGTTTGTTTAGTTGTCTATCTGATAGAATGTCAGTGAGGTATTACTGAATTGGAAAAAGAGCTTGCTTCTCCATTTTCTATGCTCAGTAACCTTGACCCCTTAAACCCCACATACACATACACATGCCCTAATTCCACTGCTTCAATCAAATTTTACATTCTCTCTCTTTCATATTCTCTAGAGAAATGTTTTCTAGTTAAAATAAATCAATATATTTAATTACTCACAAGACAAATGTTTTCTAGTTAGAATCAATATGATTAATTACTCTCTATATTAAAAAGTAGTTATTATATATTTTATATTTTAATATGTATTTGTATAATATAATTAATTTTTTATATATACAAAATATAATTAATATAAAATATCTAGATTTAGACCACACTTAGAAAAAAAATAGATTATTTTCAAACAAATTACCTCCACCCTTTTCACATTTAGTGTTAGGAAAAGTCTAGAGAGCCAGCAGTTTTATTGAATTTTGGCCAGCATGTAACCAGCAGGGAAATGTGAGCCATTGGATGAAATCTCATACCAATCTCACACCATCAAATTATCATTGATGGCTAATTGATGGCTAACAATCACAAAAATTGCTAGCCCCCTAGCATTGCTCTTTGGTGTTATTTTTTTCAAGAAAAAATATATAATGACTATTCTCTTAAATTTAGTTAATATTAGATTTAATTTTTTAGTATTTTTTTAAATGTGACACTAAATAAAATAACAATGTAAGTATAACATGATAATAATAATAATAATAATAATAATCTCCTCAAAAAGAGATTGAGGTTTTCAAGAAATTAATATAATCTTGACAAATAAAAAAATAAAAAAAATACAGTTAATGTACAAAATTTAAAAAAACTCGGTATAATTCGTCTTAATCGTGAACAAATCATCAAACTTATAATCCAGATAAATTTGCGTTAGTTTTGTTAATTAACAATGGAAATAATAGAAGATCAAGTAATTAAGTTTTTATACCAGCGAACTATAACTCAAATAGCATAGTCTTTCATTCTTATCTAGAGATTTTGAGTTTAAGTCTCACTCCTAATTTTAAAAAGAAAAATTAGTTAAATACTCATAGCTATCAGTGAAACCCTAATTAAACATCAAAACGTAAACTAGGCAGCAAATGCAAGAAATTAAAACTAGAAATATATTTGTTCGGATGAAACAAGAAGATATGTGTTGGACTATTCAAAGTAAAGACCCAACCAAATATAGAATTTTCATTGTCAGTATTTGAAAACTTTCATTTAATTTGATCCTTGTAAGAATCGGTGGAGCCATCAATAACCAATTATGTTAAAATAATAATGTCAAGTATATTCTACATTTATTCATTCATTCATAACAATCCTATACTTTACAAACTTGCTATAGCATTGAAGGATTGTGATTGAGGATTAAACATGTTGAAAAAAAATGAGAAAGAAAAACAAAAATAAAAAACTTCCTTGTGAGGTATATATAATTAAAAGAAGTAATAGAAACAAAAACAACAATCATAAAAAGATATATAGGTAATAATTAACAATAATAATTGAACTATATTCATTATTTTTTTTTCTTTTTTTTTTCCAATGTAATATTGTACTATACCTCGGAGCTGCAGCTACCAAGCCTTAACTCCAGATCTAGCTCTTCAATGGAGCTAGGGTTTAATTCAATCATCTTTGGATGATGCATGTGATGATGATTATGTCTATCAACTGAGCTTGTTGAGTTTGGTAAAAATGGTGGAATTGATGAAGCTTCTGTTTTCCTCCTCTTGAAACTTATATGTTCTTCTTCTTTAGCCTCAAATTGATGATGACTTCTACAAACAACCAAGTTCAAGCTCACACCCACATCATGGTCGTCGTCGTCGCCGTCTTCTTCTTCTCCTTCGTCATTTTTTCCCTTACCTTGTGAGATCACTTTCTCAACATCAGCTTCTTCAGGGTTGAAGAACTTATTATTAGAACACAACCTTTGATTATCTCCACCAAAGTTTGACCATGGATGAGAACAATAGACTTGGGAATTCTTGTGAAGAAGAATAGAAGAAGAATTATTGCAAAGTGGTGGAAATAATGATGGAGGAGTAGCTAATAATAAAGCCTTGGAAGAAGAAGGAGTAGAGGGTAGTGATGAAGAAGAAGCTGAAGGAATAACAAGATCAGAATTAGGGTTAGTTTTAAAAGCTAATCCACAAAGAGTAGTAGTAGAAGAAGTAGTAGAGGGGTATAATAGGGTATTATATGATGATCCCAAAGGTGTGAAAGGATTACTTTGAAAAACTTCATCATTATTATTATTACTATTACTATTCTTGTTGTTGGGACTAGAGGGTTGTTGTTGCTTAAGCCTTGCTCTATCCCTTCTATGAACATTCATGTGGCCACCAAGAGCCTGAGCTGACCTAAACTCTCTCCTACAAAAGCTGCAAGAATATGATCTTGGCGGCCATATGCATCCACCAACAAGGGCACCGGCCGCGTCTTCGGCAAAGGCTTGTTCTTCCCATGATGATTCGTCATAGGAAGAACGATCATTGTTGTTGGTGGTGATAAGATTATTATTGTATCCTAGAGAAAATTTTTTCTTTGCTTGCATCGTCCAACACTGATCCTGTTCCATTAAAAACAGAACACCGATCAGTCTGGAAGTAGGGTTTTAAATTTACAGATATTATTGCTAGAACTTTAAGGAGGCACAAAGAGGGATTTGGAGAAGGAAATAGAAGAATTGAAGATGGTTTGGATGTAAATGAAAAAGGTGGGTAGTGCAATTAAAGTGATGATCCTATATCTATTAGCTTGGAATTGGAAGCTATATGTACAAGTCTTCTAGGTCTAATGAGATCTTAGATAGGGAGAGTTTAGGGAAGAGTTTAATTTTTGTGTGTGGAAGATGAAGTGGTGGGTACTCTACCTTGTATTTGCTTGGTGAATATGATTAATTAAACCTGATATTATTATTATTATTATTATTTTTTTTTGGGGGTGTTTGGATTGTGCAACATGGGTCAATGAGAAATCAAAGAAGGAATAATAATATATATTGTCCTGAAATGTGTCTTAGCCTCTTAGGCATAATAATGTGAAGTGTGGGTGGCTATATTATTGTTCAGTACTTGAGTCAAGAAATCTGACTGAAATTTCTTCTCCAGACACAGAAATTCAGTTTTTTTTTTTTGCCATTTTATTTCAGAAAAAAAAATTTGTTCACTGATCTTAGACATACCTAGATAATATCCAGTTTATATTTTGTTTACTCGTGTTTGTATGTGCATTTTTATTAAAAAAATTAAGTTGAAAATTTTAACTAAAAACAGTAAAAAACTGAAATAAAAACTTTGCCTGGCGATTGGTGTCAAACTTAAGTGATCATATATGGAAATAGTCTTTATTGTTAATTTCCCTTTGTCTTCATTGCATTAGAAAACATATGGAGTACAGTTTTCCAGTGTCCTTTAGTAACAACATCATCAATTAATATATAATAATGTGAATAATAATAATTGTAAATGTGATTTTGGAACTTGGTAAGTTACAATTGCACTTGCCTTTTTTTCCCCAAAAAGTAAAATTTCTGAAACCAATATATATACATAAATAAAGATGCCATTTAAAATAAATAATTTGGCTGATTTTTTTTAATTATACTCATAAAAATTCTATTCAACATGGCAACTAAACACTAAAGTTGACATTTTGTGATAATTAAGTTTGGAATTAAGTGCAAGTGTTATGTGAATTTGTCATATAAGTGTCGGATATTATTAAACCAATAATAATACATATTCACTTGTATTAAGGGTACTATTCTATCTGTATCATTATTTGACCACTACGTAATTAAAATTTACCTTGTTTGTTTGTCACATACGGTTCAACTGCTATAACTGAAAGATCTTTTACAATTATAAATATTATAAAAAATAATTTAAAAATAAACTAAAATAAAAGAAAATTTTTTTGTTAACTATGTTTTAACTATATTAAAAAAATTATTAAAAAATTTGACACAAATTCTATTATTAATAAATTTTATGATATGAATAATCGATCATTTTATCAATAAAAAATATATACATATTTTTTGTACTTTAAAATATATTTTTTATTGTATATTTTTGTAATATATCTTATATTATATATTTTTTATATAATTTTTTAATATTATATATATTATTACCCATAATAATATTTCTAAAATGATTTAGCAAGGAGTGAGGCTACCTATAAATTTAGAATAATTTACCAAGAGATGACTCAATCTGGGTTAAAACGATTAGTAGGTTAGAATAATTTATTACAAATTTACAATTTATGAGGAAGGAGACGTTTATATATATATATAAATTAGCAAAAATGCAGTGTGTATTATATATGTGTGAGGTTGCAAAATATATGATGAAAGATTTTTTGCTCTAGTCCACCATAACGGAAAAATTAAGAAAAGAAATCTAGAAATTAAAGGGAATCAAATTCAGCAGCAAAGATCTAATCAATGTCTCATTTGAGACTTGTGGAATCAAGTGAGTAGAAAAATTGTTTTATTACAAGATCCCTATTATTCTCAGCAAAGATTTTGTGAAGTATTATCTTTTGGAAAAGTCTAGGGAGTAGCAGTTTTGTTGAATTTTGGTCAGCATGTAACCAGCAGAGAAATGTGAGTCATTAGATGAAATCTCACACCAATCTCACACCATTAAATTATCATTGATAGCTATTTGCTGGCTACCAATCACAAAAGTTGCTAACCCCTTAGCATTACTCTTATCTTTTTGTGACCTGGTAGGAAATGATGAATATTTGTAAATATTGTTTTACTGTTGCAAACTTGTTTCATTTAATCATTCAATTTAAAAAATTAATTAGCAACAAAATTTTTATTTAATTATAGAAAACATATGATACTTCAAATTCATAGGAGTAATAGCATTTAAAGTGGATAATAACATCTATAATAACTCTAGACTTATTTATGGCAAATTTATCCTTATCTATAGAAAATTAAATCTAGTCCAACCAATAACAAATTCTAGACTTATTTATAGCCTTATTCTTAATTTTGTACAACATATACTACATATCCGAATCAAGTTTTATTTATAACTTACTAATAATACTATCACAATCATTCTAAAAACTAATGAATTAAGAATTTACTTTTACTTTAATATGAAAACAATAAACTAAACATCTTTATTTATATGTCTAAACATAAGCGATGCTATTTAATCGATAAAGACGATTAGTATCATCTAACATAACACTTTTTTGAGTTTTTCGTCTCGATCGAAATCTATTTCTAAATTCTCTCTCAGATGGGGTAGGATAATTTGCAAAATAATAAATCGTCATGACCAAAACCAAATTATATAGCCTCGCACCTACACACGAAATCCGCGAGTAAAACCAATTTATATAGGCTTGCGCTCTTCCTACTAAATCGATGTAGGTGAAACCAATTTATATGTCCCTTTCCTACTAAATCGTCTTGGGTAAAACTGATTTACCCTATCCTGTATCTCACACTAAATCGGGGTAACAAAGGACGATTTACATGAACTCTCTATCAAGCATAACCTAAATTTGAAACAGGTCAATTCAATAATTTTTAGTTAATTCATTTTAAGCAGGTGATTTACTCTCACAAATTATATTTAGTTGACAAAGATATCCAAAGAAAATACTATTTTCCTATAAATAGAAAATAATTTGTACATTTAAAGTTTTTTTTGTAAATATTTAAATAATTATTTAAAATATATATGCAATAATTTGGGGACAAAATTGAATCTCTAAACTTATTTTATTTTATTTTTAATTTTTTATTATTCACATAAAAATAAAATAGTTGAAAAAAATTTTCTTCTCATAAAATAATTACCCAATTCTAAAGATAAAAAGATCTATCCAAATATTAGATCCCAGCAGGCCAACTATACTACTTTACTATATATAATATACATTATATCAACAATTTAAATTTTTTTAACATGATTTAATTAACTTGAATTATCAGCGGTTGTATATGTTAGGATATATATCAAATGTCGACTTGGCTATTATAATTACAATGTTCCTACGTACGCTTGCCAAGAAGCTAAGGTATAAAAATATGTTTAGTCTACACAATTATTGCTTAAACTTTTATTATTAAAGAAAAATTTTTAATATGGTATATTAGGAGAGCCTATAATCAAGCCTTGTTCGTTTAATAAAAGTTTTTTTTATTCATTTTCCATATTTTAACTCTAAAGATTATCATAATTATATGATGAAAGAGCATGTTACGGCATAACACTGTTTATATATAGATTATATATATCTTTATTAAACGATAAATATTAAAAGATCATCCGAATTTATTATTTTTATTAATTATTTATTAATTTTTAAAAATATATACTAAAATGTGTTGCTGAATTGTTAAATTAAAAAAATTAAATTAATAATTAAATTAATATAATAACCAAAAACAATAAATTTATAATGATTCCCTGGTATTTTTTTATTGAATAATTTAAGATTCGGAAAGAAATTATTTCCAATAGGACAAATAGAGATTCATAATCCATATAAAGTTTGAAGCATCATATATGCGATTATACTAAATTGACAATGTACCAAATATGTTTCATTTTAATTTGTAATAGACTAATAGTTTATTCTGATGTTCTACAATAATATATATAGTGGTTATTATTATTCAAAAATATGTGGAATACGCTTTAACAGCAAAGTTGTTTTATTTTTGAGTAAAGCTAAGGAGCCAAAAGCATATCAGCCAAAATTCAGTCAAATACCTTTGGATGAATTTAAAATTTCTACGAGTTAATATATATGGATGTTTCTTCTACTAAGTATCAGAATGTTTTTTTTTTCATATTAAATGGATGTTCTTTTATATATTTTTCGAATTTGTGATTGTTGGAGATGGATAGGTTAATGTGAGAGAAAAGAGGAAGGTTTTTATAAGTTTTAATTAGATTTACTTAATAAATTTAAATTTTTTTAAATTTTAAATTTAAAAAATTTAAAATTAATTAATTATTAATATAAATTAATGTAATTTTGTTTAGTTTTTGGCTGATAAGCTTTTGGTTCCTTATATTTTTTTTATTTTTTTATTTTTATTTTCTCGAGACAAGTTACGCATCTACTTATTTTTCTTATAAAACTCATTACATCTAGTTAACTGTTTGTTCTTATTATATCTACGTACTAAATAAACTATTGGCCAAATGACATCCTGATTTTCTTCAGAAGCAATAATTATGTGAACTTGGCAACTTGCTCTTATTATTATTAGATTTTGAACAAAACCAAAATAGACAAGGTTCCGTAAATAAGGACACCCTGAAACTTCATAACACAAATGACACATTATTCTTAATAAACAAAATCAAATCATCACAGACACGGATGTTTTTTTTTTTTGTCACTTTTTATTTTTAGCATAAAACATACATCCCCCATCTACCTAATGAAGTTCTTCTTCTTTTTCCTTTTTTTCCTTCACTTAAACTCCCAAAAAAGATTCTATTTGGACGGTTGTTCTTGTACTCAGTGAATGCCGTTTTTGATGGACATGACGAAAAAAATTAGTATGTAGATTTATATATGGTAGCTTATGATGAAGAGTTGAAGATATTAATCAACAAACTACTGAAGAAACTTAATTAGACCAATATTTTGTCATCAGAAGACTGCATGACCATACTATTATTATACAGGAAATGAGTCTAAAAAAATGTCCCTTTGACTAGTTTCTTAATTAATTGGCTTAATTATATTATTGCATATATATGGTTCTTTTTCCAATTTTTTACTTTTTAAGATAAATGGTTGTAGATAGGTCTTATTATATTATTCCCAGTAGAACCAATGACCAAGTCATGCTAAATAGTATAAACCAGCTATTGTCTTGATATTCACTTATTACACTTATTAATTATTATTCCGGAGTCTGATTATTTTGATGAAGCCATTTCCGGTGAGAGTATCTTCGTTTAGGGTGTGTAAGTGTGCATAGTTTTTTAATAGCATTGGTTTGTGCGAATAGTGATTAGGAGAAATCACTACAACAATATAGATTATTTTTTAGGATTATAATATGTAAAAGAAAATTAAAATTTGTCAAAAAAACAAAATTTGACACTATTTTAACTATAAAAATATGTTAATAAAAATTTTGTCAAAAATAGTATTTTTAACATATAAGCGATTGTGAAAAAAATTTAAATCTTATTTTGATAAATATTGGCTGTCAAAAATAATTTGTTAGAAAATTTTGAGCATATTTTCTGTGATACTTATTAATTGTCAAAAATACTATTTATTTTGACACTTATTGACTATAAAATATTCTCAACAAAAAATTTTAACAAAGAATGAGATGTGATCTTGAAACTAAAGAATAAATTGAGATTTTGAAGATAAAGAATGAGTAGTATAATCCTAAACTGAGAGCAGTGTGATGTCAAAACTAACAGAGCCCAAAGAAAAAAAATAGTAGAGTAAATTGAAAATAAATGAGTGTCAAAATTGAGGAGTAATTTTCTACGGTCAAATTTTTCGTCAAGAAAATATAGAAAATTTGACATTTGTGATATTTGTCAAAAATATATATTAATTTTGACATTTAATTATGGTGTTAAAAAATAAAGTGTCAAAATAACTCTATTTTCTTGTAGTGAATTCTAGGGCGAACATTTTTATTAAAATTTGGTTAGTATTTAATCAGTAAAAAAAATAAGTAATTTTATGCCATTAAAAACATTAACAATAATTACAAATCATAAAATCTACTAATCTTCTAGCATTCTTTAGATTAGTTTGAAATACTATAACAATGGTTGATTTTTTTGACTGAAAATAGAAGAACTATCAATTCAAAGGAGCCAAGATATCTATCAATGCCAGGTTCATTACATGAGTAGGTGCATCTTCCATCTATATTCTGTTTGAATTAGTAAGAGCATATTATGCTAGTTTATGAGCTACTCTATTTCCTTCTCTCTTCACATGATTAAAATAAATTGATCTAAAATTATCTATTATATATAGACTGTCAGTAATTAAAAAACTAAAACAAGAGTCATTTACCTTTTCTTGTTTAAAAGTTTTCACCACCTACATACTATCACTCCCCAAAATGATGTTTGTAAAGCAATTTTCTATAGTCATCTTCTTTTCTCGATAAGCAGCATCTGCTTCTGCCTCATAGGCCTCAAGGGGGAAGGGAATAGCCCAACAATCAAGTTGTTGCCATGACTTGGCCCAAATTATCTCTAATAACAACTCTTACACCTCCCTTATTAATATTACCAATGGCTGCATCTACATTAACTTTCAGCATTGAGTTTGGTGGCTCTTCCCACTTCTACATAAGAAAAATTGGTGGGTTATGACTCTTCCTCAACTCTTCCATAGTAGTTTGGGTGTTCCATAATTCTTCGAGGAAGGCCAAAATTTTTTTTATTTCTTCCTCAATTGTTAGCACTTTCTTTTCAAAAATCATCGAATTCCTTACTCGCCAGAGTTGATTTAGTAAGGTACAAAAAAGGCCCTGTTCTTTCATCTAAAGCTTACCCAGAATCTCTGTAATCCATCCTTTCACATTAATTTCTCGATTTGTTTCAGACCTTAAATTGAATGATGATGCAAACCAGAAACGCCTTGCAAAATCGCAGTGTTTGAAGAGGTGTTCTTTCGTCTCCTCTCATAACTAGCATCTCTCACAAATTGGTGGGCTTTCAATTCCTCTGCGCCTTAGGTTCTTCATAGTTGGGAGGGATTTATGCATCAGTCTCCACAGAAAATCTAGTGTTCTTGGGAGGTTTTAATCTTTCAAATCTGTTTTTAGGTACCTTCCTCTCTCTGTTCTTCTTGCCAATTTGTTGATTGATTTCTGTTTTGTGCTTTAATTTCGTGGTATGCTAGCTTTACTCTAAACAACCCATCTTATGCCTTTTTCCAAATGAACTTGTCTGTTTGCTCTGATCTAGAAATTGCGATCTCTAGTATTTATTTTGCTTCGAAAGGTAGAAAGACTTGGTTTATAAGCTCTGTATTCCATTCTTTTTCCTCTTCCTTCATAAGCTCCTTTACTTAGTATTCTTGTCTAGAGATGGTGGGTTGGGAGACCATACTTTTGAACCGTTCTGTTTGGATAGCCAGGGATCTTTCCAAACTTTAATCTCTTTACCATTACCTACCTTCCAGAAACTACCCATTTCTAGCACACCTTTTTCTTGCCATATACTTCTCCACGTGAAATTGGGAGTGAACCCCAAATTTGCATTCAAAAAGGTTTTTCGATTGTAGTATTTTTTTCTGATGATTTTTGCAGCCAGAGATTTTGAGTTCCAAATGAGTCTCCACCCCTGTTTAGCTAGGAGAGCTGAATTAAAAGCCTCAATGTCTCGAAAGCTTAATCTACCACTCTGTTTTGGATTACAGAGTTTTTTTCACTTTATCCAATGTATCTTTCTCTCTCCACTCTTTGAGCACTAGTAAAACTTATTAATCATAGATGGGATGTGTTGACATAGGCTAGTTGGTAACCTAAAGCACCCCTTGATGTAAGTCAGAATTGATTGAACCACCACTTTTATGAGCACTTCCTTCCTAGCCTTTGATAGGAACTTTTCCTTTCACCCTTTGAGCTTTTTTCACACCCTCTCTTGGACGTACTCGAAGACTTGTTTCTTGGATTTTCCGATGAAAGTCGATATCCCCAGATACTTTGAGTGCCTTTCTACAGCCTTTATTCCTAACCGTTCTTGAATCAGCCTTTGTCTAATAGTATGTATATTTCGGCTAAAAGACAGCTCTGATTTTTCCATATTAATTCATTGTCCCAAGGCTTGTTGGAATCTGACCAGCACTTTCTTTGTTGCTTAGATGTCCTGGTCCGTTACTCTAGTGAAGAGTATACTATCATCTGCAAAGAAGAGATGGTTTATTTCTGGCCCGGTTCTAGAGATATTGATCCCGTGAATCATTTTGCTCTCTTGCTTTTTCATGAGATTGTCCGGTAGCACTTCGGCACAAATAATAAAGAGGTATGGGGAGAGGAGGTCTCCTTATCTCAATCCTCTTGAGGATTTGAAAGGTTTCGATGGGGCTCCATTCAGTAGCACTGAGAAGGAGGTTGTATTGACATAATTCCAGATTGTTTGCACCCATCTATTTGAAAAATCTATTGAGATTAACACCTCTCTTAGAAAAATCCACTCGACTCTATCGTACGCTTTCTCTATATCGAGCTTTAGACCTACATAACCTTTCTTTCTCCCTGTCTTCTTCTTCATGTAGTGAAAAATTTCAAAGGCAATCAGACCATTATCCGTGAATAGTTTATCTGGGACAAAGACACTTTGATTTTCACAAATAATCTACGGGAGGATGATCTTTAATCTATTAGCCATGGTTTTTGTTACCAATTTGAAGATGACACTGCATAAAGAGATGGGGCGGTATTCTTTAGTGTGTTTAGGTCTTGCCACTTTAGGGATCATGCAGATATGAGTTTGGTTTATTTGCTTTGGGTCAGCTCCTTCATTGAGAATCTTTAGGACAGCATCAGTGACATCCTTGCCAACCCATTTTCACATTCTTTGGTAGAAGATGGCTGGTAAATCATCGGGTCCCGGCACTTTCGTAGGGTGCATCTGATGAAGCGCTTGATAGACTTCCTCGCTTGTGAAATCAGCATTGAGAATATCAAATTTTTTATCATTTATCCTACCTCTCACCACGTCAACTGATTCTTTCACATCTATAACTTCTTCCTATGTTTCTCAAAAAAAACTTTTCATTACCTTTTCAACTTCCTCTTCATCTTCGTACTTGATTCCTGCATCATCTGTGATTGAGTTTACCTGATTCCTCATTTTTCTCTGGGATGCTTTCTGGTGGAAGAACTTGGTATTTTTGTCTCCATGGTTCAGCCATGTGGCTCTTGACCTCTGGCTCCACCAGATTTCTTTGCCTTGCAGCAGGTTGTCTAGTTCGGCCTCTACCTCTTTTGTCCTTCTCAAAGTTTCCTTGGATTGTGGGAGTTTGTTGAGATTGTCCAGCCTCTCTTGGTTCACCCTAATTCTCCTCGGGACGTCCCCAAAAACTTTTTGTCCCCAGCTATCCAGTCTCTCAGTGCAGAATTGCAGCTTCTCCTTTATGTCCCCCTACTATTTTTTCATGTTTCCTCCACTATGTGTTCACAATTTTCATTCATCAACCATATTTCTTCAAATTTGAATTTTTCCTGTTTCTTTCTTCTCAGCCTTTCACTTCCAATTAAGTCAAGAATAATGGGGCAGTGGGCTGATTTATATCTAGTTAAATGCTGGACTGCTGACTTTGAAAATTTCTCCTTCCACTCAATGTTCGCCATAGCTCTGTCTAGACGTTCTTGAATATTCTTTTTCCCTACCTGACCATTTGACCAAGTAAAAGAAGTTACTAATGAAGTCGAGATCAAGAAGCTCACTGGTCCAAATAGCCTCTTAAAAGCCTTTGACTTGTGATAAAATAACTGGAGCTCCTCCTTGTTTCTCACTCTGGCTCATCACCTGGTTAAAGTCACCAATTATCATCCAGTGGAGATTAGAATTCTGTCCAAGCGACCTTATAAGTTCCTAACTAGCTTGCTTGTTTTGATTTTCTGGAAAGCTATAAAACCCAGTTGCTCTCCAAACATAGCTGTTATCTTCTATTTTCACCTCAATGCCAATGTGATTTGATGACATGGATATCAATTTGATATCTATTGAGTTGTCCCACAGCATTGCTAGACCTCCACCTCTTTGTCTTCCTTCGCCCTTACAATCAACTCCAATTACGTTTTGTAGACCGCCTTTGTATCTCAGCCTCATTATCTCATTCGCTTTCTTCCTTATCTCCATGAGAAAGACAAGGTTTGGAGCTTTTTGTTAAATGAGCTTGTTTAAGGCTCGCATTGCCTATGGGTTCCCAAGCCGACAGCAATTTTAACTCAGTATTTTCATGATTTCCGGTGGAGGCTGCTGATCTTTGTGTTGTTGCATGTCTCTTGTTCTTTGTTGTCATTTCATCTATCTCAATCTCTTCTGCTAGGCTATCTTTCCTCTTTTGTGCTTTGTTTTCTAGATCTGAGCTCATTACTATGTTTCTCGCTAAAGACTTGGCTAAATTTGTAGTTTGCAATATAACTTTTGCTATTTCTAGGAGAGTCCTATTCATTATCTCTGCTACACTATTTTACTGAGGTATATATGCAATTATGAATTACCGTTGAATACCTGCTTGTTTGTAAAATATTAGAAAATCACCATCAACATATTATCCTATATTATCTGTCCTTAAACACTTGATCTTTTTTCCAGATTCAAGTTCTAACTTTGCTTTGAACTCCTTGAATATTACAAACACGTTTGAATTCTTCTTGATCGGGTATATCGATAGCCTCTTAGAGTAATCATCAATAAATAATACAAGATATTTTGCTCCTCCTAAGGACATCTCTACAACTTTCATATATCAAAATGAATAAATTTCAATATCTGCTTGCTCCGAGTAGTCGATCTACCAAACGTTAATCTATGTTGCTTGCTTGTAACGCAATGCTCACAACACGGTAAGCTTATGGATTTGAGTGCAAGAATAAGATTCGTTCTACAAGAATCTTCAAGCCTCATTCTGACACATGGCCTAGTTTGCGATGCCATGTCATCATCATTTTTTCTTGGTTTGCTGAAGCAACTGATGCCTCTATTTCTTACAAAGTATCTCCCATAAGCATGTATTGATTTGTTGCAATCTTTTCTTCTTTTATTACCACAAAAGTATCTTTAACAATTTTCAAGATTCCAATTTCAATATGGGTCTTGCAACCAAGTTCGTATAGTTGCCCAATTAACAATAGATTCTTTTTTAAGCCTTTCACGTGTCTTATCTTTTGAAGTGAATAAATAGAACCATCAAATATTTTTATTTTGATAGTACTTATTCTAATAATTTCTAAGGCATGATAGTTTTCCATAAACATAGATCCTTCGAATACTTATTTATATGTACAAAACCAATCACGATGAGGAGTCATGTGTCAAGTTGCTTCTGAATCAACAATCCAAACATCAGTAAGCTGTTTGCTGTCTTTAGAACCAATTGTTACTTCACCATATTTCTCCATAATCAGAGGTACTCGCAATGCATCCTTGAGAACTTGATCCTTCTGGAACCTTCTCTATATTTTTCTTTAAGTTCCCTCTCTTGCCACAATTATAGCATTTGAATTACTTATTTCTCGTAACTTTGGTCTACTTTGACTCCCACTACAACCATACTCCATTGATCTCCCTTTCATCATTAACAGTGTCTTTGCTTGCTTTGAGCTCTCTAATCTATCTTCCTTATTCTTGTGCCTAAATTATTTTTCAAGAATCGCAGTAATCATATCATCAAAGAAAAGATAGTCTGTCAAAATATTATTAGTTAATTTAATGATGAGCTGATTATATGAATCTGGTAGACTTTGAAGTAGAAGCTCATGTTCATTTTCTATTATGCTGTAATCAAACTATGATAGTTGAAAAGATAGCGTATTTAGATTGTTAATGTGATCTGTTGCCAAGATAGATGTTAGAAATAAATAGTATGACCACAATCCAATCAATCATATATCAAATAATTTATTATTGTTACTATACTAAAATGTTAATATAATAAAGTCCTTTATTAAATTTAGAGATTTATAATTGTGATAGTGATCATAATATTGAGAGATAAATCTTTTATAATTTAATCTAAATTGTTCTTGGTCATAGGATTATTAAAAAGGACAATATAATCCGGAAATATATATATATATATATATATATATATATATATATATATATATATATATATATATATATATATATAATGGTCTTCATTGGATGAAGATTAATAATTCTCATTTATTAAATTAGATATATAAATGATGCATATAGAGATATGATCATTGAACTGACTCACTTTCAAAATTCTTAATGGTTATAATTGCCGCATATTTATCAATAGGATATTCTCAAAATGAACATAGTAATAGAGTTCCTTTGACTTGCGACTATCATAGTAATTGACAATGTATTATTATACTTTGATTCTGGACACCTAATACCTTAGGGTGCTAGTTGAATGGACATTGGGTATAATTTAAATACTTTTAAAATTAATGATTAGTCAATAAAGAATCTGTCAACTCTCGATAAAGAGTTTCAACTTTATGATAATAAGAGATAAATAAAACATTGGCCAAGAGGATTGAATGAATGAAAAAATGAACTTTTTAAGTCATTCACAGTTCATTATAATAATGGTAACAAGTTAGAGTTTGACAATTAAACCATACTCTAAGGGTTAACCAAAAGTTGGAAAGATGGAAGGAACTATACTTTGTTCTTCTCGGGTTCTTAGTAAAAATATACTACTTCATACTATCGGGTCGTTAACGAGTGTTGCTAGATGACAACCTTGATTAATAAATTTAGTATGACTAATTTACTACCCGTTTAGTATTGAACCTATGGGGTCATACACTAACGAGTATTCTAATCTTTGCTGTAAAATTATTTAATTATTATTTTGATTTGAATAAATAATTATATTAATTCAAATAGAATATTATTGTATTCTTTGCTAGCACCAATAATATAATAATAATATGATAATTGAGAATATTAAATGAGATTTAAGAATAATTAGTTATTCTATTTCTAAATTTGAATTCTAAATTTGAATAATTCTAAATTTGAATGAGATCCTAAATGATTCTGTTTCAAATTGAGTTATGATATGATTCATAAATTTTATAGATTCAAGTTTAAAATAATAAGATATGATAATCAGTAACAAATCTCATACTATATATATAAGAGTTTTATTCCTTTACCTCTGCACACAAAAATGTATGTGAGCCTAATTCTTGGAGAAGAATTTTATGGCGTGTGATGAGTTTGGAAAACTCTAAACTAATATTTGTGATGACTAAACATTATTAAAACAATTAATTACAAAATTATTAATTTGATCTTTATTTAATATATATTGATTAATAATTTTGTTGCAGGTTTTATATATTGGGCCAAATTAAAAGGAAATGTTGCTAGCCCAATGATTAAAATATTCAGCATTAATATGAGTTAGTTTCTTATGGCTGAATGAAAAACAAATTAATTGGGCCAAAACTCAAACATTATCATAAGCCCAATTAATTTGATTGAATCAAAATTTTATTGGGTCAGATTAAGCTTTATTGCAACAAAGCCCAATTTCAATTTTGATGAATGTTTCCATGCATGATCCGAATCCAAAGTCCATCATGAAAGAAAATGTTAACATTTGTTTCATGCTTCCCAACGGATTCCAATTCTCATTTTGGATGGAATTCAAATTTAATTAATGCATTGGAAACATAAGAAAGAGAGAGAAGATTGATTTGATGGCCATTATGACACTACACGCTACTCAACAAAGGGAAGTGGGAAACTTGAATTCACTTTTATTCTCTCTCTTTGTTCATTGATTATTGTTCAAATCCATTGAATATTTTCTCTATTCTCTCTCATCTCTTTCTTCTTCCTTCTTCGGTTATTAACCAGGAATTCATGGAAGCTACTTGGAGTTACCGAAAGGAAAGGAAAGCATGCATCAAGACCATCAAGCTAATGATGGCAAGAAAACATACTAAAATAAAAATAAGCTGTGGCTGAGATTATCACCTAATCTGGTAAGATTTGGTGAGGTAATCACGGATCCTTCTTACTCAAAAAGAAGGATGAAGATTCGGCCAGCAAGGAAGATCTTGGAGGCGTGGCTTGTCTTTGATTCTGCTCAACCACCACAGGGAGTAGCTAGAGTGACGAAGTGATGGTTGAAGGCAGAGATTGAAGAAGATGAAGTCATCATCATCATGAAGCATCAAGGGCCAGAAATCCATCTTGGAGAGGAAGCCAAGGATGGAGTGCTCGGATTGATGAAGAGTGATGACCAAGGAAGGACTAGAGGTATTTGCATGTTGGTTTTTGCATGAGTTACCTCTTCTCTCTTTGTGGCCGAACCGGTTTTGTTGTGAAGGAAAAGAAGCTGAGCTCGGGTTTTTGCTTCAACTGTGAAGGCTTCACTTCTCTATAAAAGGGGTGAACAGTTATGGTTTGAAGCAAGGAGTAAGGTTTGAGAGTGCAAGGCACAGAGTTCTCAGAGCTACCTAAGCTAGCAGTTCTTCTTCTCCTTCAATGTTTTCTGTTTTGTATTTTTCTGTTTAATTTTGTCATGTCTTGAGTCTCATACAGTGAGGTTTGTAAGAAAAAGCCATAGAGCGGAAAAAGGCAGAGAGTGCAAAATTAAAAGAAAAAGCCATAGATGTCTTAGAGTTCCTTTGTACATCTGTGTTGTGTTTCATGATTCTGTGGGAATCCCCTTGTAAGTTGGGTTAGCACTTTACAATTTGTAATCTGGATGATTATAGTAAAATTCCAGCATTGTTGTGATGGAGACTGGATGTAGGCTGCACTGCACTTAGCAGCTGAACCAGGATATATCTGGGTGTAATCTTCTCTCTCTCTTCCTACTTCAATTCTGTTTTTACTGTTCAGATGAAAAATCAAAAATGTCTCGTGTCAAGTGACGAGACAAAATGAAAATGTCTCGTGGCTAGGGACGAGCTAAAAACAGAAAAATTTCTTCAAAGTCCAGCAAGTATTAGCAAGCGAAAAGGGGGCTAAAATTCAACCCCCCCTTCTCTTAGCCACTGAAACCATCAGCGTGCAAGAGTTGCAAGAGGTTTCTCAATTTAGATCAGAAGTCCATTGGTCAAGGAGTTGACAGCAAGGAGTTGACAGCAAAGGTTGGTCTTGGTGTGGATACGCATAGCGCCTTCGTACAATCGAAGGAGAAAGTGATTTTTACTAGCGTACACAGGTATTTAGATCTGATCTATATCTTGCTTATTTGAATAAAATTAAGCACAAAATATATCTTTAGGATTATTTTCTTTTCTTCCGCTGCATGTTATGAACACATAGTAATCCTTCAGTAGATTACTCATTCGAAGAATATAAAGTATTCTCTTTAAAAGTTGTGAAGTGACTTGATTTCATATAATTTGGTGAGAGCATCCCAAATTTTTTTTGTTGTCTTTTTCTCTACGACACATGACAAGAATGAATCACCTAGTGCTAAGTGTGAGTTCGCAATGACATTGTCATCCATCTCCTATTTTTCATCTGTAATCCTAACGGGTTTACCTTCAATTACTGCCACACAATTGTCTTTTCTCATAATTGCTTTTATTTCCAATTTTCATAAGAAAAAATTACTCCCACTGAATTTTTTAATCTCATACTTTAATTTGTTATTATTTTTTTCATATCCAGTAATTCGCAGCGAAAAATAAAATTATTAATTAATAACCTTTGGCTCAGATATCATTGTTAGGTAATAGATAAATGACACAACTAAAGTATAAAAATACAAAATTAGAAATGTGTATAAAATACAGAAACAACTAAATAGCTATATTTAAGAATTATAACTTCTCTTTATTACAAGAAGATTATAATAATATTCTGTTTTGACAAAAGAAAAATACACTTCTCTCTAAATAGATAGGAGAATATAAACCATTTTTCTATTTCTCTTGTTTGATTGAATTGATTAAAGATGAAATATCAAAACTTAATTTATAGGCAAACTTATTTAATATAGACCATCCATAACGAGCTTCTATCTCTTTTCTATAAACTAATTAATGATTCCTATTAATTAGAATTTTATCCATTTCTTTTTCATAAAAAATAGTATTTATTTTTTAATTGTACAAATTTTAGCTCTATTATTTTAAACATTTTAGAATAAGTAATTTTATGATAATCGTTATTCTTATTATGGATTATTTCTCTAGGTCTATTATCAAAAATTGAGATAAAAAATATCTAAAGTTTTAAGGAGCTGATTTCGATAATTATTTAAATTTAAAAAAAATATTAAATGAGACTAAGATCTAATAAGGTACAAACAAAATTTTTTCATATATTTATTACAAAAATTAAGTAGATTAGTGATAAATAATAAAAATTTTAAATTAAAAATTTAGAATTTAAACCTCACTCATAACACTTTTAAAAAATAACATATGTATAGTAATTTTAAATAGGTGACCTAATAGGGTCTTATGGACTTTTCAGAGCCTAAGTCTAGTCTACCTCTTAAGATGAAAAGGATTATTGATAAGCGTAAATCTTTTTTTTTTTTTTTTTAGGCCAAAGTCCTTGAAAGACCACCTCACCTGATTCCATCCTTAATTCCTACCATTGATACTCATGCAAAATAATTTAAGCTGTGTATTTATGCAACGACTTTTAAATTTGGTTTGAAAATATTGATTTTTTATTTATTTAAAAACTCTTACCACTAAAATTTTATAGTTATCAATCCAATTTTTATAAAACAAAGTGTATAATTAATTATAATTCATGTTAAAAATGTTAAAAGTATAACTATTTATACATACATATATATATATATATATATATATATATATATATTATTAGTTTAAATTTTTTAGAGAAATAATTTTATAAAATAATATTAAAATTTTTACGATCTAAAATTTTATAATTTAATTTATTTAATTGAATTTTTTTAAAATAAGGTAAAAATAATAATAACAATAATAATAAGAGAATAATAATTATGTAAAAAATTTACGTAAATCCAAATAAGACTCTTGCATAAAGAATGTATTTGAAATACAATAATTTACGTACATATAGTTTTATCAACTTAATATTTTAGAAAAATGATTATATGATAAGAAATTATAAAATAAAAATATTATATAGTTAGTAAATCTTATATTTTTTAGTTAATATTTAGTCAATAATAATTTATATTTTTATTTAAAAATATTTTACACATAAAAAATATATAATTTATATTTATATTTATTAAAATTTTACATATATAAATTAATATAATTTGTATTTATATTTTTTAATATTTATACACATAAATTAATAAAATTTATTTATTAAAAATATTTTAATATTTATACTGATTAAATAATAACAAAAAGGATTTCGTTAAAGAGACAATAGATTATTTGTCAAGTATTTCATTGGCTCCTCGTACTTTCCCTAATAAAAATGGTTAACCCTAATAATTTCTACATCAAAGAGTATAATTCATTTGAATTTCTCCAAATAATAATCGACATTGATGAGTGCATGAATATTCCAAAATTTCCTACCCTTATCTCTCCTACCTTATCTCCTCCACCTTCCCATGTCTTATTAGCGGGAGAAGTTCCTCTCCTATATGCAAGTCGCGCGGAGGTTTATAAAGTTATAATAAAAACTCGCGTGGATTAGTTATTAAATCTAAACTTGCTAATTAAGTGTTAATTTACTTTTTTGAGTTTGTCTATTACTATATGAATCGAATTTAAATTGAATAGAACCCATAATTAAAAACCAATAATAATAATAATTTAAATAGGAAAGTATATGGGGAAAATATTAGCTTTAAAAGAAATTAAAAAAATTTCAAAATTTCGGCTACCTTGCTTGCTTAATTAATGTTTTATTTTATTATTTACTTCAAATTCACTTCACTACTGATGGCTTGTAGAGTTTTTTTTTTATTAATAGAAAAAGTATATACTGTGTTGAACGTATTCAAATTAAATAAAATTACAGATTAATTTCAATTGAAGTAAAGCATCGTACTTTATAAATCAAAATAAAAGAAAAACAGGTAATCAAAAATAATCTTGACAATTCATATTTAGAAATACTAAAACTAGTTTAACTTAAAAAAAATGAATAATTGTATTTGTCCGCTACTTGTTGCTATTTAAAACTATTAACACTATCAATAATTATTCTTTTCCACTTAATAGACAAATTAGAAAAGACATTCATGTATACCTGCTTCATACATTATATATAGTTATCTTTTGCAATCAAGTAGCTAGTTCCTCTATTTAATTAATTAACATAATTAATAGTACTATATATAATGTCCTGTTCTGGATCCGGGATGTTGCTTAATCTGTCTCCTTGCTTTCTACTTGTGTTACTTCAAATCTAAGCCTCTCATTTAATTTCTTGTTTGAATTAAATTAAATTAAATCAACATCTGCGGAGAGAGAGAGAGATGGTAACGAACAAGGATATGACTAGAAAATAAAATAAAATTAAATATCAAAAGAAAATCAAATTGGTAGATTATTTATAGGTGTGTGAAATGAGTATGACACTGGATGACTCATGCATATTTAAAACTAAAAAGAATTTTTTTCTCAATGCATATATATGCACATTAGCGAAAATTGATGACTATTTTACACATATTATATTATCTGATTAAAATGGAGAAAATTTTGCATCGGTTAGGGTCAATAATTATTTCTGAATTAACTATGGAAGTCTTGAGCTTATTGATTTTTAAATAAAATTAAACAAAGCAAAGACAAATTTAGGTGCAACTAGTACTTTATACTTTATTATAATAATGCGGCTTTGCCATACGTGCGACCTTTGATAGTGTTGTTAACATAAAAAAATAGCAAAAATATCATCACGCCCTGCAAAAAAGACAACTTTTACCACTATATGCTTGTAATTGAAGCATGAAAAATGACTCTTTTATTAATATTATTAAGACCTCGTCATAATAAGTTAAGTAGAGCGATCAAAATAGACTTTGCCTCGCGATTTGGCTCGAATCCTATTGTTCTTAAAAATAAGCGACTCGAGCCAGAAAAATTGCATCTCCTTTAAAAGTGAGTCAATAATTTAACTTGGTTTATATAACTTATAAATTAAACGGATTTGGATCAATTATTGAATGGTTATCGAGTTAAACTCCATTTTGGTCGCCGAGATTGGCAAGTTGTACTAATTTGGTCCTTAATTTTTCAATTGCCACAATTTGATTCTCTAGATTTAAAAAAGTATATAATATAGTACCTAAAATGTTATATCCCTCGCTTTTAATATTGTTCAAACTCTGAAATGACATTATTTAGTGCTTTTTTAACGTCAAAACGAAACAACGTTGTTTTAATATGTCCAATATAACAAGACTTGAGCTATCTAACGACGTTGAGGAATGGCTATATTGATGCATTTTTTTAATCTGAAAAACTAATTGTAGCAATTAAAAAGTCAAAAATTAAATCAGTCTAATTCGCTAATTTCAATAATAATCAAAATAAAACTTAACTCATAGTTCATCTGACTCGTTTGTCTTTTTTTTGGTATATAAATTTTTTTTTTGATATATAAAATCTCTTTTTTATTAACTAATTTTTCAGATTTTAGATGATTTACTATAAAAATATATGAATGTATAATAATTGTTGTTTTTATTTGTATGATAATAAGTCAAACGAATTGACTCATCTAATTTATTAATTTAGATGAATTGAGTCAGATTGACATTTTTTTAGCTCATTCAAAATACTGACTAATTAAAGATATTCATAAATTTTATATTCAAATAATATTTCTTTTTGCATATAAATTGACAACAAATAGAGGTAAGGTTACGAGCTTTGAAATTTATCCGAGTACACATGCTTTTTAAATGAT
This sequence comes from Arachis hypogaea, assembly GCF_003086295.3. Taxonomy (NCBI): domain Eukaryota; kingdom Viridiplantae; phylum Streptophyta; class Magnoliopsida; order Fabales; family Fabaceae; genus Arachis; species Arachis hypogaea. The sequence goes on along the minus strand of NC_092037.1, from coordinate 84,224,653 downwards.
ATGATGCTCAAGCGGTTTAAATTAAATAAGCATTTTGCAATTACGTTTAAGGATTCTACTGACTTCTATTAATTTTTGTTTATACCTGTATTTAATAGAAGTGTCTTTGTAGAAGTATTTAATGAAATATCTTTTTTTATGATTATGTCTAATGAAATGTTCTTATACATGTCAATGCTAATTGTAATTAAAATATAATAATTAATTATTGTTGACAATAAATTAACAGATGATATATCAGTATCCTATATTTTTCATTTTGTTTTATGGCGAAGATAAAATAGAGAACGTGAGTAATTAATGGTGAAAATGTTTGACATATCTTTGCGATAATTCTGAAACAACAATTGGAGGTACTTACAAAAAATTCTAATGTCTAAATTAACAAAAATTTAAGTAAGTTTATAAGAACAATACAAAAAATACCTAAATTTAATGGTATTTAATATAAAAAAAAGATAATTGACTAAATCATCACTTCTAAAGATCACCCTTGAAATAAGTGGATAGTTTTTTTTTTCTGATTACATGAAAAATTATCACATGGTGAAGTGATTTTTAATTCTTTGCATAATACTTGAGGTAGTGAGGTGACAAAGCCTTTTTTATTTTTTTATTTTTTTTAGTCGATGAATTGGATAACCCCAATTCTAGGTTACACACTCATACACACCACACCCACACACACATGATATATCCTTTTTTTTTTATCAAGTCTGCACATGATGAGGTTCGAATCTGAGACCTCTTAGTAGATTGGGTAGACTGCCCATGTCTTGCTTAATCCCAAGTTGAGTCGAATATTGGTGGTAATACCCATGTCTTAAGTAGGTTGGGTAGACTACCCATGTAGCACTTAGAATGATCTTCTGTGACCCAAATCATATATACTGGGTCTATTGAGGTGGAGTCAGTTCATTTTAAGCCATAATCTTAAATATTTAGACCATGGTATGAACACATTTTATGTAAAAAATTAAGCATAAGTAGGCCACATGTGATGTAAGATGTAGGGTTCGTTTTTGTTGATTATCCATGTTTAAACTCTAAGCATTAAAAGGAAAGATACCTATAATAAGCACCATGTCTTTGTCTCCAACAACTTTAAATTAGCTAGTGTGTATTTTTATTGGGTTATTATGTTCAGGGACAAATTCAAAAGTTACACTAGTAAAAGAGTCTATATTTTTTCTATTAATTTAAACTGTTAAAAAAATAACTTAAAAAAAAGATTTTTTTTAAATTCACTCAAACAAAACCTTTGTATTTTAGTATGTATTATACCTTAGTAGCTGATTTTAGTTTACGTCTAACATGATTGATAAAAATAACGCTACTCCATCATATAATAATTATGATTCTTCACAATTAATTATGTAATTGAAATTCTTATAAGCAAGGTAGGGTGACGCACAAACATGCTTGTAGTAGTTACCACCGTACAAGACTTATTGTATTATCATCCCCAAATTTCATTATATTCCCTTGTTTGAATGTGTCTTAGTTTTTCAAATCATCATTTGACCATTCATGCAAGAGTGAGGAATTTGTTAGTTGCTTACATAGCATTATCAATTGTAGTTTTTTAATGGGATGAGGAGCAATCAAAACAAATAAAAAATTATATGGTATTTGAAATCGGTTTAAAAGATTTATAATATTATTGGTGTTGAAAGGACCACATCCTATTTGGAGATATCTTAGTATGATCATTGGAATTAATTAGTTCACTAAATAAATCAATGAACAATTTCTGAGAAACACGGCAATTGCAAGAAAAGTTAACGATGAGAACATTCTTAACTGTTCTAAGTGTTGGGAATAAGACACCATTCCCCCTTGAGAAAACACCTTTGACAGAGAAATAAAATAGACACAATCACAACACAAGAATTTAACGTGGAAACTCCAATTACCGGAGAAAAAACCACGGCCGTTGTCAAATGACAACCAGAGAATATCACTATGTGAAAATTGTTACAACACATAGACTTCTTTCTCTCACCGGCACCCCAGTACACCCACACTCTTTCAAAGCAAATATCTAACTACACCTCACAACACTCTCTAATCAAAGAGTACAGAGGAAAAGAAAAATCAGATACAAGCTTAAAGTGTTTCTGACTGGTGCAAAAACAAATGGAGAACTTAGCCTCATATTTATAGCCTAGGCCACCCACTCCATTTGCTATCCTAAGCAATGTGGGACTAATTCAACCAAATCCTAACACTAAGCCAGATTTTGTCTGACCTACAATATGTGCAAAATCTTTGTGGGATACACTTTCATGAAAGCAACCTCTTAGACCCTTCAATTGAAGGATATGAACGAAGGATATTCAAAATTTGAGAAAGAAATTAAAAGAAACAACATTGTTAAATGCAAAAAAAAAAAGGCAGTTACTATATAAAAATATATCTTTGGTGTTTAAAATAAGTTCAATTATATTACTATAAAAATATTATTTGACTGGTTCAATGATTTTACTAAAAAAAATAATTATTCTAAAAATAAATTATTTTATTAAACATTATTGAAAAAAACATGTAAAATATATAAATATTTAGTGATTGAAATTTACTATTCATGAATTATTTTTGGAAAACAAAGTAATGGATCTAGATCTTTTTGCAATAGTTTAAAGTAATATTTTAAATTGCAGTATTAATATTTTAATATAGGACGAAGAATATATTGTGACTGTTTCGGATTTGAAAGATTTTAGCAAAAATATTGGTTATATTATACAATAGCGATTCTCAAAATTAAACTTTTGAACGTAGATCCTCAAAATAAGGCGAGAAGATTAAAATGATAAAAAAAGAGATTAATCACTATTAAATTTATAAATTTTATTATATATTAGTTTTACTATTTTAATTTAAGAGTTGTTAAATTTTTTTTTCTGTATGACTTTAATATCTCTTTCGTCTTATATATTAAAACTTTAGGTATCTGACTCTTCAATTTTGATATATTGTACTAACACCAAACAAAAGAACTAATAAGAACTAGTGATAGGAAAGTACATTATCTTAATTAATTTGATCGCTAATTTTTTTATTTTTTTATAAAAATGAGATGAGTGATATATTTTAGTATTGTACTTTTATTTTGGTATTTTTAAAATTGTGAGAGAAATTAAAATCAAAAGATTCTATTTTTGCTATATCATATTTTTTAATTTTTTTAAATAGAAATTAAAGGATATTAACTATTTTATATTTTAAATTAAATGATGCCATATTTAAAATTAATATTCTGACAATAATTTATAATTTAAAAAAAATACTTTTATAAATCCAATATCAAAAATAAAAAGTGTAATCTAGTTTCTTGGTACCGGTTGAAATTGATTACTTTTAAAACTAATAAAACGGTAGCTGTCAATTTGTCATTGCTCTTGATAAGTAGAGCCTTTTTTATTAGGGTTTTCAGTTGCAACCGTTATAATTTTGATCTTTTAAATTTTAAATTTTATTTTAAAAGATAAAATATGATCTATTATCTTTTATTTTATAGGTGAAACAAAAAAAAATAAAAAAGATATTTAATAATAAAAAATCTCATTTTATCTTTAAAAATAAAAATCTAAAATTAAAAAAAAATCTAAATTCTAATTGTTGTGATAGATATTATAACGGTACCTTTGCGGGTAATTTTTTAAAGTGAAAGTTATTTTACCTGATATTCTTCAAGACTACAACTACTATTAAAAATAAAAGTAATATCTTAAATGATCAGCACCTAAAAAATCTTTTGTCAAAAATTTTAATTATTAAATTAATTTTTAAATTTTTATTTCATTAAACAGATCCATTTTTATATCAAAATATTTTGTCTATAAAAAATGACTAGTATAAAAAGTTCAAAAATTTTTAAGAACTACTATGTCTATAACGATAATGACTAATTTATTTAATTTTTTACTAAAATCTAAAGTAAAAATTGATTTGTGCAATAAAATAAAAAAATAAAGATCAATTTGACAATTAAACTTTATTAAAAATTAAAGTGTTCAACTTAAAAACTCTTAAAAGTTGATTTAGGATATTACTCAAAAAATTATTTTTTAGCAATAATTTTTTTCCTTAACAATGATTTGAGTGCTATAACTTTAATAACAACAAGTCAAGATATATGGGTGAATGCGGATCAGATCGGATATAGTCAAAATCTCGATTCAATCTGCACTAAAATCATCATATCGAATCTAATATTCGCGATTTAATTTTTAAGCTTAGATTTAGGGCTTGTTTGGGTGAGCTTTTAAGAAAAGATTTTTTTCGAGTTATCTTTTTTTAAAAGATCTTATAGAGAAGTAAAAGTAATTTTATGTTTGGATATCTCATGTAAAAAGGTCTTTTTATCTATCAATTATGTTTGGGTATAACAATATAAAAGTACTTTTTTGTTTATTTATTACATGAAAAACATCTTTTTTTTAAGAAAAAAAGATCTTTTAAAAAAAGATGTAAATTACAGCTTCTCAAAAAAGATCTTTTTTTTTTATTTTACTAGTGCTTTTACTTTTACTACTAGAAATTTGCCAAACACGTTAAAAAATAAAAAAAGATCTTTTTTCAATGAAAAAAGATCTTTTTTTAACAAAATAATGGCGCCCAAACATGCACTGCACATTTATAGATCGGATCTCGATATATTTGCAGAACATAAAAATATTTAAAAAAATTTCGAAAGTAGAAATATATTTCATTAATTCTGGTAAATGAAATACAAAATCCATGTCAGGACAAGACAAAATGAATGATGGGAATCTCCATCCCAAATAAATCTCACCTAGAAAAAAATATGATAGTGAAAAATGGAAAAGAAAATTATAAGGGAAAGTAGTCTTCTTTCAAAAGAATAGGGCTTGTGGACCAAATCAACGAGAAGCTACAGGCTAGGGAGGCGTTGAATCTCTCGAAATAGTTTAATGGAAACATCAAGAATAGAAGTTGGGACAATGATGGTTTGTTCAAAGACAAAGAGATTCCTAACTTTCTGATAGTTCCAGCATAAAATAGCAAGGAGTTGTTGGTTCCGATCATTACCAACCATTTAACGAAACTGCTCCATCGTAGTGTTCCACCAAGACAAAAAATCAGCAATTGGATGGGTGGGGAGACAAAAGCTCAGAGAACTATTGGACCAACCATCTCTTATAGCTGAACATTGTGTAAGATACTGGAAAATTATTTCATCCTCTTCTTGGCAATGGGGATACAGTGCTAGTGTTTTGCAGGAAATCTTCGATGAATTTGGGCAAAAATCAGGAGCCACCCATGAAGGTACTTTTAGATAAACAGTTTAATTTTGTGAGGGAGCTTCATCTTCCAAAGGTTTATCCAAGGAGTTTTTTGCTACATATAGGTTTAACAAAGTTCAAGCAAAGATGCAAAAATAGGTAAGCCACTCTATAGCCTGATGTTGTATCATACTTTTTATGTTTGTTTAGCACCCATTGAAGTTTGTCATCTCCATCTTCAATTTTCAGAGATAAAATTTTAGTTGAAATATCACTTGAAAATATATTTGTAATTAACGATTAATTCCAATTTTTTTTTCAGAAATCAGGTCTTTTATTCTGGAACAACAATGGCTGAGTATTGAAGATTTATTGGCATAGTGAATGAATATGAGAGAGGCAACTATGGATCATCAAACGTATGGATGTTTATACAATTACCTATTCTCCATGTAAGCCCCTTATCCACCACAGTTTTGTCTTGCAAAACACTTCTTCATCCCCAAGAAGGGAGTATTTCAGGTTCTGCATTTAGAATATTTCTGTTTCTGAAATATTTATCTCTGTAAATTCTGGCCAATAGAAAAATAGAATGTGTTGCTACTCTTTAATACTATTTGCCTAACAAAGCAAGGTTTTGATCCCTAAGGTCTTTAAAACCAAAGTCTTCTTTCTTTCTTAGGCAGGTCATAGTGTCCCAATTGATCCAGACCATTCACCTTTCATTTCATTTTTGACTCCACCAGAACTGAGTTTGTATGGAGTGAATATCGGAGATTAGACTGTTTGGTAATCTGAAGCAGGAGAGTATGTAAATCGGGATTGCCTCCCCAACTGTCTTTAATAAAATCAATCTTTCCCAACAAAAATAGACTATGTTTTCACCTTTGAATTTTTTTCTGTACTTTTTCCTTTATTATATTAAAAGTGACTCTCTTTGATCTGTTAACAACAAATGATAGCGCAAGATATTTATCTTGAACTCCAATGTGTGAAATATTTAAGGAGGCAGCTAGACGAACGTGAGAATCAGGAGAAGTGTTATGGCTAAAAAGAACGGTAGACTTGCCAAGAATAACTTTCTGACTATTGAAACTCTTGTACGTAGCTAATAAATCAAGAATATTTTCACAGACATCGGTGAGGTTTGAAAAATGAAAGTCAATTGGGTTAAGGCCAAAACAATTTTTTGAAAATAATAAAAGGCATTTAGGTACTCAATCAAATAAAGGTATACAGGGTAATCGTGGCAAGGTTGTAAGAAAATTAAATGTTTGTTCAAAAATTCTCAAGGTTTATATCCAAATAAGCGTGTATAAAAATTATAGCAAATATGGAAGAAGATATTAAACTCGATTTAGAAAAGAAACCCCGAGATGGAAGAAGACATTAAACTCGATTTAGAAAAGAAACCCCGAGGTAAAAATTTATTTACAGTTCAGTTTCAAAACTTTATTTAAAACAATGCATGCCAGCTTCAAAACAACTTGGTAGATTTAAGGAATAGCTATGGATGCAGTTTAAGCGAGAAGAATTGATTTAAATTTATTAAGAGAACCCAAAACTTGTTCCAAAAGTTCACATCAAAACTCTAAGAATACACTTGAAATTGCCATCACATAAGAACATTCAAGAATATTTAAGATGTACTTAATAAGAAATCGGACGAAACAAGAAAATATCTTAAATCAAGGGAGTTCAAACGAGATCCATGAAGCATAGGACACCAAACAAGCTTTCCATTGGTCCAAAAAGAATGCAACACTCAATAGGAAAGACGACTCAATCAACAGTGAAGTTTCAAGAAGGAACCTTTAACTAAAGAAGAACAATTAAAAGGACAAACAACACGCTAGATAGAAACAAATTCAAGCTGACTTAGAGGAGTATGAAATTCACAAGAGAAAGAAAATTAAGACTACTGGTGGTGTTCATAAAAGAAAAAGATTAGTTAAAACAAAATCAAGTATCACAACCATAGAAACAAAAGCTTAAAGAATTGGCCCATACTTGAGAGGAAAGGTATGAACCCAATATTTTCAAAAGAACAACAAATGCGTAAATAATGTATCATGCGAATTTAAAGTCAATTTGTCAAACAAAAACTACCTGGAATAAAAGCGAGAAGCCTTTCCTTTAAGAATCTAAAAATACCTAAGTACATAATCTAATAGAGTTACGTATAGGAACCGTAATAAAATTATTTTGAAAACTCAAATTGTACTTAAAGTAAGTATAGTTCCGTAAACCAGTAAAAGAACATGAGAGGTATTAGAAATAAATAGTTTTTAAATTGCATAAAGAATTTCAAAGTTTTATATAGATAGGTGTATATCAAATCAAAGACGATTTGTATAAAAGTTTGAAAATTGGTTATAAATATAGTCAATCAAGAGAAAAGCTGAATCACCATTTCTTTTAAAAAAAGGGACTAGGAGTAAGGACATAAAAAGGGCACACTGCATCAAGACAAGTTCAAAGTCATGTCGAAAAATTACACGGATCAAGAAAAAGAGCTCAAACAGAGAAAGACAGATACACCAAGAAATTCAAACCGGCATATGCAATTTAGGATCAAAGAAGAATGCATATGAACAGAAAAATAGGATTGAAAACACCAAATTTCTTCCCAAAGAAATGGCAACAAGAACATCAAGATAGTTTAAGAAACAATAAGTCACATGACATCCAACAGAATCCAAAGCACATAACTGAGTAACCTCGAGAAATAGTTTCTAACGTCCCCAAAACCCACGATTTACAAAACTCAGATATCATCTATGATAACCCATCAGTGTTTTCATATACATAATTCGCTAGTATTAAGCAGGCCAAACTTAATATCAGGAATTACGCAACGCAAGACTAATGGCGTTAATCAATAGACCGTCATGTGCATAAAGCTCTAATTCTCGTCATTCGACAAGACCTAATACATGACAAACGCTCAGAGTATGCAATGAAGCACAATCGGTCCATCCCTCAGGCTCACGAGGACAAACCGCTCTGATACCACTAAATGTAACACCCCGATTACCCTAAACTTTACCTCTAGCCGTAAGGCAAAGGTTAATCAAAAGTTACGACAATTCTAAGGCTTATACATATTTATATATAAAAAGAAATAATATAATCTAGAAGCCTAATGAAGGAGTAGGCTCAAAAATGGAATTTCAGAAGCACGAAACGTTCACACGAAACTAACGCACAAGATACAAGATATAGGTGCAAGAGAATAGAACAAATGTATAGATATGGTAATATAAACATAGGAAACCAGTCGCAGCTTGCGGAGTTTAAGCTGACTAGTTACAAATAGAGATATACAGAGTTTTAGAATCAAAACAGCTTATACAACCTATCTCTCAAGTAAGCCTCTAAGGCCATAAAGATAAATATACAAAAGATGAGAGATTACTACGACGAAAGTAAAACCGAAATAAACAAAGAACGAACCATACTCCGCTCTGTCACCATGTCTGCAATCTCACCGAAGTAGATAACGACCTGCAGCTGAAAAATAACAACAAAGTATGGAATGAGAACCGGAGGTTCTCAGTATAGCAACAGTGCATAATGATGTAAGATGTAAGGCCCCGAGACGCCGAAGGCAATCCTAAAACTCCACATCACATACGGATATTCAAGCTTAGAACAAAATAAATAAATATAATAAGAACTTAAACCATAAACCAGGGTTGTTTAACCTTAGGAGGATTCTAACTAATACTAACCACACCGCTGTATCCCACAGCCTTCGCCAACCTAACCTCTGTGCGATCCTATCGCCACCTCTCACCTAACCTCCTAAGCACCAGTCAATCACAGTTAATGCAAACAAGTAAAACACAAGTAGAAGCATATAAAGCAAGTGGTTCAAGTAAGCAAATAGGCATGTTATATAATTAGGCAAACCATTACAAGTAAACAAAGCATACAAACAGATAGAAAATGTATATGATGAATGCCTGCCCTACTGTCTGTGATATCACATTGTCAGTTCAACTGCCAACCCGACACATCTCCATGGAGACGTCGCCCTTCGGATTTTCTCATATGGAAACTCCCGAGATATAGTGCTCGGATCACTGTCCAGGTACCGGCGCTTGCACGCCCTATAGATCCGAAGGGATGCGAGCGGGATCTCTTGCCTCCGTCCTCACATCTAAGCGCAAGCGGGATTAACCACCATCCTTATGCCGTCGCCGCTACCTCGATAGGCAGGATTAACCACCGTCCCTGCCAGGTGCATAGCGTCTCATAATCACAGTAAAAACAACATATCAGTGGTTTTAGAAAACACTTTCAGTATACATAGATCCATCATCTCAATCCGAGTCCTCGACTCATCTCATCCACTGTCCATTCATAATTTCCCAATTCATCATTCCTCGTTGAGTCTTCAACTCATCATAACCATCATCAATTCATCACTTCCATTCCGAGCTCATTAGTTCATCAATTTCCCAATTCATTGTCAACAATCACTACATGTATCACTCTTCATTCTCCCTCAACTAACTCATCCGCAATACACCAGAAGCCTAAACCTCTGTTTGCTAACTTTCCAAAGGAAAGCCCAACTTAAATCCCTAGGACCCTTCCCATATATCAATGCTCTAGAAATAAGCTCAAGAGTCTTGAAATGGTGTTATAGAAGCTTACAACTTTGTCCGGAAGGTGAAATAGTTGAAAACAAAGTTTAAAATTATGAAACAGGGCGTCTGCGTCCGCACAAGGGTGTGCGTGTGCACGCCCAGGAAAATTTTCATAGTGTGCGTATGCACAGGTACAAATTTTTATAAGGTCTGTGCACTCGCACAAGGTGTGCTAGCGCCCCCAACAGACTGGCCTTCCTAACGTGTGCGTGCACACAGGTCTGTGCATACGCACAGGTTGCAATTTTCCATTGGTGTGCGCGCGCACAAGTTGTGCCAGCATTGCAAGCAGATTGCCTGCCTCTGCATGTGCGGACACACAGATCTGTGCGTGCGCACAAGTACAATCTTCACAGAGTGTGTGTGCGTACAAGGCTGTGCGTGTGCACATATCAGAAAATCCTGAAATTCTGCAACTTTGCAGAATTTCAGATTTTCAACACCAACTTTGAATGATCATAACTCCCTCTACAAAGATCCATTTTTTTCAAACTTTATATCATTTTAAAGCTCTTAAAATCATCTTTGATTTAAAACAAATTCCAATCAATTTTAAAAACCGAGACAAAAGTTATGATCAGACAAAGTTCACTAAAAATTCATTTTTATCAAAAGCCTCAAAACCTCAATTTCCAAAACTCACAGTTCAAAACCAAACCAACCACAACCCAAACATTACCAAAACAACATAAAAGCCTATACCCTTCCTTTTCCAACTCAACAATCCATAATTCCAATTACACTACTCAATACTATCAAATTCCTTACTCATCAACATCTAAAACCATCATAAATAATCTTTAACCAACATCAAACATCAACAACTACTTCAAATCCCCATCACTTAACCTCAACATTATCAATCATTATCCATATTCATATTACCACACTCAACATACACATTCACCAACATCAACCAACATCATAATTTATAATTAGCACCAACAACATCAATATTCCTCATCAACCTTTATAATCATTAAATACCAACAATATCAATATTCATCATCAATTATCAACATACATCCTCACACATCATAATCATCAATATCCTTTATTCCAAACCACCACAATATTTTACATTAACTCATTACCTTAAATTCTCATAATTCTCAATATTAACCAATATAATTAATCACCATGAATACTTATCAATACCAATAATCTCCAACAATCATCATCAATCACACTAATTCAATACAACCAACAATTATCACCAATTCATATATAATCATTCATACACCAATAATATTACATCCTATCTTAGGGTTAACTAGTCTAAGTGTCCATGAACATTACATATTACATAAAGGAAACCGAAATCATACCTTGGCCGATTTTCAAAACGATGCAAACATCAAAACGAAGCCACCAAGCTTGCTCCAAAGCCTCAATTAACTCCAACAAACACCAAAACTCAATCTAACATCACATATACATACCAACATCAAAACCTAAGATACACAAAATAACTAAACACAAGGGTTTAGTAAAACCTTACCTTACTCAATGTGATTAGGGGTAAAATTTAACAATTACCCGCTACTAGAGATCATCTAAACAACCAAAACCACAAAATCTACTCATAAACTATACATGAAAATGCGCATAATCTAGGGCTAGAAACTGGGATGTGTAGAGAGAGACCTTACCAGATTTCTTTATACAGAAACGTAGAACTCGATTAGAGCTTCGCGTGGCCACAAACGGCTCGTCAATTGGAGCTCCGGATCAAAAGTTATGGCTTCTGGAAGGTGGAGGTGAAAAGAGCACTCTCTCTTCTTCCTCTCCTCTCAAAACCGCGTCTCTCCTCCCTCATAGGGCCCGCGTCTCTCCTCCCTCTTAGGGCTGGAAAATGAGCTCAAAGCTCATTAAATGAGCTTATATATGTTGGGTCTTGGGCCCGGTTTGGGCCCAGTCTAACCCGTTAGCATTCTTGGTCTATTTGGCTCACTTTGGACTAAAACCTTTAAAATTAGTGCCCGATTTTTAAATTCTAAAATTATTTGTCCTTTTAAAACAATAAACCAATTTTCCAAAATCTTATTTTTCTAAAAACACAGCAACGGACAGACTTAAACCGGTTCGGCCAGTTTGGCTGCCGATTCGCGGCTTTTCTCGATTTTTTCCAGAAAATACATTTTCTGACTCTAAAAGATTCACTGAAACCAAATTTTACATTTTTATTTTCTAATTAAAACTTCAAAATTTTGAATCTATTCCAGACACTAAAATTATTTTATTAAAACGGTTTTACGTGAAAACGCGGGTTCTTACACTTGTCTAGTTTGCTTTCCAAATTTGAAATGACATTACTTCCATGGACCCTGCTGCTTGAAGCTCCACTTATTGAGATTGAAGGAAATCAATTTTCTCTTTAGATTTCGTTTTATTTGATTATTGCCATGAGACAAGTCTGTGTCAACACTTCTTCAATTTTTTAAATAAAATAAACAGGATTTGGATCCTCTAAAGTTTGAATTTGACTTTAGAGAGTAAAGTGTGATCTCTCACTATTGATTTCATAGGTGGGACCAAGAATAAATATGAAAGAGAAACTATTCAATGGTAGAAGATCACAATTTACTCTCTAAAGTGAAATTCAAACTTTAAAAGATCCAAATCCAAATAAACATGGGGCGGCCTTCTATTCTCTCCCTCCACATCTCATTCACAATTTCTCTTACCTCGTAATTAAAAAAATTATTAAAAAATATCAATATTTTTTTTTAAACATATTTACTTTTAAAATATTATTAAACATACTTTTCTTAAATAATAAAAATAAAATAATACAACATATATAATAATTATTAGTTGTATTAAAACATAAAAAGAATATTCACTTATTTATTTATTTATTTTTGTAAATTCACAAATATGCATATATCTACATAAAATCTGCAATTCAATTTTATTACTGTGTGGATCAAATCCAATCCGATTTGATAACTTTTTAGATAAATACGGCAAATATGCAAATCGGATCTGATCCATAAATACTCCTAAGAATATCGCTACAAAACATGGAATATTATAGCTCAGCAATATCATAGTCAAGGTTCTGAAAACCGGACCGGACCGGCCGGTTCAACCGGGTTAATCGGACACCGGTCAGCTGACCGATCCGGTCTATATATAAAACTGTCTTGCAAAAAACCGGTTAAAAAACCGGCCAAACCGGTGGTTAACCGGTGAACCGGACGAACCGGTCGGATTTTTAAAAGTCCGGTTTTGTTTTCTTGCTAAAAAACGGCGTCGTTTTTTATGCCAAAAAAAAAGAACAAAATGCACTTGTACTGACCCAGTCCCAAATCAACCCTAACGCGTAACCCACCCCTCTCCCTTCTGAAATCATTTTCTTCCTCTCCCAGCCGTCTCCTACCCAACACCGCAATCTCCCTCTCCGTCGTCATCCCCACCCCACCCCTTTCTCTCTGACTCTCTGTGTGACGCCAACCCAACCCTAAATCTCTTTCCACCCGCCGCTTGCTCCGGTCGCTGAAAACCCACTGCCCCTCTCTCTCAACCAGCAGTAGTAGTAGCCATAAGCCGTCGCCGAACTCTTCTCCTCAACCGGAGGGTAGGTGCCATCGCCGCCGGCAGTTGAGTTTCATTCCTTTCTCGCCGCCTGTTTCGTTTCTCCGTCGTCTGGTCGTCTGAATTCCGAAGCTTCCGCGGTCGGCGTCGTCTGCTCGTTTGGTCGTCGGAAGTTTCTCTGTCAATGTCGTCTGCTCGTCTGTTCTGCACTTCTGCCACCGTGAGTTTTAATGGGTTTTCAATTAATTTTTTTTGTTAATTAACTATATGAATTGTTGGTTGCTGGAGTGAGGAATTTAGTCCATTGATTTGAATTCAATTAATTTTTTTTTTGTATTTGGTTAATTATATGAATTGATGCAATTCTTTTGCTTTTCAGTAATCTTGTTTTATGAGTTTAGTCCATTGATTTGAATTGAGTTGATTTTTTTATTTGGTTAATCATTCTGTAATTCTGAATTTTACTGAATATAATTTGGATATAAGTTTAAGTTTGGATTCTGGATTTTGAATGCTATATAGAATTTTGATATAATTTTGGATTCTAGACAAAATTGATATAATTTGGATTCTAAATTGCTGTAATTATTGTATAGACTGGTGTATATAATTCTACCATTAAAGGTGCCTTAGTAACAATAACATGTATTGTTGAAGTATTAGGATGGAATGGTGTTCTAGATAGAATGAGTACTCTGTATTCTTGCACTACTCTTAAGTTTGGATTCTGGATTTTGAATGCTATATAGAATTTTGATATAATTTTGAATTCTGGACAAAATTGACATAATTTGGATTCTAAATTGCTGTAATTATTGTAATGACTGGTGTATGTAATTCTACCATTAAAGGTGCATTAATAACAATAACATGCATTGTTGAAGTATTAGGATGGAATGGTGTTCTAGATAGAATGAGTACACTGTATTCTTGCATTACTCTTAAGTGTTATTAAATAATAGTAACTAAAGAAAGTAGATAATTTGAATTTGTTGAAATCTGAAAAAGCAATTTATTGTGCGTTTTGATTTTTTTTAGTTGTAAAATTTTATATTTGAAACTGTTTAAGAATTTTTATTTTAATGATAAATTATGAATAATTTATTGTGTTAAATTGTTAAATTTTAAATTTTATTAGTTTAGAAATTATTGAATTTAAATATTTAAAATTATATATTGAATTTTTTTATAATTTTATTGTATATTTAATTAAAACGGTTCAACTACGGTTCGATCCCGGTTGAACCATTAAACCATTAAATCAGTTACTCGACCGGTTTAATGACCGGTCCGGTTCTCGCAACCTTGGTCGTAAGTATATGATTATTTATAGTAGTCAACTTGACAAATTATAACTATATTATTCCTTTCTATAGTCATTGTGGTGGCCGATGGTTATGATCCTCTTGATTGCATGCAAAACTTGAACAGAGAACACATGAACAATCAATCAAATGAAATGGGCATAGCAGTATAGCACTGTTACTTGATAACTAAAAAAGGTACTTGATATAAATCCGAGCAACTTCGAGCTGGTTGCTAATTCAAAAAACTCTTCCCATTGGGGTATTATTCTACGTATAAAAATATGTAAAATAAATGTATAAATATATAAATCCATGATATCTATTTAATGGCTAGTTTTTTTTTGTCATGGATATAGACCATATAACCATCTAATCTTATATAATTCTAACTAGCTATTAATCTTTAAATCTTATCATTAATACTGGAAAAAAAATTGATGATTTAATAATTTTAAAGCACTCTTTTTTTTTCTCTCACAGGCAATCCAACTTGATAAATTAAGAAGTAGTCTGTCACGAATTTGAATTTCATTTTAAAATTTATTTTGTCTAATAAATTATTGTATATAAGATATAATTTGAATTTGCAATACTTTTTTTTTTTTTGTCAAAGAATTTTCAATACTTAAACAGACGAGTAGACTCATTATTCGATCAGCCCACTTGGATTCTTTTGTCATGGATTGGGCCAGGACAAGCTCGACTCAACAACACATCCAAGTATCCAACTTGGTTGTTTATCCTTTATTACGAGTAGGAGTTGGTTTTCATAGTCAAATGCATAACTCCCTGAAACCCTTGTGCTTTTAGTTAGGGCCTGGTTCAAGTGGTTTGCAGCGGCAAACTCGATACCAAAAAAATGGTTAATGGCCCAAAAATATAAACTCAAAAATGGTGCCAAATTGTCAATAGATCTCTGACCTCAAAAAAATTTGCAAAATCCCAAAAAATTGTGAAACACACAAAGTCCCAAACACCGTGTTAAAACTAGGGAATGAATTTTTTTATTTTTTTTAATAATTGAAAGAATAAAGTATAATTTTTTATTATTAATTTTATAAGTGGGATAAAAAGAATATCTGCAAAAAAACATTAAAGAATTAGAGATCACACTTTATTCTGTCAATTGTTAAAAAAATTGAGAGGATCTATTTTCGTTAAAGCTATTCCGTGACCCAAAAAAAATTCAAAAATATTATTTATACACTAAAATCAGTTATTAATATATTTGTATATAAATACATATATTGTTTAATTTATTTTTAATGTATATTTATATTTCAATATGTATTTTATATTATATAGTTGATTTTGGCATTTATTATAACAGGGCTGCTACACATCCATATAACCATAAAACCAAGTTGGCCCAAGTCCAAATAGAATCAGGCGCATTAAATGGAGAGTGAAAAACACGCGCCAGACACGAAAGAAACCCCTCCTTTTTCATTCGCGCTTCATTATGAAAAACGTTACATCTTCAACACGAAACCAATACACCAAAACACTAATTCGCTTCGAATCTCTCTGAACATCACTCAAACTTCAATTACATTCTCTACGAAAACCACTACTGAAAAAGAATCGGAAGAAGATTTTGCAAGCAACAACCAGAAACAAACGAAAACAGCAACAATGACTACCAAAGGTATGAGAAAACTACTGTTCATTTAAAATCTTGCAATGTCGCGTTTCGCCTAGTTGCATTTTAGTTTTACTAGTTTGATTTGCTTCGTTTAGTATATTGAATTATTGTGAATGATTTTTACAGTATAACTGGGGCTTAGAATGAAATTTGTTGTTATTTTCGTTCAATTCAGTGGATAGTGTAACTAGGGCTTTAAGATATACATGCTTGTTCTTATTGGTGTGGATAGTTTAACTAGAGCTTTGTTACTATCTTCAGTACTTCTTTTGCATGGAAGAATACTATTCTTGTTGATTGAAAGCTGACTATTATTTATTAACCACATGAACGTTTTTCGGTTCGGTGGCCTCTGTGATTTTGGTTTTGTGCATGAACGATTTTCAGTTCGGTGGCCTTTGTGATTTTGGTTTTGTGCATGAATGATTTTCGCTTTGATGGATTGTGGCATTTTAATTAACTTGATTAAGATATACATGCTTGTGCTTGTTGATGTATTGAATGAGTTTTGTTTAGGACAATTGACATTAGAGACAACTCTTTCACTTTGATAAGCCATACTACTGTAAAATTGTCTCATTATATTGAATAGATTTTAGCACGAATGGTAGTTGACCTTGATACTTAAAGAAAGATATCAAGTTTCAGTAAGAAGTTTTAAAGAAGTCAATTTGTAAATGTCATTTTGAAAGAACACCTAATTCATGAAATTTGAAAAACTTTTCTTTTGTATGATGTCGATTTGATTAAGATATACGTGCTTGTTCTTAATTGTGTGGATACTTTAACTAGAGCTTTGAAATTGATTGTTACTATCTTCAGTGCTTCTTTTGCATGGAGAAATAGTATTCTTGTTGATTGAAAGTTCATCATCATTTATTAACCACGTGAATGTTTTTCGAATCGGTACCCTTTGTGATTTTGGTTCTGTGAATAAACGATTTTTGATTCGGTGGGTTGTGGCATTTTAATTGACTTGTTTAACATATACATGCTTGTGCTTGTTGATGTATTAAATGAGTTTTATTTAGGACAATTAACATTAGAGACAACTCGTTCACTTTGATAAGTCATACTGCTGTAAAATTGTCTCATTATATTGGATAGATTTTAGCACGAATGGTAGTTGACCTTGATACTTAATGAAAGATATCAAGTTTCAGTAAGAGTTTTTAAAGAAGCCAATTTGCAAATGTCATTTTGAAAGAATACCTAATTCTTGAAATTTGAAAAACTTTTTTTTTGGAAGATATTGATTTGATTGAGATATATGTGCTTATTCTTATTTGTGTGGATAGTTTAATTAGAGCTTTGAAAATGATCGTTACTATCTTCAGTACTTCCTTTTCATGGAGAAATACTATTTTTGTTGATTGAAAGTTAATCATCATTTATTAACCACATGAACATTTTTCGGTTCGGTGGCCTTTGTGATTTTGGTTCTGTGCGTGAATGAATTTTGGTTCGGTAACTTGTAGCATTTTAATTGACTTGATTAAGATATACATGCTTGTGCTTGTTGATGTATTCAATGAAGTATTGACTAAAATTTTTTATTACAGCAAAACACAACAAGAAAATGGCAACAATGAAGGAGAAGGCACATTATAACGTAAGCATATTAAATATATTTATCCGCTTTCATTCGAATAATATCTATTTTGTATTTTAAATATATTCTCACATTCTATTTTAAAACTTGCAGAAAACTCCCTATTGCATATGCCAAACAAAGGCAATAGCAACAGTGTGTAGGGAAATGA
Organism: Arachis hypogaea; assembly: GCF_003086295.3. NCBI lineage: Eukaryota > Viridiplantae > Streptophyta > Magnoliopsida > Fabales > Fabaceae > Arachis > Arachis hypogaea. The sequence goes on along the minus strand of NC_092037.1, from coordinate 84,206,488 downwards.
GTCAAGAAAAGAAAGATATTGTGGAAGAAATGGAATTTGGTGCCCTAGCAAATGTCCCAAAAATGAACGTCTCAAATAAACTGTTGAAAGAATTGCTTGATCGGTTTGATGAAGAGAAAGGATGCCTGAAAACTCTCTAGGAAAAAATATACATAACTCCTCGAAAAGTGGCAGCTGCCCTCGGCATAACCAACAGAGGCAATACATTTTTCACTTACTGCTTATTTTCAATTAATTGGTGTCCAAAAAATTAAACTGACTGTTTTTTACTGATTTTTGCTATTAAAATATTATAAAAAATCATTTTCCTAAAAAGGTTGATTACAACAACCTGAATCCAGCAGACAAAGAATGTGTTGGATATGAGTGTAGAAGGGGAGGAGAACCGAAAAAAATTCAAAAGGACTTTAGTTGTCTTCATACAAAAGTACTTCTGCTTCCCACAACGGTAAGTGTGGCCTCTCCAATCCATAAGCCACCAATCTTTCATGTGGACAACATTCGAAAATGGGATTGGGCAAAGAATGTGCTCAACTTCTTGATGAAAGGAGTTAAAAACAAGAGAAAGGGGAAGAAACAGTCTATTGATGGCTGTGTTTTTGTATTAATGTTTATATACTTCCACGAAACCAAGTTCCTCCGCCCGATTGCACCTGATGCTCTCCCTGCACTATGGGTGGCCTATTGGACAAGGGAAATGATGATTGAATGGATTTCATCCGAAGCAACAGAACCATTGGTAAATACTCTACTAAAATTTCCTGAAAATTTTGCTTTCAAATGCTTTTAAAATACTCTACTAACTAAATAAACTTCTGTTTTAGGTTATAATTAATTTATTTGTCCTACTTGCAATTGTTAGTTTGTTGATTTGAATGTTCTGCATTAAGAAACATTTTTCTTGATGATTAAATAGTTGTCATATACTATTTACCATATGAATATTTTTCAATTCGGTGGGATTGCTTCATTTGGTTCACTGGATTGTTAATTTGTTCTTTTGATGATTAAATAATTGAGACCTTGTTTCTGTTTTAGGGACTTCTGTACAGAAAGGAAAAAAGAAAGAAAAAACAAAAACAAGTAACTTGGACAAAAAAGGAAAAGGAAAGAAAATAAAATAGAAAATTGTCGAGATGGATTCTTCTTTGGAAGAGGAAAGACTTTTCGAATCTGAATCCGAAAGCCAGTAAGTTTAATTTTCATATTGATTTTATTTAATTTGTATTTGCTTAAATTTTTTCTTATGCGCTTATTTTTATGTATTGCAGAGAAGAAGAAATAAAAAAAATCGGAACAAAGAATTCGGTGGTTAAAAAATAAACCAAAAAAACAAAGCCAGTGTCGATAGATTCAGAGAGCACAAGCGAATCTGAAAGCGAGTAAGTATTGCATAATTTCTGTGAGACGTTTTATTGACTACATATGTATCACCTTTTCTTCAGCAAATGAATTAATTTCGATTCAGTGAGCTTCTAATTTTTGTTTTAGCACTTTAAGTTAGTTCGGTTCGGTGGTGTCTGTCAGTTTGGTTGACTTCATTGTTAGTGTCTTGTCTCCAATATAAATTCGATGTGTTTGTCTGTCTTTCAGAGAAAATGAAATAGAGAAAACACCCGTAATAAAAAGAAAACAACTGCAAAGGGTGGCAGAAACACAAGCCCAATCTGAGAAGGAGTAAGTTTCTCGAATCATATTTTCTTTTATTGATACTTACGTATTAGGTTCCTTGATACATATTAAGCTCTTTGCTGAAGAAAAGGTGATACATATGCAACTAACAAAACGTCTCACAGAAATTATGCAATACTTACTCGCTTTCAGATTTGCTTGTGCTTTTTGAATCTATCGGCACAGGCTTTGTTTTTTTTGTTTGTTTTTTAACCACCATCTTTTCTTTGTTCCGTTTTTTTTTTTATTTCTTCTTCTCTGTAATACATAAGAACAATCGCATAAGAACAAATTTAAGCAAATACAAATTAAATGAAATCAATATGAAAATTAAACTTACTGACTTTCCGATTCAGATTCAGAAAGTCTTTCCTCTTCCGAAGAAGAATCCGTCTCGACAATTTTTTTTATTTTCTTTCCTTTTTCTTTTTTGTCCAAGTTACTTGTTTTTGTTTTTTCTTTCTTTTTTCCTTTCTATACAGAAGTCTCTAAAATAAAAACAAGGTCTCAATTATTTAATCATCAAAATAACAAATTAACAACCCGGTGAACCAAATGAAGTAATCCCACCGAACCGAAAACTATTCATATGGTGAATAGTACATGACAACTATTTAATCATCAAGAAAAATGTTTCTTAATACAGAAACATTCACATCAACAAACTAACAATTACAAGTAGGACAAATAAATTAATTATAACCTAAAATAGAAGTTTATTTAGTTAGTAAAGTATTTTAAAAGCATTTGAAAGAAAACTTTTTAGGAAATTTTAGTAGAGTATTTACCAATGGTTCTGTTGCTTCGAATGAAATCCGTTCAATCATCATTTCCCTTGTCCAATGGGCCACACATGGTGCAGGGAGAGCATCAGGTACAAACGGACAGGGAAACTTGGTTTCATGGAAGTATATCAACATTAATACAAAAACACAGCCATCAACAGACTATTTCTTTCCCTTTCTCTTGTTTTCAACTCCTTTCATCAAGAAGTTGAGCACATACTTTACCCAATCCCATTCTCGAATGTTGTCCACATGAAAGATTGGTGGCTTATGGATTGGAGAGGCTACACTTACCGTTGTGGGGAGCAAGAAGCATTTTTGTATGAAGATAACAAAAGTCCTCTTGAATTTTTTCCAGTTCTCCTCCCCTTCTACACTCATATCCAGCACATTCCTTGTCAGTTGGATTCAGGTTGTTGTAATCAACCTTTTCAGAAAAACGATTTCCTACATTATTTTAATAGCAAAAATCAGTAAAAAACAGTCAGTTTAATTTTCTGGACACCAATGAAATGAAAATAAGCAGTAAGTGAAAAATGTATTAGCTCCATTGGTTATGCCGAGGGCAGCTGCTACTTTTCAAGGAGTTATGTATATTTTCTCCTAGAGAGTTTTCAGGCATCCTTTCTCTTCATCAAATCGATCAAGCAATTCTTTCAACAGTGTATTAGAGACGTTCATTTCTGGGACATTTGCTAGGGCATCAAATCCCATTTCTTCCACAATATCTTTCTTTTATTGACTCATTTTCCTGTACATTGTTACTATTGCCTTTGTTTGGCATCTGCAATAGTGAGTTTTCTGCAAGTTTTGAAACAGAATGTGAAGATATATTTATAATACAAAATAGATATTATTCGAATGAAAGCGAATAAATATATTTAATCTGCTTACGTTATAATGTGCATTCTCCTTCATTATTGCCATTTTCTTGTTGTGTTTTCCTGTAATGAAAAATTTTGGTCAATACTTCATTGAATACATCAACAAGCACAAGCATGTATATCTTAATCAAGTCAATTAAAATGCCACAAGCCACCGAATCGAAACTCATTCATGCACAGAACTAAAATCACAAAAGCCACCGAACCGAAAAACGTTCATGTGGTTAACAAATGATGATTAACTTTCAATCAACAAGAATAGTATTCCTCTATGCAAAATAAGTACTGAAGATAGTAACAATCATTTTCAAAGCTCTAGTTAAACTATCCACACAAATAAGAACAAGCACGTATATCTTAATCAAATCAACATCTTCCAAAAGAAAAGTTTTTCAAATTTCATGAATTAGGTGTTCTTTCAAAATGACATTTGCAAATTGGCTTCTTTAAAAACTCTTACTGAAACTTGATATCTTTCTTTAAGTATCAAGGTCAACTACCATTCGTGCTGAAATCTATCCAATATAATGAGACAATTTTATAATAGTATGACTTATCAAAGTAAAAGAGTTGTCTTTAATGTCAATTGTCCTAAACAAAACTCATTCAATACATCAACAAGCACAATCATGTATATTTGAATCAAATTAATTAAAATGCCACAACCCACTAAACCGAAAATCGTTCATGCACAGAACCAAAATCACAAAGGGTATCGAATCAAAAAACATTCATGTGGTTAATAAATGATGATCAACTTTCAATCAACAAGAATACTATTCCTCCATGCAAAAGAACTACTAAAGATAGAAACAATCAATTTTAAAACTCTAGTTAAACTATCCACACAAATAAGAACAAGCACATATATCTTAATCTAATCATCTTCCTCCAAAAGAAAAGTTTTTCAAATTTCATGAATTAGGTGTTCTTTCAAAATGACATTTACAAATTGGCTTATTTAAAAACTTTTACTGAAACTTGATATCTTTCTTTAAGTATCACGGTCAACTATCATTCGTGCTGAAATCTATCCAATATAATGAGACAATTTTACAGTAGTACGGCTTATCAAAGTGAAAGAGTTGTCTCTAATGTCAATTGTCCTAAACAAAACTCATTCAATACATCAACAAGCACAAGCATGTATATTTTAATCAAGTTAATTAAAATGCCACAACCCACCAAACCGAAAATCGTTCATGCACAAAACCAAAATCACAAAGGCCACCGAACCAAAAATCGTTCATGCACAGATCCAAAATCACAAAGGCCACCGAACCGAAAAATGTTCATGTGGTTAATAAATAATGATCAACTTTCAATCAACAAGAGTAGTATTCTTCCATGCAAAAGAAGTACTGAAGATAATAACAAAGCTCTAGTTAAACTATCCACACCAATAAGAGCAAGCACGTATATCTTAAAGCCCTAGTTACACTATTCACTGAATTGAACAAAAATAACAACAAATTTCATTCCAAGTCCTAGTTATACTGTAAAAATCATTCACAATAGTTCAATCTACTAAACGAAGCAAATCAAACTAGTAAAACTAAAATGCAACTAGGCGAAACGCAACATTGCAAGATTTTAAATGAACAGTAGTTTTCTTATACCTTTGGTAGTCTTTGTTGCTGTTTTTGTTTGTTTTTGGTTGTTGCTTGTGAAATCTTTTTCTGATTCCTTTCCAGTAGTGGTTTTTACAAAGAGTGTATGATGAGCGGATAATTTATACGCTTTTTGGCATTGTTTTTAGATGGTTTTTAGTATGATTTAGTTAGTTTTTAGTATATTTTTATTAGTTTTTAAGAAAAAAATATTTCTGGACTTTACTATGAATTTGTGTGTTTTTCTATGATTTCAGATATTTTCTGGCTGAAATTGAGGGACTTGATCAAAAATCTGATTTAGAGTTTGAAAAAGGACTGCTGATGCTGTTGGATTCTGACCTCTCTACACTCGAAATAGATTTTTTCCAGCAATATATAATAGTCTATACTTTTTCCGAGTTTAGACGATGCAAACTGGCGTTCAACGCCAGCTTTTTGCCCTATTCTAGCGTTAAATGCCAGAAACAAGTTGCAAGCCAGAGTCAAACGCCAGAAACAAGTTACAAACTAGCGTTTAACTCCAAGGAAGGCCTCTACATGTGAAAGTGTCAATGCTTAGCCCAAGCACACACCAAGTGGGCCCGGAAGTGGATTTCTGCATCATTTACTTATTTCTGTAACCCTAGGCAACTAGTTTAGTATAAATAGAATTTTTTACTATTGTACTAGGGGTTTCTTTTTCTCTATTTTCGAATTCATATGCCATTTGGGGAGGCTAACCATTCGGCCATGCCTAGACCTTGTTCTTATGTATTTTCAACGGTGGAGTTTCTACACACCATAGATTAAGGTGTGGAGCTCTACTGTTCCTTGAGTATTAATGCAAAGTACTATTATTCTTCTACTCAATTCATACTTATTCTTATTCTAAGATATTCATTCGCACACAAAAACATGACGAATGTGATGATTATGTGACACTCATCATCATTCTCACTCATGAACGCGTGATTGACAACCACTTCCGTTCTACATGAAAACAAGCTTGAATGTGTATCTATTGGATTCTTGGTCCATGCGTTTGATTGCCTCTCCTGACAACAGAGCCTTCAATTCCTTGCGATCAAAGTCTTCGTGGTATAAGCTAGAATCAATTGGCAGCATTCTTGAGATCCGAAAAGTCTAAACCTTGTCTGTGGTATTCCGAGTAGGATCTGGGATGGGATAACTGTGACGAGCTTCAAACTCGCGACTGTAGGGCGTAGTGACAGACGCAAAAGGATAGTAAATCCTATTCCTATACGATCGAGAACCAACAGCTGATTAGCCATGCGGGAAACCGTAGAGGACCATTTTCACTGAGAGGACGGGAAGTAGCCATTGACAATGGTGACACCCAACATACAGCTTGCCATAGAAAGGAGTATGAAGGATTGGATGAAGGCAGTAGGAAAGCAAAGATTCAGAAGGAACATCGCATCTCCATACGCTTATCTGAAATTCCTACCAATGAATTACATAAGTATCTCTATCTTTATTTTATGTTTATTTATCTTTTAAATTATTAAAACTCTATAACAATTTGAATCCGCCTAACTGAGATTTACAAGATGACCATGGCTTGCTTCAAGCCGACAATCTCCGTGGGATCGACCCTTACTTACATAAGGTTTATTACTTAGACGACCCAGTGTACTTGCTGGTTAGTTGTGCGAAGTTGTGAAAAAGAGTTGAGATTACAATTGTGCGTACCAAGTTGTTGGCGCCATTGAGATCACAATTTTGTGCACCAAGTTTTTGGTGCCGTTGCCGGGGATTGTTCGAGTTTGGACAACTGACGGTTCATCTTGTTGCTCAGATTAGGTAATTTTATTTTATTTTTAAGCTTTTTATTTTTTTTATTTTTGAAAAATACAAAAAAATTCTTCTTTTTTGTTTTTCCAAAATAATTTTCGAAAAATACAAAAAAATTATAAAATCATAAAATCAAAAATATTTTGTGTTTCTTGTTTGAGTCTAGAGTCAAGTTTTGAGTTTGGTGTCAATTGCATGTTTTAATTTTTCTAAAAATTTTCGAAAACTCATGCATGGTGTTCTTCATGATCTTCAAGTTGTTCTTAGTAAGTCTTCTTGTTTGATCTTCATATTTTCTTATTTTGTATCTTTTGTTGTTTTTCATATGCATTTTTGAATTCTTAGTGTCTAAATATTAAAAATTTCTAAGTTTGGTGTCTTGCATGTTTTCTTTGCTTGAAAATTTTTCAAAAATAAGTTCTTGATGTTCATCATGATCTTCAAAGTGTTCTTGGTGTTCATCTTGACATTCATAGTGTTCTTGCATGCATCATTTGTTTTGATCCAAAATTTTCATGTTTTAGGTCATATTTGTATTTTTCTATCTCATCATTAAAAATTCAAAAAATAAAAAATATCATTTCCTTATTTCACTCATAAAATTCGAAATCTTTGGGTTGACTTAGTCAAATTTTTTTTTAAAATAAGTTGTTTCTTGTTACTCAAGTCAAGATTTCAATTTCAAAAATTTATCTTTTCAAAATCTTTTTCAAAAATCAAATCTTTTTCATTTTTTTTCATGTTTTTCGAAAAAATTTTAAAATTGATTTTGAAAATCTTTTTCTTATCTTTATTCATAGTTTCGAAATTATTACTAACAATTAATGTTTTGATTCAAAAATTTCAAGTTTGCTACTTTCTTGTTAAGAAAGATTCAAACTTTAAATTTTAGAATCATATCTTTTAGTTTCTTGTTAGTCAAGTAATCAATTTTAATTTTAAAAATCAAATATTTCTAAATTTTTTTTTCAAAATAAATTTCAATCATATCTTTTTCAATAATATATTTTTAAATTTTGATTTTAAAATCTTTTCTAACTTCTTATCTTTTCAAAATAGATTTTCAAATCTTTTTCAACTAACTAATTGATTTCTTTGTTTGTTTTACTATTTCTTATCTTTTTCAAAACCACATAACTACTTTTCTCTCTCTAATTTTCGAAAATTCCTTACCCTTTTTCAAAATTCTTTTTAATTAACTAATTGTTTTAAATTTTAATTTTACCTCTTCTCTTAATTTTTGAATTCTAACTATATTTTAAAATAAAAACAAAAATATTTTCCTTTTCCTTTTAATTAAAATTCGAATTTTCTTCTCTCTCTCATCTCTTTCTATTTATTTATTCATTTACTAACACTTCCCTTCATCTTAAAATTTGAACCCTCTCTTCCTCTCTGTGTTCGAATTCTTCTCTTCTCCTTCTCCTATTCTTATCTTCTTCTACTCACATAAAGGAATCTCTATACTGTGACATAGAGGATTCCATACTTTCTTTATTTTCTTCTCTCTCATATGAGCAGGAACAAGGAAAAAGGTATTCTTGTCGAAGCTGATCCTGAACCTGAAAGGACTCTGAAGAGGAAGCTAAGAGAAGCTAAAACACAACACTCTGAACAGGACTTTACTGAAATTTTTGAAAAAGAGGTAGAGATGGCCGAACCCAACAACAATGCAAGGAAGATGCTTGGTGACTTTACTGCACCAAATTCCAACTTCCATGGAAGAAGCATCTCAATCCCTGCCATTGGAGCAAACAATTTTGAGCTTAAGCCTCAATTAGTTTCTCTGATGCAACAGAATTACAAGTTTCATGGACTTCCATCAGAAGATCCTTTTCAGTTCTTAACTGAATTCTTGCAGATCTGTGATACAGTTAAGATCAACGGAGTTGATCCTGAGGTCTATAAGCTTATGCTTTTCCCTTTCGCTGTAAGAGACAGAGCTAGAACATGGTTGGACTCTCAACCTAGAGATAGCATGAACTCTTGGGATAAGCTGGTCACGGCTTTCTTAGCCAAGTTCTTTCCACCTTAAAAGCTGAGCAAGCTTAGAGTGGATGTTCAAACTTTCAGATAGAAAGAGGGTGAATCCCTCTATAAAGCTTGGGAAAGATACAAGCAACTGACCAAAAAGTGTCCTTCTGACATGATCTCAGAATGGACCATCCTGGATATATTCTATGATGGTCTGTCTGAATTGTCTAAGATGTCATTGGACCATTCTGCAGGTGGATCTATTCACCTGAAGAAAATGCCTGCAGAAGCTCAGGAACTCATTGAAATGGTTGCAAATAACCAGTTCATGTACACCTCTGAAAGGAATCCTGTGAGTAATGGGACGCCTCTGAGGAAGGGAGTTCTTGAAATTGATGCTTTGAATGTCATATTGGCTCAGAACAAAATGTTAACTCAACAAGTCAATTTAATTTTTCAGAGTCTGAATGGATTGCAAAATGCATCTAACAGTACTAAAGAAGCATCTTCTGAAGAAGAAGCTTATGATCCTGAGAACCCTGCAATGGCAGAGGTGAATTACATGGGAGAAGCCTATGGAAACACCTATAATCCCTCATATAGAAATTATCCAAATTTTTCATAGAAGGATCAACAAAAGCATCAACAAGGCTTTAATAATGATGGAAGAAACAGATTTAGCAATAGCAAGCCTTTTCCATCATTCTCTCAGCAACAAACAGAGAATTCTGAGCAGAGCCCCTCTAGCTTAGCAAACATAGTCTCTGATCTATCTAAGGCCACTCTAAGTTTCATGAATTAAACAAGGTCCTCCATTAGAAATTTGGAGGCACAAGTGGGCCAGCTGAGTAAAAGAGTCACTGAAACTCCTCCTAGTACTCTCCCAAGCAATACAGAAGAGAATCCAAAAAGATAGTGCAAGGCCATAACCTTACTTGGTGTGGCCGAACCTAGAGAGGAGGAGGAGGACGTGAATCCCAGTGAGGAAGACCTCATGGGACGTCATCTGGACAAAAAGAGTTCCCATTTGAGGAACCTAAGGAATCTGAGGCTCATCTAGAGACCATAGAGATTCCATTGAACCTACATCTGCCATTCATGAGCTCTAGTGACTATTCCTCCTCTGAAGAGGATGAAGATATTACTGAAGAGCAAGTTGCTAAGTACCTTGGAGCAATCATAAAGCTGAATGCCAAGTTATTTGGTAATGAGACTTGGGTGGATGAACTCCCCTTACTCACCAATGAACTGAATGACTTGGTTAGGCAGACATTACCTCAAAAGAAACAGGATCTTGGAAAAATCTTAATTTCCTGTACCATAGGCACCATGACCTTTGAGAAGGCTCTGTGTGACCTGGGGTCAGGCATAAACTTAATGCCACTCTCTGTAATGGAGAAATTGGGAATCTTTGAGGTACAGGCTGCCAAATTCTCATTAGAGATGGCAGATAAATCTATGAAAAAGGCTTATGGATAGGTAGAGGACGTGCTAGTAAAGGTCAGAGGCCTTTACATCCCTGTTGATTTCATAATCCTAGACACTAGGAAGGATGAGGATGAATCCATCATCCTTGGAAGACCCTTCCTAGCCACAGCAAAAGCTGTGATTGATGTGGACAAAAGATAATTGATCCTTCAATTGAATGAGGACTACCTTGTGTTTAAAACTCAAAGATCTCCCTCTGCAACCATGGAGAGGAAGCATGAAAAGTTTCTTTCAATACAAAGTCAAACAAAGCCCCCACAGTCAAACTCTAACTTTGGTGTTGGGAGGCCACAACCAAACTCTAAGTTTAGTGTTGAACCCCCACATTCAAACTCTAAGTTTGGTGTTGGGAGGTCCCAACAATGCTCTGAATATCTGTGAAGCTCCATGAAAGCTCACTGTCAAGCTATTGACATTAAAGAAGCGCTTATTGGGAGGCAACCCAATTTTGTTTATCTATGTTATTTTTTTAGGTTGATGATCATGTGGAGTCACAAAAACAATTGCAAAAATTAAAGAAAAATAAAAAATAGCACACCCTGGAGGAGACACATACTGGCGTTTAATGGGCGTTTAACGCCCAGTCTGGCACTATTCTGGGCATTAAACGCCAGAAAGAAACACCAGACTGGCGTTAAACACCAGAAAGAAGCAACAATCTGGTGTTAAATGCCAGAAACAGGTTGCAGCCTGGCATTTAACACCAGAAAAGGAATAAAAGCTGGCGTTTAATGCCAGAAATAAGCAGCAATCTAGCGTTAAATGCCAGGATTTCACTGTAAGGGCGTTTACACGCCTAATAGGAGCAGGGATGATAAATCCTTGACCCCTCAGGATCTGTGGATCCCACAGATCCCCACCTACCCCACATCTCTCTCTCTCCCCCTCACACATCTTTATAACACTCTACCCAAAACACCACTCACCTATCAAATCATATTCTCTTCACCAATCACCTCCATCCCTCTTCCCCAAAAACTCCCCACCTACCTCACCTTTCAAATTCAAAACACTTTTCCCTCCCAACCCAACCCTAATGACCAAAACCTAACCCTCCTCTCACCCCTATATAAACCCATCACTACTCCTTCATATTCCCACAACACAAACACATTTCTCCTTTCTTGGCCGAACCACCTATAACCCTCCATCTCCTCCAGTTTCTTCTTCTTCCCCTTCTTTCTTTCTTCATTTGCTCGAGGATGAGCAAATATTTTAAGTTTGGTATGGTAAAAGCATTGCTTTTTATTTTTCCATAACCCTTTATGGCACCTAAGGCCGAAGAAACCTCTAGAAAGAAGAAAGGAAAGACAAAAGCTTCCACCTCCGAGTCATGAGAGATGGAGAGATTCATCTCAAAGGTCCATCAAGACCACTTCTTACAAGTGATGACCAAGAAGAAGGTGATCCCTGAAGTCCCTTTCATGCTCAAGAAAAATGAGTATCCGGAGATCCGACATGAAATTCGAAGAAGAGGTTGGGAAGTTCTTACCAACACCATTCAACAAGTCGGAATCTTAATGGTTCAAGAGTTCTATGCCAATACATGGATCACTAGGAGCCATGATCAAAGTATGAACCCGAATCCAAAGAATTGGCTCACAATGGTTCGGGGGAAATACTTAGATTTTAGTCTGAAAAATGTAAGGTTGGCATTCCACTTGCCAATGATGCAAGAAAACGCACACCCCTACACTAGAAGAGTCAACTTTGATCAAAGGTTGGACCAAGTCCTCATGGACATATGTGTGGAAGGAGCTCAATGGAAAAGAGACCCAAGAGGCAATCTGTTTCAATTGAGAAGACCGGACCTTAAGCCTGTGGCTAGAGGATGGTTGGAGTTCATCCAACGCTCCATCATTCCTACTAGCAACCGATCTGAAGTGACTGTGGATCGGGCCATCATGATCCATAGTATCATGATTGGGGAGGAAGTGGAAGTTCATGAGATCATACCTCTAGAACTCTACAAGGTGGCTGACAAGTCCTCCACTTTGGCTATGTTAGCCTTTCCTCATCTTATTTGTCACCTATGCAATTTGACTGGGATTGACATAGAAGGAGACACCCTCATTGAAGAGGACAAGCCCATCACTAAGAAAAGGATGGAGCAAACAAGAGATCCCACTCATGGACCTTGATAAACCCCATTTTTAGGGTTTATCTTGTATTGAATTTAGAGTATTTTGATAACCTTTTGTCACATTTAGCCTATGAATTAGCATGGTTTTGTTATCTCTCCCATATTTATGCTTAAGTGTAAAACATGCTTTTTAAGCCTTATTTTGATGAATTCTAATTTCTCCTTGATTCCATAAGATGCCTTGATGTGTCTGCTAGTAATTCCAGGATTGAAACAGGCTAGGCATGGGTCAAAGGAAGCAAGGAAGGAAGCATACAAGTGGAGAGAAGCATAAAAAGTCAAAGAAGCAAAGTCAGCCATGCACGCGCACGCGCACAAGGGCCCTGCGCGCACATTGCAGAATCGACCAGGGACGCGCACGCGTACCGTGCGCGCACGCGTCGATGACCGCACATGACTTCATTAAAGCAACACGTGCCTGGCGATTTGAGAGGGTTTCTGAACCCATTTTGGCGCCAAATGCTAATAGAAAGGAATAAAAGGATCAAGGATTGAGGGGAAGGCATCAATCATCAATCTAGGAATCATATAGCATAATTAGGATTAGTTTAGAGTTAGAGAGAGAAGCTCTCACTTCTCTCTAGAATTAGGATTAGGTTTAGGTTAATCTCTCTTCTTAGATCTAGGTTTAATTCATGCTTTGATTCACTTTTCCTTTACCAATTCTTAATCTTCTCCTCCTCCTCTTTCTAGTTATGTGCTTTAATAATTGTAATTCTCCATTTTGTTTTGGATAGATTGTTGTTCTTTTATTTCCTCTTTCAATAATGCAATTTGAGGTAATTCATGATAATTGTGATTTCCTTGATTGTTGTTGTTAATTATTTGCAATAATTGTTGTTAGATTCTATTCTTGTTTTCAAATTACTATGCTTTTCTTTTGTGCCTTCCAAGTGTTTGATGAAATTCTTGGTTGGATTTTAGTGTAGGTTTTGTTCCTCTTGGCCTAGGTAGAGTAATTAGTGACTCTTGAGTTATCTAATTCCTCTGTTGATTGATAATTAAAAGTTGCTAATTGATTTGAATGCCTCTAAAGCTAGTCTTTCCTTTAGGAGTTGATTAGGACTTGAGGAATCAAATTGATTTATCCACTTGACTTTCCTCCATGGTTAGAGGTTAACTAAGTGGGAGCAATGGATAATTTGTCATCACAATTGAGGAGGATAACTAGGATAGGACTTCTAGTTCTCATATCTTGCCAAGAGCTTTGCTAGTTGTTAGTTTATTTTCTTTGCCATTTATATTTCTTGTCTAAAATCTTAAAAACCCCAAATATAACTCACAACCAATAACAAGACACTTCATTACAATTCCTAGGGAGAACGACCCGAGGTCCAATACTTCGGTTTATAAATTTTAGGGGTTTGTACTAGTGACAAACAACTTTTTGTATGAAAGGATTATTGTTGGTTTAGAAACTATACTTTACAACGAGATTTCATTAGTGAAATTCTAAACCGTCAAAAATCCAATCATCAAAATGGCGCCGTTGCCGGGGAATTGCAATGGTGTTATGTTATTGGTTATTGTACATATGTGAATATTGTGAATAGGTTTATCTTTTGTTTGTTTCTTAATTTTCGTTAGTTTTATTTTGTTCTCTCACTATGAATTCTCACTTTGGCTTTGAGTTTGGTTCTACTTGTGTTGTAGGAAATGTGAACTTTAATAGCAACATGTACCATGGAGGGAACCATCAAAGATGGGAGGAGCCTCAAGGAATTGATCACTCCTATTGGCAACAACCTCCGGATACTTATAGGTATAATTCCCATCCTAATGCATGTCAATTTGACGGCTATGATGACTATTTTTGTGACACTCAACAACCACCATCATATGCCTATGAATCTCATCCTCAACATGAACCTCAACCATTCTCACAAGCCTCTCCATACCAAGCACCTTCCTATGATCCATATCCATCATATGACCAATCATCCATACCATATTTTTATGACCATTTTGAGCAAGAATCCTTAGAACCACCACAACCCTATCAAGATTACTCCCAAGAACCACCTCAATACACACAATCTCCACAACCTTACCAAGAAGAACCACCTTCCCATTATGAGCCCTCTCTCTAAAATAATGAACCTTCTTACTTACCCCAAACCCCAATAGACGATCCTCTCACTTTGTTACTTCAAGGACAAGAAGCCATGAAGCGGGATACACTTGAGTTTGTGACCAATTTGACCAAGGTGGTGCATACTTTAGCCCACCAATGTTTGAAGACTCAAGGTACTTCCGTGACCACATGTGAAAGGTTAAAAGAAGAGCAAAGCATGAAGGAGAAATTGGAAAATCCGGTGGAGAAGGAGGAGTCAAATTTTGTGTTAGAACAATTGGAGGAGCCTATGATCATTGAAGAAAAGGGAGAAGTGGTTGAAGATCTAGGAGATGTCGAAAGTCCATGGGAATGTAGTATCATGGAGAACTCTTCCAAGAAGCTTGATATTGATGTTGAAGAGGGTGCGCAACCTCCAAGGCATGTTCTAGTTGAAGACTTGGAAGAGGCTTATCAAGAGATAGATTCAATCATGGATGAATTTCTCTATACAATGGAATCCTCCCCCATTGGACATGAAGTTGAAATTATAAAAGAATGTGCACAACCTCCCATACCCTTGGTGAGCAATGAAAAAGAGATCTACCAAGGGGAAAGCGTTGCCATGGTGTATATTGAAATTGAAGAATATGAAGAGGTTGGTCAAGAGATAGATTCATTCATTAATGAATTCCTATCCAAAATTGAATCACCTCCCATTGGGCAAGATGAAGTTCTTGAAGACAACACCAAGCCATGCGATAAAAAGGGAAAGGTTGAAATCGAGGAAGCTCGCAAAAAGGTGGAAATACACAAAGAAGAGCACAAGGAAGTAGACCTTGCATTGTCTAAGTGTGGGGAGGTCTCCCTTCCCACGTCACCATCCAACACAACATTCAAGTGGGTAAAACTCTTATCCCTAAGCTTTATTTTCTCACTTGAATATGGTTTAATTGAAAATAATGGTCAACTTAGAGCTCTTTGTGGAATTAAAAGCAAGAATGAGTTGTGTAGTGGTTGCAAGTTAGGAATTAGGCTCATTAAGGTCAACGCTCCAAGGTATAGGAACGATAATTGGAAGAATGCCACTCTACAAGGGTCTCGACAGAAGGCTAGGTGTGCTAAAGAGAATTCTATACGTCAACCACCCAGAAAGAAAAATTATGAAGATCAAATTGAAGACGGGTGTGAGGATAAAATATGGAATCCCGGTTTGCTATGTAAAGACCAACTATGGGGACTCATATCTTGGGTAGAACTTTGCCCAAGCTTGATGAAGATGGGTGGAAATTCTGTCAACCAATTGAGAGGCAAGGATCCTTGGAGATTCAAGGATGAGTACAAACATAAGCCACCATGACAATAAGCGCCTCAAAATGTCCAACTTAAGGACTTAAACTAAAAGTGCTAGGTGGGAGACACCCCACCATGGTAAACTCTTTCCACTCTCTTTTAAATTTGCTCAATAAGTGATTTGAGTTACCATTGTAGGTAGATGTTTCACATAAATTTGTTTGTACAACTTAATTGTTAGCTTAGTCACATGTATGTTGTGTTTAGTAGTAGATGAATAATATCGTATTGCATTTTTGTGAATTGCACTTTTGTGTTTTGTAGTAGATGCATAAGGAGTTGTGAACAGTATGGGGAGTACATGAGCATAATTTTTCTGAAAAAAAAGAGGAGTGGACGCGCGCGCACCATGTACGCGCACGCGTCCCTGTGCAGATGTACCACCACCCACATTCCAGAGAGTTGGGCTTCTCTTGGGCAACCACTATGCCATAAGCCCAACCTGACCCACGCTGACACGCACTACGTGCATGCACGCAGATTATGAGAACATGAAAGTTCACGCGGATGTGCACCTGCCGCGCCCGCGTCGATCTGCTGCTGCAATTTTTTGAGCCAAGCCCTAGAGAGTTGAGCCAGATCTGGGCCAACTTTACGCCCCCAGCCCAACCCAATTTGCGCCGACGCGCACTTGCCGCGTGCGCGCTCATATGGCCAGGGAGGAACAGACACGAGCGCACGCATCGCGCTAGCGCGCCTTAGCAAAAATTATCAATGTACGCGGACGCGCACTTGCCGTGCGCGCGTCCCTTACATGCTGCTACCACTCTAGGCTTTTGCCCCGAGAGTTGGGCGCGTGTCAAGCCCACCCTAAGCCTCAGGCCCAACCACATGTACGCGTGCGCGCGCTGTACGCCCACGCGCCCTTGTATAGTTTGCCAATCCACGCTTGAGCACGACGTACGCTCACGCGTAGGTCCTTATTTTCAGCAATGTGCACGGACGCGCCTGGTGCGCGCTCGCGTCGATTCAATAATAGGATAACCCTAATGCGCGAAGAGCACTACGCAGTCGTGCACCCTCTCTTCTTCTCCCTCACCATCTTCTTCTCCTTTCCACCTTCAACCTCCGCCGCTAACAGCGGCGCCGTCGCCACCACCCAACCTCATCTGTTGTCTCTCTCACTGCCAACCTCTCATTCTCTCGCTCCGACCACCTCTGCCCGAACGCCATCTCCGCCGCCCACCTCTGCTCCGCCGCCACTCCATCATCACCACCGGCGACACTCTCTTCCTCCATTTTACACTCTCCTATCACTCTCCTTCTATCACCACTGCCAGCTTCCCGTCACTCAGTCTCTCACTCTTCCGAGCACACCGCCGCTGCTCCGCCGTGACCGTCACCCTCCGCGGCGGCACTCCAACCAGTCAACTTCCCAGCTTCAATACTCCCCAATTTCCTTTTCATTCTTAGTTCCCCTCTGCTCCCAGGATGACGGATAAAGGGAAAGCCATAGCCACTGCCTCCAAGAAAAGAAAACACTCTACACCCTTTATTCCCTCCATCTACAAGAATTATGCTAAGAATCCTCTAAATGACGAAGAAAAAGAAAATCAGCTGTTACCTTCTACTGACCCGACTAAGTTCCCCAATCTTTACTGTGAGCTTCGCTTCCAAAAATATCGAACAATGAAGCTAAATACTGAGAAGAAATTGCTCCTACCCAATGATGTGAGACGAGCCATTACTAGTCGCATCCTTGAGTTGGGTATAGATTTTGTTGACAGAGATTTGGGGGATATTAACATCTCTTGGGTGAAGGAATTTTATTGCAACTTCTTCCGTTCTACTTTGGATTCAGTTCAGGTGAGGGGTAGAGAGGTTATGATCACTGAGACTGCGATAGAGGAGGCATTACAGTGTCGGCACATTACTGATGACATGTGTGCCCATCAGCAGGCAGAGATAGCTATCCATACCATGACATTTGACTATGAGGCGCTGAGGCGCGTGATTGGTTTACCAGATGCTACTTGGGTCATGGACTCGGGCATCACAAAGCCTAAAGGGATGCTATTTGCTCACTTGAACAAGGAGGCCAAGACTTGGCAGATGATCTTCGCTCACTACGTCTTGCCCACCACTCACTTTTCTGAGATCCCTATGGAGATGCTACTCTTGATTGGTTGTGTTATGGAGGGAAAGGAAGTTTATTTTCCCCGATTGATCTGACAGAGCATGTGGCGAGCCCATATTCGTGGCCTCCTGCCTTTTCCTGTCCTGATTACCAGCATGGCATCACTGGCGGATGTTCCTAGCCATGATGATGATGTGATACCACCGCCGCCAGAGGACGGTGCTAAGGAGGTCACTATTCCTTGGGGCACTTGGGTGACTGAGAGACCCCCAGCTAGACGCCGATCTAGATCTAGAGCGGTGGTAGGGACAGCCGGACCTTCAGCCCCTACAGCAGCCCCATCTTCCTCTACAGCAGTAGCCCCATCTTCGACAGTTCCTTCTTCAGCACCTGAGCCGACTTATCTACTGGTCCAGCGTCTATTTCGGTTCTTAAAGTGCGAGAGGCACCATGTCAGACGCCGACTGGATCGGATGGACCAGGCGCTCATTTCTCTGGGTGCTGAGTTACCTCCGCTTCCCAACTCTCCGGCCTCCGATGAGCAGGATCATCAGGAGGAGGATGCGGAGGCACCGACTCAGCAGGATGCCCCTCCAGATGCCCCAGACACCACAGAGACACATCAGACCCATGCGCAGCCGGTCCCACAGCCACAGCCAGAGCCAGAGCCTACCGTTGTACCTCCCACCGATCCTCCGGTTTAGCATCGAGGACGATGCTTGATCTTAAGTGTGGGGAGGGAACCGGTGAACTTTTCGGCTACTCTCCTAGTTATCTTATTTTGCATATCTTTTGTATATATTTTGATGCATTTTGAGTTTACTTTGGATACCTTTACTGCTTATTTTGGATTTTAGATATTTTGATGCTTATGGATATCTTTAGATGTTTTAGATGATAGCTTTCATACTTTTAGTTGGATTTTTCTTTATACATCTTTGCATATCTTTCTTTTTGCATATCTTTCTTTTTAGTTTGTGGTTGTGATTAGAAATCATACTTTGAATTGCAAACACTTAGTCACCCTTTTTGCATAAGAAATTGGTTTTAAGCGGAAAAGGAAAAGGTAAACTAAGGAAATTTTTGCATTTTTCAATCACAACAATGCTTAGTCAAATATTGAGATTTTTCAAGAAATTTAAATATAGGGCACCAACCCAATTGATTGAAAGAACATTTTTGGTGAAACTTGCTTGAATTCATACTTTGTGAAGCATGTATTGAGCCTAGAACACAAGCTTGTGAGACTTGAGCCTATTGATGTGGTTACATTTTATAACCACTTATTTTCCATTCTTGTGTGAAATTGTTCTCTATCTATGAATGTGATCCTTGATTTGTTTAATTCTATATGTCCATTTATTTCTTGTATTCATGCATTTGTATGATTGAGGCCATTATTTCATTAGCCTACTTACCCAAATAGCCTACCTTTTACTCCCCATTGTTAGCCAATTTTGAGCCTATGCTTAACCAACTTATTCTCATTTTAGCACATTACAAGCCCAAGGCGGAAAACCAATGAAAGTCCTTGTTTGGATCTTTGATTAGCCTAGGCTAGTGAGAGTGTTTATTATTCAAAGTTGGTGAGGCTTGGGAACATTGGATGGGATAAAAAGGGTAGTACACTTTCATATTGGGGAATTGGTACATACTCATGTATTGATTAAATGTATAGACCTTATGCATTGATGATCTTGTGTATAGTTTGAAAGAAAAAGAGAAATGAAAAGAAAAAGAAATAAAAGTGAAAATGAGAAAAACAAAAGAATAGAAAAGAAAAAAAGGGAAAGAAAGAAAGAAAAAGGAAGAAAAATAATAAAAAGGGGACAAAATGCCCCAAGGTGAAGTTCAACAAAAAGGAATCAATGCATAAGTGTTATGAATTAAAGAATAGAATGCATGAATATGTGAGAAAAAAAAAAAGTGAAGAATGGGTAGTTAGAATAGTTTGAACTTGTATAGGTCATTATATAGTTAGGTGGGGAAGTCTATACTAATCAAAGATTCAAATCCTAGTCCACTTAACCATAAATGATCCTACCTTGACCCTAACCCCATTACAACCTAAATGAAATACCTCATGATAAATGTATGCATGCGTTGAATAAGTGTTGATTGTTAGAAGAAAATCAAATTTTGGAAAGCATGATTAGAAGAGAATTGAGTGAATTAACCCTTAAACACTTGAGTGAATAGAGCAGATACACATCCGGTGAGGGTTCAAAAGTTCAATTACATGTATTCACCCATATTATCTATATTCTTGCAAGTTTGAACTCTTTTTGATAATTCAATACAATTGTGGTTTGGACTTAATTCCTATTGCCTAGCTCTTGTGCTTACACATGTCCTCTTGGGAATTGATTTGTTTGAACTAAGCATTTGCATTTACTTTAGGTAGTTGCATTTAGATAGGACTCATATAGTTTAGTTGCATTCAATAAATGTCACACCCCTTAGTTCCTTCTTATTTTAGCATGAGGACATGCTAAGGTCTAAGTGTGGGGAGGTTGATAAACCCCATTTTTAGGGTTTATCTTGTATTGAATTTAGAGTATTTTGATAACCTTTTGTCACATTTAGCCTATGAATTAGCATGGTTTTGTTATCTCTCCTATATTTATGCTTAAGTGTAAAAACATGCTTTTTAAGCCTTATTTTGATGAATTCTGTTTTCTCCTTGATTCCATAAGATGCCTTGATGTATTTGCTAATAATTCCAGGATTGAAATAGGCTAGGCATGGGTCAAAGGAAGCAAGGAAGGAAGCATACAAGTGGAGAGAAGCATAAAAAGTCAAAGAAGCAAAGTCAGCCATGCACGCGCATGCGCACAAGGCGCCTGCGCGCACATTGCAGAATCGACCAGGGACGCGCACGCGTACCGTGCGCGCACGCGTCGATGACCGCACATGACTTCATTAAAGCAACACGTGCCTGGCGATTTGAGAGGGTTTCTGAACCTATTTTGGCGCCAAATGCTGATAGAAAGGAATAAAAGGATCAAGGATTGAGGGGAAGGCATCAATCATCAATCTAGGAATCATATAGCATAATTAGGATTAGTTTAGAGTTAGAGAGAGAAGCTCTCACTTCTCTCTAGAATTAGGATTAGGTTTAGGTTAATCTCTCTTCTTAGATCTAGGTTTAATTCATGCTTTGATTCACTTTTCCTTTACCAATTCTTAATCTTCTCCTCCTCCTCTTTCTAGTTATGTGCTTTAATAATTGTAATTCTCCATTTTGTTTTGGATAGATTGTTGTTCTTTTATTTCCTCTTTCAATAATGCAATTTGAGGTAATTCATGATAATTGTGATTTCCTTGATTGTTGTTGTTAATTCTTTGCAATAATTGTTGTTAGATTCTATTCTTGTTCTCAAATTACTATGCTTTTCTTTTGTACCTTCCAAGTGTTTGATGAAATTCTTGGTTGGATTTTAGTGTAGGTTTTGTTCCTCTTGGCCTAGGTAGTGTAATTAGTGACTCTTGAGTTATCTAATTCCCCTGTTGATTGATAATTAAAAGTTGCTAATTGATTTGAATGCCTCTAAAGCTAGTCTTTCCTTTAGGAGTTGATTAGGACTTGAGGAATCAAATTGATTTATCCACTTGACTTTCCTCCATGGTTAGAGGTTAACTAAGTGGGAGCAATGGACAATTTGTCATCACAATTGAGGAGGATAACTAGGATAGGACTTCTAGTTCTCATATCTTGCCAAGAGCTTTGCTAGTTGTTAGTTTATTTTCTTTGCCATTTATATTTCTTGTCTAAAATCTTAAAAACCCCAAATATAACTCACAACCAATAACAAGACACTTCATTACAATTCCTAGGGAGAACGACCCGAGGTCCAATACTTCGGTTTATAAATTTTAGGGGTTTGCACTAGTGACAAACAACTTTTTGTATGAAAGGATTATTGTTGGTTTAGAAACTATACTTTACAACGAGATTTCATTAGTGAAATTCTAAACCATCAAAAATCCAATCATCAGACCTCAACAAGAACATGAGGAAGATATTCATCAAGAAATCCCTGAGATGCCTTAAGAGATGCAATTTCCTCCACACAACTATTGGGAGCAACTCAACACCTCTTTGGAAGGCTTGAGTTACAACATGGACCAACTAAAGGTGGAGCACCAAGAGCACTCCATCATTCTTCATGAGATTAGAGAAGATCAAAGAGCTATGAGGGATGAGCAACAAAGGCAAGGAAGAGACATAGAGGAGCTCAAGAGCACTATTAGTTCTTCAAGAGGAAGACGCCACCCCCACTAAGGCGGACTCACTCCTTAATCTCCTTGTCTATTTATTTTTCTGTTTTCGATTTTTGAGCTTCATGTTTGGCTATGTTTTGTGTCTTTATTACATGATCATTAGTGTCTAGTGTCTATGTCTTAAAGCTATGAATAATTCCATGAATCCTTCACCTCTCTTAAATGAAAAATGTGCTTAATTACAAAAGAACAAGAAGTACTTGGATTTCAAATTTTATCTTGAAATTATTTTAATTATTTTGATGCGGTGGTAATACTTTTTGTTTTCTGAATGAATGCTTGAACAGTGCATATTTTTTATAGTGAAGTTTATGAATGTTAAAATTGTTGACTCTTGAAAGAATGATGAACAAAGAGAAATATTATTGATAATCTGAAAAATCATGAAATTGATTCTTGAAGCAAGAAAAAGCAGTGAATAAGAAAGCTTGCGAAAAAAAATATGGCAAAAAAAAAGAAAAAAGAAAAAGAAAAAGCAAGCAGAAAAAGCCAATAGCCCTTAAGACTAAAAGGCAAGGATAAAGAGGATCCAAGGCTTTGAGCATTAATGGATAGGAGGGTCCAAGGAAATAAAATCTAGGCCTAAGCGACTAAATCAAGTTGTCCCTAATCATGTGCTTGTGTCATGAATGTCCAAGTGAAAAGCTTGAGACTGAGTGGTTAAAGTCGTGATCCAAAGTAAAAAGAGTGTGCTTAAGAATTCTGGACACCTCTAACTGGGGACTTTAGCAAAGCTGAGTCACAATATGAAAAGGTTCACCCAGTTATGTGTCTGTGGTATTTATGTATCCAGTGATAATATTGGAAAACAAAGTGCTTAGGGTCACGGCCAAGACTCATAAAGTAACTGTGTTCAAGAATCAACATACTGAACTAGGAGAATCAATAACACTATCTAAAATTTTGAGTTCCTATAGATGCCAATCATTCTGAATTTCAAAGGATAAAGTGAGATGCCAAAACTGTTCAGAGGTAAAAAGCTACTACCGCCGCTCATCTAATTGGGACTAAGTTTCATTGATATTGTGAGATTCATTGTATATTCTCTTCTTTTTATCCTATTTTGTTTTCAGTTGCTTAGGGACAAGCAATAATTTAAGTTTGGTGTTGTGATGAGCGGATAATTTATACGCTTTTTGGCATTATTTTTAGATAGTTTTTAGTATGATTTAGTTAGTTTTTAGTATATTTTTATTAGTTTTTAAGCAAAAATCATATTTCTAGACTTTACTATGAGTTAGTGTGTTTTTCTGTGATTTCAGGTATTTTCTGGCTGAAATTGAGGGACCTGAGCAAAAATCTGATTCAGAGGCTGAAAAAGGACTGCTGATGCTGTTGGATTCTGACCTCCCTGCACTCGAAATGGATTTTTTGGAGCTGCAGAAGTCCAAATGGCACGCTCTCAATTGCGTTGGAAATTAGACATCAGGAATTTTCAGAAATATATAATATTCCATACTTTTCCTGAGTTTAGACGATGCAAACTGGCGTTCACCACCAGCTTTCTGTCCTATTCTGGCGTTAAACGCAGAAACAAGTTGCAAGCCAGAGTCAAATGCCAGAAACAAGTTACAAACTGGCGTTTAACTCCAAAGAAGGCCTCTACACGCGAAAGTGTCAATGCTTAGCCCAAGCACACACCAAGTGGGCCCGGAAGTGGATTTCTGCATCATTTACTTATTTCTGTAACCCTAGGCAACTAGTTTAGTATAAATAGAACTTTTTACTATTGTACTAGGGGTCTCTTTTTCTCTATTTTCGAATTCATATGCCATTTGGGGAACGGCCAGCCTAGACCTTGTTCTTATGTATTTTCAACGGTGGAGTTTCTACACACCATAGATTAAGGTGTGGAGCTCTGCTGTTCCTTGAGTATTAATGAAAAGTACTATTGTTCTTCTACTCAATTCATGCTTATTCTTATTCTAAGATATTCATTCACACACAAAAACATGACGAATGTGATGATTATGTGACACTCATCATCATTCTCACTCATAAACGCGTGATTGACAACCACTTCCATTCTACATGAAAACAAGCTTGAATGTGTATCTCTTGGATTCTTGGTCCATGCGTTTGATTGCCTCTCCTGACAACAGAGCCTTCAATTCCTTGCGATCAGAGTCTTCGTGGTATAAGCTAGAATCAATTTTGGCAGCATTCTTGAGATCCGGAAAGTCTAAGCCTTGTCTGTGGTATTTCGAGTAGGATCTGGGATGGGATGACTGTGACGAGCTTCAAACTCGCGACTGTAGGGCGTAGTGACAGATGCAAAAGGATAGTAAATACTATTCCTACACGATCGAGAACCAACAGCTGATTAGCCATGCGGGAAACCGTAGAGGACGGGAAGTAGCCATTGACAACGGTGACACCCAACATACAGCTTGCCATAGAAAGGAGTATGAAGGATTGGATGAAGGCAGTAGGAAAGCAGAGATTCAGAAGGAACAACGCATCTCCATACGCTTATCTGAAATTCCTACCAATGAATTACATAAGTATCTCTATCTTTATTTTATGTTTATTTATCTTTTAAATTATTAAAACTCTATAACCATTTGAATCCGCCTGACTGAGATTTACAAGGTGACCATGGCTTGCTTCAAGCCGACAATCTCCATGGGATCGACCCTTACTCACGTAAGGTTTATTACTTGGACGACCCAGTGCACTTGCTGGTTAGTTGTGCGAAGTTGTGAAAAGGAGTTGAGATTACAATTGTGCGTACCAAGTTGTTGGCTCCATTAAGATCACAATTTCGTGCACCAGTGTGATTGAAGTTTGAGTGATGTTCAGAGAGATTCGAAGCGAATGAGTGTTTTGGTATATTGGTTTCGTGTTGAAGATGTAGCGTTTTTTCATAATGAAGCGTGAATGAAAAAGGAGGGGTTTCTTTTGTGTCTGGCGCGTGTTTTTCACTCTCCATTTAATACGCCTGATTTTATTTGGGCTTGGACCAACTTAGTTATATGGTTATATAAATGTGTAGCAGTAAATATATTAGTTAAATATTTAAATAACTCTAACATCACAATATTAATATTTAACATAAATTTATATACCAACTTTAATGTTCATAATTATTATCTAAATAAATTTATCAATTATTCCTTAACAAGTTACACTAACAAGTAACTTATCTACTATTATTATATTAATAACAATAATTATTATATCCAAATATTTAAAACATAATTATAATTACAATATCATAAATATATTAATAAACTTCTAATAACAATTTATTACTAACTAATCAAATATCTAACAACAATTATTAAAACACCTAATTATATCTATATTTATAAAAACAATTAACATATTAAATACTCTAAAATATTCAAAAATTTATTTAACAAAAATCCATATAATACTAACTATATTTTCTAACAATATCGGAAATTCATTAACAAAATAAATAAACACATATTTAAAGGTTTTATATATAACGTTATCAACAACATTTTAACTATTATTTAATTATTATTAATAATATTATTTTTAAATATTATTTTTATTATTTTTATTAAAGTAAAAAATTAATAACAATAACTTACATAATTTAGGTGACTGAGATAATTAATAATATGTAGCCTTGACGATCAACTTTTTTAATTTTTGGTCTTAACATATTTATGCTTCGTTGATGTTGGAAATAGTGGCTTCAGTTCTTCAACTTTGAAGAGCTTCAGGGAGAATTTGGTGGTAGGGATGTGGAATTGTGAAAGGAATGGATGAATGAGAGAGAAAGAGAGTGTGTGGCTCGGGAGTATGTGAATCAACGATAGAAGGACCACATATATGGGCGACATGTTGACGACGATACATAACCGTTCGATTACCTCTCTTCCAAATTAGACCATCTGATTTACCACCACTCGGTCAAAACACCTTGTTCTTCCATAATGGTGCAATGCACCAATTTAGCTCCATTTACAAATTAAAAAGTGTACACGTTATATTGATATAACAATTAATAGATTTATATTTTAACTTTTTTATTAATGGCTTTTTAAAACTTATTAGCAGTTTGAATTGTAATTACTTTTTGATAAGTTACGGACCTAGCGCTCAAAAATCAAAATTAAACAACAGTGTATTTAAAATAATGTTGTTTATTTTTTATTTGTATTTTTTAAGAGTATAAATAAAAAAATTTAACAATATTTGTTTAAAAGTGTGAAAATAAAAAATAATATTGTTATGTATTATATATAATATTTTAATAAAATACTTATTTATAAATATTTGAATAAAAAAATTGTATTATATAATTATATATTTTTAATAAAATTAATTATTATAATATTATTATTTTTTTAATGAATAATCTAATTATTTTAAAATAATATAAAATAGTTTAATTATTTTATATTTTTTAAGAATTAATAGTCAAAATCGTCTTTAAAAAATTATCTGATATCCATTTTGATTTTTGAATGATAAAATTAATTAAGAGTCTTCGAAAGATAACCGCATTGGTGAAATTTATCCTTAGGTCATCTCAGTTGATGAAGTGACTAATATTTGCTGAAGTGGAATGTTAACTGACAACATAGTACACTCCAATAGTTACAATATTGATGTTTGACCATATAAGTTTGTTTACTTAGTTTAAATTAGTCCCGATATTAGAACCCTAAACAAACTAATTTGATCTAAATAAACAAACTTATTTGAAAAGCATCAACATTATAACTATTGGGGTGTGTCACGCTGTCAATTAACGTTTCATCTCAACGAACGTTAGCAGCTTCATCAATTGAGATGATCGAAGGACGAACTCTACCAATACAATTATTTTTTTGGGACTCTTTTGATTAATTTTATTTTTCGAAGATCAAAATAAAAATTAGCTGATTATTTAAGAGTGATTTGACTATTAACTCTATTTTTTAATTAAAATAATACTGCATAATAATTAATCTTAATAAATAAAAAATATTTTTGTATGTATTTATATATTTTATATTTATTTATTTTAAAGCAAAAAATTGTACTTACCGTTTTTAAAATATTATGTATTAAAATATATTTATGTATGTAGACATTAAAATATTCTATATTTATAAAATTTATTAATATTCTTCTTTTATAATATCCTTTGATTTTCATTTAATAAAATTTAATGGTTGATAAAAAATCGTGTATCCAATGCGCACGAAATTGCTGTGTTTATTTTAGATGCACCCGTAAACTGCTATAATTTTTGTGTTTTATATAATCATGTTTTATTCTTCATAAACCGTTATTGTCGGTAAAAATTTATGTTGGTAACTATTTTTTACATAAAACATGATATTCGATTTATGGATAAATTTTAAAAACTCTACACCCTATAACGATTTATATAGAGGAAATATAAAATTGAAGTATAACCAATTTCTAATTGTTGTATTTAAATAATTTTAAAATACATTTTATTTAATTATATGTAATTCCTCTTCAAAAAATTACACAATAAATTGACAATGAAATTATTGTTAAAAATAAAAACCACTGATGCAAGTTTGGATTGTCTGCGAAGAAATTAAGTGAATAAAAAACATCTAATTCGTTGCAATTGGGGAAATTGATTGAAATGTAATATTAATGTAGCAATTTAGCGTTGATGTAGACAAAAGATAAACATAATATTTGTATGTGCCAAAAAATGGTTGATGTTGCTTTTATTTTATTTTATTTTAAATTTTAAATATTTTCTATTTGATTTTTTTAAACGTTTGAGATTTCCTAAGAGATATAACTCTCTCAACGCTAGTTTTTTTTTTAAATATATCTTATGTTCAAATTCAAAACTACTAATTAAGGAGGAGGGGAAAAAATAGTTATATCACTCCAATGAACCATTTATATTTTGATGTTACTTTTATTTAATTGCACATTGTTTTGTTGTTTTGCAAGCCAAGTTCAAAAGGGAAATTCACACAACCTTAGACTTTGACACCACAAATCCTCCAATTCATTCATATCCCACCTAACCTAAGTCACTCCAAAAATTAAAGCTCGGAAGAAGCAACACTATTTTGTAATTATGGCTTTTTAATTTTATTATTATTGCTTAGGGACATGCAAGGAATAATAATCACTAATCAATTACTTGTTTGAAAGCTAACAAAAATATATTGGGATAAGAAAATGACATTGTGTTAATATTTGATAGAAGAAGATAGTGACCAAAATGTACACAATATAAAGATTAGGGATTTTAGTAGAGTTTAAAAATTAAAATGAGATATAAAAGGCACAGGGGGCGTTATGCGCCTTATTGTCTACTAGAAGGAATTAAGACATAAATATTAAACTTGATAAGATGCACAATAAGATAATAACAAATTAACAATTGATCAATTTCTTTCTCTATTATTTTTTTTCTATCCACAATATTTAAACTCGAAACTAACTGCATTATTTATTTAAACATAACGTGTTAATCCCTAAGGTTTGAGTGTTTTTCTTTTCAATATAATATATATGTGATGTATGTCCACTGTTCATATTTATATAACATTTTGTTAATAATAATTTTGTTGTGTTCTTATCACAAGTATGCCTGATGTACTTACTCTACTATCACTAATAAAACTGAAGAAAATCCAGGTAGATGATGACACATGTCAAAGAAAAAATAATGAGGAAGATACACTGAGATTTTGTTGGATTCAATCAAAGTATTTGAACCCTTTAGATTTAAAGCGTTAGTTGAAGTAGAAACATCTCAGATCCAGGTGCATTACGCTATTATTTTGGCATCTATAATATTCAAAACATTATTCATAAACCCTATTGAGTTTAATTTCGTATGCACGTTGTAAGAAAAAATTATATGTGACTATTAAGATAATAATAATAAATAATTAAGTCTAACACTTCAAATATTATAACAAAACATAACTAAATAGTTATGTAATTTTTTAAAAAAAAATGGATAGTGCGTCATATTAATTGTAAATCTTAGAAGTGGCCGGCCACAAATGAAAATAATATTTAAAAAAAAAACTAGTTTATGAAGAACCATACTTCAAAAAACATTCAAACAATAGAGTTCAAGACAACTTTAAAAATAAAACAAGAAACCAAGGCTGAAGAAACCAGTGGCTACTGGCCAAGTCACTAGCTTCATATTGAAATAGACAAATAGAAAGCAAAAATTTTAAAAATTAAAAAAAAATTCACATCAAACCTACCAATCTTACTCTAAAAGCTCAAACCCATCAAAACAATAATGGTGCACTAGAAGCGGAATGAACAAATGATGATCCCAAAGTAATTTTTTTTTTATTTTATGCAATGAATGTGGTTTGCACATAGCTTTCATGGTTTTTGCGTTGAAATCTTCCATGGCTTAGCGTGAAGAGCTGGACTCCAATATATTCCATTACTCCACGTCATGATAACCCTTCCCCAACAACACCTTTAAACCCCAAGAAGCCTTCAATCTTATTCACAAAACCAAAAGAACTTTCACTTTCTCTGTTTTTGCTCTGTTTTCCTCTGTTTCTATCTTCATTCTCATACATCAAAACAATCTAAATGGAGGGTCTTATTCCATTTGTGTACAAGGCTATTATGCAATACAAGAATGGGAAAGAAGGCCCTATTGGTTCATGGCTTTGCGACTCGCCTTCCTACTCATATGTCAAGCTTCCTGGCGACTCGGGCCGGTTTCAAACCTCTGCCCTTTCTCTGTTTTCCCCTGATCACAGGTTCTCGCCGGCAGCTTCACCGTCTTCCAAGCATGCTTCTTCTTCTTCAAGCCAAATGGTAGGTTCATCCGGCGCCCAATCTCCACGCCGTCGCCCAAATTCCAGTGGAGGTTCAACTTGAACATGCATTTATTGGAAACCAATATGTTCTAAGTGGTAAATGAATGTGAAAGCTTCATATGATGCTAAGTGGTGTTGTGCAAGTTTGGGGTTTTAGTTTGAATTTGAAATGCACCTTGCAAGCGTGTGGAGAAGATTCCCATGCTTGGAGTTACTAGTATTGTTCAACTGTAAATATTTGTTATGGTGCTTTAAGAAAATGTATTGACTTTCTATGGCCAAAGGGCTATGTAAACTATGTACTGTTACAAGAAATGTTTGGGTTTCTTGGCCTAAGGGGCCATTGGAACCGTAAGTTGTGGAATAAATAGATTGCAATTGTTTCTCTTAGTAGAATAGTAGATATTGTCGCTGGTTTCTGTTATAAAAAAACATGCTATTCTATTAGCCTGTGTTTGGTTTGTTGCTAGCCTCTCTCAATGTATTTTTAAGTTGCTTTGAATGAATACAATTGTATTTGAAAAATATTTAGTTAACTTAGTATGGATTAAATTTTGCTCCAAATGTACTTTTGGTAAAAACAACCATTTCTTACTTTGTCATCCTTGAAAATTACGTTCAAATAGTAATAAGATATTAATTACCTATTTTGACATTTATATTGAGGAGTGATATTATTAGTCTTGGGCTTTCACTTTCTTTTTAGTCATCCAAATAATATTCATTCTTTCAGAATTACATTTGACAAAAAAAAAAATTCAAATCCAAACCATATTAACATTTATCCAATTTTAATCAAAATTAATTTTGCAAAAACATATTCATATAATATATCAACATTCACTCATCTGTTGATAATGTCGTAATTGTCTAAATCAAATAACCAATTTTAATCCTTTAAAACTATAAATCCTAAATTCTAAATCCTAATTCCTATCATCTAAATCTTATTAATAAAAAGAAACATATTTCCGCCTAAACTATCCGAAAGCATGAAAAGCAAACCGAGTGGGGGTGGGGGGCAAAAATAATCTCAGTTGTGCTGATCTTTCTCTAAGAGGTATTGTTAAACAATAACATGCAGTAAATATACTATTTTTTTAGTAAATAAATTTGGAAAAACCACAAAAATATATCCAAATTATTTTAGCACCGAAAAAAATGTATGATAGCGACAAAATTATCCTCAAATAATTTTAAAACGTGCTAAAATTGCTCAATTGCTCCGTTAATGAAAAAATGTGACGTAATTCACTTGTCAATGTCAAAATCTCACTTGCCACATAAAAAATTATGTTTGCCACATTATTCTTTTCTGTTAACATAGACGTCTCAATTTACAGATATAAATTTTTTTTTCTAGTTTTTTAAATAGTTTGAAGACATTTTTGCAGGGAGGAAGGAGGGGGGGATCTCTCTTTATCTTAAAAATGAACTCCAACGCCCAAAATGAGCTTTGACCCGGTTAGAAAAAGAAAAATAAATATTACACACAATATTCTCAATATCTTTGTCCCCTAACTTACCAAATAAGCATGAGTTTGAACAAAAAATAATCTTAACTATAAGTTCAGTTGCCTTAAGTTGCCATTAGCATGATTCTGAACTGGGAACCCTCAATGGATTGGTTCACGCGAGGATCATCAAATGGCAACGAGCATCATCGTCCACATTTCATATGGATTTTTAGTTATAGCAGACGAGATGGCACTGCACTTGCTTTCTAACTGTTACAGACTACTCAACTGATTGAATATGATTATATATAATATGGAATGCATGCAGCTCAAGCATGACATGTTCGTGACAATACAAGATAACAAATTCATACCTGAAGCTTAGTAAACCAGCATCTACATCTAAACCGAGAGTCGTGGCCGGTCAGATTAAAACAAAAAGAAGCAAAATCAATAAGGAAAATTTTTTGCCCCAAATGTCATCATAGGTCTGATACATGGATTTACAAGATCTTTCAAAGACACTAGGATGTGTATGGTCTTCATCTCTGTCTAGCACGCGAAACGAGTCGATCTAGACTGATGCTAAGATCCAAAACATCACATGTGATGACATTGCTGTAAAAAACCACGTGATAAATGCCATGGCTACAGAAACCTGGTACCTGTGGCATGGAATACTCTTGTGCTTCTTGCAGAAATCCAGGTCTTTTGCGTATAAAACTATGATTCCTGCAGATGAGCAAGCAGCTGCTAGCGACAAAGTAGCTGTTACCTGCTTTCATAATTCACAATTAGTTCAACCAATCCAACATCAATCTTTATCAGATTATAAATAATATAGTGTAATATGAGAAATGGAAAAAGACACGTTTGATCCAATCCTATAATTATAAATAGAATGTAGCAGTTGAAGCAGAGACTTATCAACACTGCTCAAGTCTTAAGCTTCACCAGGCATGCATAACTAATTCACTAGATAACCAAATAAAGCAGTACTGAATTACTTGCAAGACACAATTGTGATGCTATTGAGGTTCCCGTTGAACCATTAAGATATACTAATGACATACATTAATGTTATGTTTAATTTAAAATTTATTCTTGGACTCATACACAAACAAGGCCACTTGTTTGAAAATAATAATACAAACTTTTTAATTGTTGTGCATTGTGTTTCTCATATTATTAATGGTTTAAATGCAAACATAATTAACAGAAAAGATTTTGGTGTCATTTGATTTATAAAGCTAAACCAACCTACTGGGACTGTCATTTGATCTATAAAGCTAACTCAACTTACGGGGACAAGTGTTACATCAGTTACTTCTTGTAACTTAAATCTTAAATTTATATATAACTTCTTTGCTTGCTAGGCCTATCTTCCTTCCTAGACCCCAGTGAAAACCTCATGCACTAGGCCACTTTCTTAGGAAACTTATAGAAGTTACAATAAATTTAAGTAAATTAAGATTAAAAATGTTATTTTTATCAATCATGCTGTAGTGTATACAAAAAATCAGTTACCAAATCAAACCATCCATATAGAATACATGTTGAAATACAAAATACACACTGAAGATGTTATACACAAATACATAGTGGCTGCTTTTTCATATGCATATAGCATTTTTGTATTTTTATACACAGTTATGGCACCTAAAAGAAGGTACCATAAAAAGTAAGGTATACATAACATGAAAGAGAAGAATAAAAGAGCAAGGATATGAGAGTGTAAGGGTTATTGATTGTAACAGCTAGTGTTAATTGGTTATGCCATGTAGGTTTCCATTTTATTTGTCTTTAATGCTTTGGCATTATGGAGTTTGGACACTAAACCCCCTAATTACCATTGCATAATAGATGATGACGTTTTAAGAAGATGAAATTTGGATACTATACTCCTTAATTCCCATTGTAATACATATATGACATGTCTATGTTTCACAATTTCTAAAACTTGGCAGGTCTGTGTCATGCCAGTGTCCTTATCTACGCAACATCAGCAGCTGTAATAAACTTAAAACGTTTAGTTTTACAAGAAATTTTGTGACTATTTCAAGTTATTAGCAACAAGTTTATAACTGTATGTATTAGTGCCATTTGAGTTCATGTTCAATTAAACAATAAATATGATTTTATTTATGCATATTTTCTCCTTTCACTTTCTTTCAATAAACTTGAATTTACTTCTCCTGATAAAAACAGGGAAATTAAAATGAAAGTATCCATTATTTTGTTAGAGGAAAGAGGGTGGCCTGATTATTACCCAATCACCAACAACAAACAGGCTGACAAGAATTGGATTTTGTAGGTCTCTTTTTCTCCTTAAGGCATAGATATCAAGACATGCAAGTCCAAAGCTCCAGAGAACTTGAAGTCCCATTGATGCAATTAAATAGCTGAAAGTTTAGAAAAGTACCAGAGTTATGTTCACAGAAAATACATAACAATCTACCTTGAGTCAGTTTTAACAAATGTTGTAAACATAAGTGAATGTTTTAACTATCAAACAAAGCTATCATAGAATCTCACACATTGAACAAATGAGTACATCACACACAAGGAAAGAGGGCAATGGTAGAAAATGACAACAAATGTTAAATTCACACAAACATGCAAAGAGGAAGAGGCAACAAATCTTATGCACTCAAACTATCATCTTTCCATTAAACCATTAAACCATTAAACAAGGACAAAAAGTTCATATTAATAACAAATTCTGAGATGCAGATATCACTGATTAAAACAATAATAAAGCCTTTCCATAGTCAACGACATGGACCAAACAATGTTATTGTGTTCTGTTAGGCTGCGTTTGTTTACAGGTATGGAACATTGAAACACGGACACAGAGATACAAAATCATATTTGACAGATAAGACATGGACAGAGATATGAATTAGTGTATTTTGTTTCCTTTATGACAGGAAGGATAGAGAGACTAAGAAGAGACACAACCTATTTTTTATTTTTTCTTTCATAATTTATATCAAATTTCATAATTATATTTTTTATCATCATATTTTTCTTCCTAAACTTTTTGTATGAAAAAAAAAAAGAGTAAATTAGACTTTCATAATTTGTTCTAGTTTAACACAACAAAATACAAGAACATTAATTTGTATCTCTATCTTTAGTGTCTTGTTCTCAGTGTTCTGTCTTGTCCTGTCTCATAACCAAACGCAATCTTATATACTAGGTCCCTAGGAACAACATTTCAATCCAAATGTTGTTGGTGATATCACTAAAAATGATTCTAAGAATGCATCTCCTTTATGCATTCTAGAAGAAGCTCAATTAGTTGTATGGGCAGCATGTAATTATTTTCTCCCTTTAATACACACAAACAAACATATTGTTTTGAAAAGAACCACCCAATCGTCATGTCACAATATACAACAAAATTCATGCGAAATTTTCTCCATCATAACCACATAGAAAGATTCTCAATCAAAATAGGATAGACATCAGAATACGCATGCATTAAATTTCACATTTGACCAAAGGAGCTATTATTCATGTCAATTAGCTATTAGTTATGCTTCAGTAGTTCCCAAACTTAGCCACTAAAAACAAGATCATGGCATTGACAACATGTAAGAAGCATATCCCAATTCCCCATGCCAATTCTATCCTATAACTCCAGTAAAACACCCAAAGAGACTGCATGGTTAACCAAGTGAGAAGCAGAAAAACCACTTTCCTTAATCAGCCCAATGGAAAAATATATATAAATAACAAATGTAACTCGTTTTCTTTAACTACTCTTAAATGCACACATAGGCTGTTAATGCAGTCTTTTACATACAGATCATTCTTGAATTTTTCACAGTTAAAATCCTTTCCTTTAAACACTAAAGCAACCTTTAGTTGAAAATCATCCTCAGACTTCAACCATTCTGGTATGCCACCCACCACTACCATGGGCACCATTCATTAGGGTGTGATTTCATACTATGGGCATGTTTGGATGGAGGAGTATGGACAGTAAAAACGTGGTGGAAATATTAACAATTTAACATGCCATTATTTCAGGTAAACATACTCACTTTTCAGTAAATAAAAATAGATAGATTATAACTTCACCAAGGTATCCTCCTAATTATCCCATGCTCGTTTTCACAAACATAGCATACCCTCTAAATTTAGAAATGATAATTCACGCATCCATTCCCAAAATAGAAAGGGAAAAAAAATCATGTTCATCCAAAACATAACCTAAATCCTAATCAAACACATGCAAACAAACATAAATCTGCATACAAATACAAAGCCTCGCAAAAAGTAACTAAAGCTAAACACTTTCAGCAACACCAATTACTTAGAACCTTAACGGAAAACATTAATTGCATAAAAATCCTTACTTAAAATCTAAAAAAAGAACGAGCCAGAGAGTCATACCAGAAAGCAGTGAAGTTAGAAAATTCAGCTGCTGTGACCATTAGGCCAATTGAAGCACAACCAAACGCACATTGCCCTAATCTCAAGAAGAACCCACTCCTCGTACCTGGCCCACCCACCATCCGCTTCATCATCCCCCTTCTTTTTTTCTATTTCAGGAGAAGAACAACATAAAGAGAAAAGGGGAAAATGAAAACCCTAGATTTCAGAGTGGTTCAATTGAAGGGGAATCTCTGTTCCTTTTTGTTCTATTTTCTATACATTGGAAAGGGTTTGATTGAAGGATGGGTATTGTGAAAGTGATAATATGTGTGTGAGAGAGAGGAAGCGAAGGAAAGAAAAGTGTGAGTAAGTGAGTGTAAGTGGAAGATGGGAGCTGAGAGAGGAAGTGAGTATGTGAGTGAGTAAATGGTGGAATGGTGAGTGGTTTGTTGCTCACAAAAAGTGCTTCTCCTCTCTTGCAACTAGGGAGGAGCAGGTTCCATCATCTCGCTTAATCGCTTTTCTTTAACAATTTAAAACAAAGGGTAAACAAAAAAAAATGCATTCCAATTATTGGGTACCTAACAAAAAAAGGCTGATTTTTTTTTATATGGAAGAAATATGGTATTTTTTTGGAAAATTGGATTATTTGGTATAATTATAGATGGATGGATTTTGTAGGTGAAAAGTTAACACGTGGGGAGCGTGGTGCAACATGGGGGGCGTGTTGGACACGTGGCAGCGTATTAGCCAACACGTGGGGGGTGTGGTGTAACACGTGGAGGGTGTGTTGAATGAGTTCCACAATACTGTAATACACTTCAAATATCAATATTCAACCAAAACACCATCTCCATTTCCATATTAAAAATAATTTCTGACAAAAAAATGTCATTCAATTTTCTTATTGATAAAAATATTTTTAAATTATTTAAAAATAGGAGAAAAATATACATTGATAAATTAAAATATTCTACGATAACGGTAAAGAATAATGTAACAAAGTTAGTTTTTTTGTATAAAAAGTGAGACTTTAAAATTGAGAAATAAATTATATTATGTTTTTTCATGCAGATCATAATTGATATTTTTAATATATTTTAAATTATTTAAAAATATTTTTATCCATAATAAAATTTAAGAATAATTTTATTAACACTAAAAAAATTCGAATATATTTTTTATGATTTATCCTAAAATAAATTGATGCATTCATCGATACGCCTCGTTAAACAAATTATTGATATTAAAAGAAGAGTTTAATTTTAATAAATTATTAGTGATCCAAGTCAATGATAACATAAGATCTTCTTTCAAGTGGTTCTTTTTTAAAAGTTTTTTTAAAAAATAAAAATAATTTTATATTTAAATATTTTATATAAAAATATTTTTTTATTTAGTAATTATATTTAAATATAACAATATAAAAATATTTATTTATTTATTTATTATATTAAAATATTTTTAAGTAAAAACAATTTTAAAAAATATTTTTTTAATATTTTTATTTATTATTAAAATTTTATCAAATACATTATAAAATAAAAAATATTATTATTAAAAAAATTCATCAACTTAATAAAAGTCATCAACTTAATAATAACTAAACAAATACGGTGTAAAAGTTAACATATTTTAAGATTTTTATTACTTTTAGATTTACTCTATAATATTTTATGGACTAAAATTATCAGTTGTTATTTTTAAAATAAATTTTAAAATAATCTTTTTTTCATATATAAAATCATATAATTTGTTAAAAATTTGTTTTTTTACCTTATTTTAAATTTTTATTTTAATAATCTTTATATCAAAAAAATTAATTTGTTGCTATTGTCATAGGAAATAAAAAATTTTAAATTTTTTTTACAAAGTGTATATTAATTATAGGATTGTATGCTTTTATTACTTTGATTCTTCTATCACCTATATATATCCCTATGTATTGTACCTTTCAACTCACTTAATAATACACTTTTCAGATTATTTTCTTATTTTTAATATGGTATCAAAAATATATGTTTCTTTTTTTTCCATGAAAATTCATTCATAGCCCCCTTGTTTTTTTTCTTTCGGCAGTGCTCTTTTCCCTCAATTTTTTATTCTTTTCCGACGCTTTGGATCGTCACAGACGCCACCATCGTATTCATCTCTTCGTCAAGATTCCAACGTTGCCAGACTTGCCGTCGGACGCTCCCTCACGCGCCGCCAGAAGACCGGTAACCACTTCAAGTTCTTCTCTCCACAGATGCCATCCAGAAACCGTTGGATCCACGCCTAGGATCAACGGCACCAAACAGCACCACATGTTGAAACCAGCACCCATGCGGATCCACTCCAGCCCCATCCAACCCGACCCACGCCCGCGCTCTCCTACCCGCTTGCCAGCTCCCTGTTTGCGTCAGCGCTGACGTGTCTCCTTTCTCCAACTTAAAGAATCATTTGTGCATAATTCTTTTGTTGTTTGGGAACATGCAAATTCTTAAGTTTGGTATTATGATACATTAGTATCTTTAGTTATTTTCTTTAACATTTTTCTTAATAAACTTAGTAATTTTCTTATTATAATTTAGATTCTTGTGACTTCATTGATTTTATGTGGAGTTGTTTCGAGTTACGAGGTATTCAAGAGATTCTTAAAGATTTTAGGCAAGAGCACAGAAAACCAAAGGAGCAAGCAGAGAATGTTCCAAGAAGAAGCCAACGCGCAGGAAACCAAGAACTAAAGTGGCGTGCAACACCATCAAAGCACCATGAAACTATGGCGTGTAACGCCACCAACAAGGCCTAAGCCTTGGAGTTGCACACCTTCGGCCTCCACAAGAGAATGGCATCCCATGCCCTTCCTAAATGCCATGTTGGGCCAAACTCCAGGGGAGCCCCCAACCATGCCGTGTAATGCCACTTCAAGGGTGTTAAACGCCAAGCAAGAAGGCAAAGCTCCAGGGACCAAAGGAACCTTAGCGTGTAACGCCACTGATTAATCCATAATTTATGGTAAATTTTGGATTGAATTGAATGAATTTCATCACATAAACCCACATTTATTCACTTAAATAGCATGCTTTTATATTTTCTCTCTAAATTATGTCTAAATGTGAAATATGCTTTTTATGCCTAATTTAATTAATTTTATTTCTCTTTTATTTCATTCGATGTCGTGATGTTTTTGATGAGTGATTTCAGATACAATGGGTAAGAGTGGTTTGATAAGAATGAAAGAGAAGCATCAAAGTGGGAGAAAATATGAAGAAACAAAGGAGAAGAGCTTTCTAGAGTGTGTACACACGAGTTATAAGGAAGTCAAATAATAATAATAATAATATATAAGTTATTAATCTAAATGACATTAGTAACTTAAGGGCGAAAGGTATTTGGTGAAGCATTAGCAAAGTTAAGCTCAACAAAGAGTACTAATATTTACTCATATCGACAGATATCGAATTCGATAATAATATTATTAACTAAACTCTATTAAAATATCAATTACTCAAATTAAAATATAGATATAAGTTTTACTTATAAATTACTAGAATTATAGTTTTAATTATATAAAATATTTCATTATAAAATATAAATATATATAAGAATATTGATTGAATTCAAATAGTTATAAAGTTAGTTCAATTACTGATAATAAAATAATTTCTAAAAATAAAAAATTTTAATTTATGAAATAAATTATAACTTATTTATATTTATATTTTTAAAATTGAAGGTCGCTACAATATGCTAACTCACTACTCATCAAGCTGATAATAATATATAAATATTATTTTTAAAAGTGACAGTGACTATTAAATTTTAAATGTTTAACCATTTTTAATATTAAAAATAATAAAATCAATGAGTAATTATTTATTTATTTTCAACAAATGACAATTACTTAATAATAATAATAATAATAATAATAATAATAATAGTAATAATAGTAATAATAATAATAATAATAATAATAATAATAATATATAGTTTGTTATTAAATTAAAATATTTGTATTAGAATTTTATTTTATTTTTTTTAAAATTCACAGCATTAATAGTTGAAAATGTAGATATTTTTTATGATTCATGAGTAAAACTTTAAACTATTTTACTCTTTTACTAAATTGATTTGAGCAAGTACAATTTAACATGAGATAAATTTATCTTTGAATTATCTTTTTTATTAACATAACAAAAGAAACTATTATAAAGAATTGTTTTTATTAAATCCATCTAGAACTATTTTATATTCTAATATTATATTTATTTTTGCAATCAAAATAATATGACCAACAGTATTACCTGTTGAAAAACTTACTAATATATTTTGAGAAGGTACGATATAATTTATACTGAATTTGGATCCTTTAAATTTTAAATTTTTATTTTAGAGGATAAAGTGTGATCTCTCACTCTTGAATAGTTTTTTTCTCATATTTTCTCTTGGTTCTACCTATGAAATAAATGGTGAAAGATCACACTTTACCCTCTAAAATGAAGCTCAAAATTTAGAAGATTCAAATTTATTTATACTTACCCTTTTATGTATAAGCAGCGTTGTATATAATTATTCATGATCCATACAAAACGGAAAGTAAACCAACAAGACGAATAAGAAGATGCACAATCACATTAATCAATGTTATTTCATCACTCAATTTCTCAAATTAGAAATAAAATTAAGCACGTAAGAAATATATATTTTTTTTTTGTGAAGAAAGGGGGTCAACGACCCCAACAGAAAAAGAAAACAACAAAAGAAAAGAAAAAACACCACCTAAAGAGTCCCTCTCAATCTAAGAGAACCCATACAATCAGAAGAAAGAGCATTAAAAATATCAGGAATAGAATCTTCAATGATGTGAAGACCTAGCGGCATTGATTGCCCCTTCTTTGCTAGAATGTCCGCCACTGAATTTGCTTCGCGGAGAATGTGGTTCCAATGCACCTGTTGGATGCGACTTGATAAGATTTGGATTTCTTCTACAAGTGATGCACAAGAGTGAAGGGCAGGGCATCCATGTTTAGTGAAGTTGATAGCATCGAGAGAATCTGATTCCATGATAACATAGTTCCAGTTGTGGGTGATGGCCAGTTGGAGTCCTTTAATGACCCCCCATAATTCTGCATGCATAATAGAACAATTTTCAATATTACATGTGAACGACTTTAGAAATCTGCCTAAATGATTTCGGACAACTCTGCCACAAGCAGCATTGTTGTTGATGGAAAAGTAGGAACCATCAACATTAATCTTGATTATACTTTCAGGAGGGGGTACCAACGAACAAGACACCATGTGGAGTTAGTGACTTGCTTTGGTATGATGAGGTTATGTAGGACTCTTTTAATCTCAGAGCTCCTCACTTTAATGGACTCTGCCACGGCTGCTGGGTTAGTGATAATTCCTTTAAAGATGAATTTGTTGCGGAAGTACCATAGGGAGGAAATCGCAACCCCAAAGGTGCAAGGCCACTCATTTGTCTTGGAGAGGTTGTGAATGAGCCAATCGTGTTTGCCAAGATTGTAAAACTCTTTCACTTGGTCTTTAGGTTGAAGAAATTGCCATACAAGAGAGGCAAAAGAGCAATCTCTTAGCACATGTAGACTTGTTTCCTCATTTATGTGACATCTTGGACACTGATCATTGTGTGTTAGGTGTCTTCGTTTTCTCTCTATGTTGGTCAAGATAGCATCATGCGCCACTAGCCAGATGAAGGATTTAATCCTTTCAGGTTCCTTCCAGCTCCATGAAAGCTTGAACACTCGATCATGTGACACCTGGTCATTTTGAATGGCGTGGTAGGCTATTTTCAAGCTGAATGATCCATCCGAAGAGGGTGTCCAGGCTATATAATCCTTCGATCTCCAAGGGGATGGTGGAACAAGGTTCATTATCTTGCTAATCACATCATCTGACAGCCACTCCTTTAATCTGGTAACATCCCAGCCGCCTGAAACCAAAAGGACATCAGTTAGAGATATATTTAAATCGACTTCATTAATTACCTGAAATGTCTGTTGGCTCAATCTTCCAATGTTTGGGACCCAGTTATGTGTCCAGAACTTAATTTGAGAGCCATCACCAACTCTCCACACCATATTCTTTTCCACATCTTGCCAAGCTGAGCAGATCCCTTTCCAAAAGTTTGATTCAATGCGTCTTCTCTCAACTTGTGGAATAATGTCGTTGCCACATTTATATTTTGCTCTGAGAACTCTTGCCCATAAGGAATCTTTGCTTTCAATAAGTCCCCAACCAGCTTTCATCATATACGCGTGGTTTAGGTCCTTTGCATGCCGCAGTCCTAGACCTCCCGATTGTTTCACTTTAGTTATGGTGCTCCAATTCAGCAAATGCACTTTTTTTTGAGTTGTCTGTCTCACCCCAAATAAAGTTCCTGCATTTACGGTCAATGGCATTACAAATAGATATAGGTAACATAGCAGATTGCATTGTATATGTAGGAATAGAAGATAGAGTTGATTTTACCAGAGTAGTTCTTCCTGCGAGAGAGAGGGAAGACGCTTTCCAACTGTTAAGCCTTGCATTTAGCTTGCTTTCAATCTCTTTATATGTATTTTTGGTGACCCTAGAATGAATTATTGGAACACCTAAGTACTTTCCAAGATCCTCAGTTCTTGCGAATTGTAGCTTATCACTAATCTCAGTTCTAATGTTGTAACCGACATTCTTGGAGAAGAAGATCCTTGTTTTATCCTTGCTAACACGTTGTCCTGAACTAGCACAAAAAGCTTCTAAAACTCTGTGGATGACATCAACCTGCTCCATATTCGCTTCAGCAAATAGAATAAGATCGTCTATATAGCAATATTTCTTTCTTCGTAAGAAATATAATTTACATTAAGAAGACTCAACATGTGAATAATTATGATAAATTAATTTGCATGGAATAATAATGATAAAATTTATAATAAAAAATTATAAAAACTTAAATAAATAACAAAATAAAAGAAATAAAAGAGATAGAGTATATTAACGAATAATAATGTTTTGCAGTTTATATAAAAAAAATTAAACAGTAGAATAATGCATTATAGGAGAAGAAAAATATTACCTTCTTATTGAATGGAAGAGCAATTAGTTAAAAAATGAGATTTTTTTAAGATATATGACTTTTTACAATAAATAAGTTATGAAATATAAAAATAAAAAAAATAAAAAAAAATAAAATTGTATTTTTTATAATAAATTAAAAAATATTCACAACTATATAATTGATGGTGGACATATAATTATTAGACAATAAATTACAAAAAAATATTAATAGAAATATTAGATTTGATATTAAAATAAAAATATAAATAATAAATAAAAATTTAAAATTAAAACTTTTAATAAAAAAACCTCAAACACTTAATGTTATAATAAATTAAATCTAATAATATATATTTAATTTAGTTAAATTAAATAATTAATATAATAAATTAATTATAGTTGTTTGACTCAATAAAATAAGTTAAATAAATAAAAATATTTTATGCATCTATCATATAAAAATTATAATACTTTTAAAAAGTATTAATAAAAAAACATAAGCCGAAATATTAATGTAAATTAAAATAAAATTAATTTATTTATTTCAATCAAATTAAATAATTAATGTACTTGGTTAATTATAGTTAATATTAAAAAATAAAATATTAAATAATTTAATATTCATTTTAATTAAATTAATTAATTAATATATTTAAAAAATAAAATAAAATCAGCTAACAAATGATAGAGTCTCTCTATTTTTATCTAAAAATCTTAAATTTAAATCTCATTCATAACTTTAAAATAAATAAATAAATAAAAAATACCTTAAAAAATGTATCATCTAGGATATGATATTAATAGAAGAATTTCAATTTTAATAATGGATGACAGATAGATGGGTCTTTTTCATTTCCATCAAATGCATTGACTATCATTAAATAATTCATTATCAAATATGTCATGGGAAGTCATACATGATACACCTGACGAGTGTTTTTCCCTTCCGACACTTACAAGTTATTAGTTATTATTTATTACTTATTAGTAGGGTGTTTAAATTCAAATTGATCCAAATTAAATCGCTCATCCAATTTAATTTAAATCAAAACTGATTAAAACTGCACTAATCTAGATTTAATTGGATTTTATTTTTTGTAAACTGTTGGATCGAATTGAATTTCGAATTTACCAAGTGGAAGATGGAAGCTGAGAGAGAAAGTGAGTATGTGAGTGAGTGAATGGTGGAATGGTGAGTGGTTTGTTGCTCACAAAAAGTGCTTCTCCTCTCTTGCAACTAGGGAGGAGCAGGTTCCATCATCTCGCTTAATCGCTTTTCTTTAACAATTTAAAACAAAGGGTAAACAAAAAAAAAATGCATTCCAATTATTCGGTACCTAACAAAAA
Source organism: Arachis hypogaea (assembly GCF_003086295.3). Classification (NCBI taxonomy): domain Eukaryota; kingdom Viridiplantae; phylum Streptophyta; class Magnoliopsida; order Fabales; family Fabaceae; genus Arachis; species Arachis hypogaea. The sequence goes on along the minus strand of NC_092037.1, from coordinate 84,162,363 downwards.
GATGTCATTCAATTTTTTTATTGATAAAAATATTTTTAAATTATTTAAAAATAAGAGAAAAATATACATTGATAAATTAAAATATTCTACAATAACGGTAAAGAATAATGTAACAAAGTTAGTTTTTTTGTATAAAAAGCGAGACTTTAAAATTGACAAATAAATTATATTATGTTTTTTCATGCGGATCATAACTGATATTTTTGATATATTTTTAAGGGTAAAAAACAGAAATAAGCCATGGAGAAAAAGAAATCACGTGAATCAGTCAAAACGAAATTTGATTCACGAATCAACCAATGCACAAATATATACAAATATATGTAGTTCGAATCAAACCGTTTGAAATTTGGATTGAATGTAATTCGAATTGAGCTACTTTGAATTACATGAAAAGCTGAAACATACATAATTCGAATTGAGTTAATTCGAATTACTATGAAATCTGAACTAAGCATAATTCGAATTGAGTTGGTTCGAATTACTCCTATGTAATTCGAATAATGTTGATTCGAATTACATATTGTACAATAAGAACTAGAAAAAATACTATATAATATAAAAAAATATACTAAAAGAAGTATAAAACAAGATTATAGTAAATTAATTTTAATATAAAATTATTAAATATAAATTAATTTTAACTTCTATTAGTACATTGAATTAAAAATAACATATAAAAATGTACTTGTATTTATTAAATTTTAATAATATATAAAAATTTAATGACTTTTTAAATATTCTTTTTATAATAGGAGTACATTTTTATATACTTTAAATACTTTATATAAAATGTACTTGTATTTATCATACAAAAATAAAGTGTTCGTGCCAATATAATAACATTATAACATTTTAAATCAATTTTTTTTTAGGATTTTAGATTAAAAACAGCACATGAAAAAGTATTATTGGTATTTTAAAGTTAATTTTTATAAAATTTTATAAATTAATTAAAAAAATATATATATAAATCATTGACGTTTTATAAAATTTTTTAGATTTGTGTCTTCTGAAAAGTAAAAAATATATATATATAGTAGAGTAAAACTTACCTGAAACCAAATAAAATAGTGTAACACACACACACACACACACACACATATATATATATATATATATATATATATATATATATATAGTAGAGTAAAACTTACCTGAAACTAAATAATATAGTGTAACATACATCTTTGATCAATATTAAAAAAAATTAGTCTAATTATGTACATAAAATCCTAAAAAATATAGTTCTATTCTTTTTAATTAAGTTAGCTTTAAAATACCAATAATACATTTTTATGTGCTGCTTTTAATCTAAAATCCTAGAAAAAAATTGATTTAAAATATTATAATGTTATTATATTGGCACAACACTTTATTTTTATATGATAAATACAAGTACATTTTTATATAAAGTATTTAAAGTATATAAAAATGTACTCCTATTATAAAAAGAATATTTAAAAAGTCATTAAATTTTTATATATTATTAAAATTTAATAAATACAAGTACATTTTTATATGTTATTTTTAATTCAATGTACTAATAGAAGTTAAAATTAATTTATATTTAATAATTTTATACTAAAATTAATTTACTATAATCTTGTTTTATATTCTTTTAGTATATTCTTTTATGCTATATAATATTTTTTCTAGTATCGTATTGTCCAATGTGTAATTATTCGAATTACACAGGAGTAATAATTCGAATTGACTCAATTCGAATTATGTATGTTTCAGCTTTGCATGTAATTGGAAGTAGCTCAATTCGAATTACATTCAATCTAAACTCAAAACAGTTTGATTCGAACTACATATATTTGTGCATTGATTGATTCATGAATCAAATTTCGTTTTACCTGATTCACGTAATTTCTTTCTCTCCATGATTTATTTTTGTTTTTTATCCTACTTTTAAATTATTTAAAAATCTTTTTATTTATAATAAAATTTAAAAATAATTTTATCAACACTAAAATAATTCGAATATATTTTTTATGATTTATCCTAAAACAAATTGATACATTCATCATACGTCTCATTAAACAAATTATTGATATTAAAAGAAGAGTTTAATTTTAATAAATTATTAGTGATCCAAGTCAATGATAACATAAGATCTTCTTTCAAGTGGTTCTTTTTTAAAAGTTTTTTTAAAAAATAAAAATAATTTTATGTTTAAATATTTTATATAAAAATATTTTTTATTCAATAATTATATTTAGATATAATAATATAAAAATATTTGTTTATTTATTTATTATATTAAAAATATTTTTAAGTAAAAACAATTTTAAAAAATATTTTTTAATATTTTTATTTATTATTAAAATTTTATAAAACACGTTATAAAATAAAAAATATTATTATTAAAAAAATTCATTAACTTAATAAAATTCATCAACTTAATAATAACTAAACAAATACGGTATAAAAGTTAAGATATTTTAAGATCTTTATTACTTTTAGATTTACTCTATAATATTTTATGGACTAAAATTATCAGTTGTTATTTTTAAAATAAATTTTAAAATAATCTTTTTTTTTATATATAAAATCATATAATTTGTTAAAAAATTGTTTTTTACCTTATTTTAAATTTTTATTTTAATAATCTTTATAACAAAAAAATTAATTTGTTGCTATTGTCATAGGAAATAAAAAATTTTAAATTTTTTTTACAAAGTGTATATTAATTATACGATTATATGTTTTTATTACTTTAATTTTTCTATCACCTATATATATTTCTATGTATTGTACCTTTCAACTCACTCAATAATATACTCTTCAGATTACTTTCTTATTTCTAACATGGTATCAAAAACATATGTTTCTTTTTTTCCATGAAAATTCGTTCATAGCCCCCTTATTTTTTTCTTTCGGCAGTGCTCTTTGCCCTCGATTTTTTATTCTTTTCTGACGCTTTGGATCGTCACGGTCGTCACGATCGTGTTCATTTCTTCGTCAAGATTCCAACACTGCCAGACTTGCCGTTAGACGTTCCCTCATGCGCCGCCAGAAGACCGATAACCACTTCAAATTCTTCTCTCCACAGATGCCATCCAGAACCATTAGATCCACGCCTAGGATCAACCGCACCAAACAGTGCCACATGTCGAAACCAGCACCCACGCAAATCCACTCCAACCCCCGTCCAACCCGACTCACGCCCGCGCTCTCCTACCCGTTTGCCAGCTCCCTGTCTGCGTCAGCGCTGACGTGCCTCCTTTCTCCAACTTAGAGAATCATTTGTGCATAATTCTTTTGTTGCTTAGGAACAAGCAAACTCTTAAGTTTGGGATTGTGATACATTAGTATCTTTAGCTATTTTCTTTAACATTTTTCTTAATAAACTTAGTAATTTTCTTACTATAATTTAATTTTTTGTGACTCGTTGATTTGATGTGGAGTTGTTTTGAGTTATGAGGTGTTCAAGAGATTCTTAAAGATTTTAGGCAAGAGCACAGAGAACCAAAGAAGCAAGCAGGGGAGGTTCCAAGAAGAAGGCAACGCGCAGGAAACCAAGAACTAAAATGGTGTGCAACACTATCAAAACACCATGGAACCATGGCGTCTAACACCACCAACAAGGCCTAAGCCTTGGAGTTACACACCTTCGGCCTCCACAAGAGAATGGCATCCCACGCCCTTCCCAAATGCCACGTTGGGCCAAACTCCAGGGGAGCCCCCAACCATGGCGTGTAATGCCACTTCAAGGGTATTAAACACCAAGCAAGAAGCCAAAGCTCCAGGGACCAAAGGAACCTTGGCGTGTAACGCTACTAATGAATCCATATTTTATGGTAAATTTTGGATTGAGTTGAACGGATTTCATCACATAAACTCACATTTATTCACTTAAATAGCATGCTTTTATGTTTTTTCTCTAAATTATGTCTAAATGTGAAGACATGCTTTTTATGCCTAATTTAATTAATTGTATTTCTCTTTTATTTCATTCGATGCCGTGATGTTTTTGATGAGTGATTTCAGATACAATGGGTAAGAGTGGTTTGATAAGAATGGAAGAGAAGCATGCAAGTGGGAGAAAATATGAAGAAACAAAGGAGAAGAGCTTTCCAGAGTGTGTACGCACGAGTTAAAAATCAGCAAGTGTGCGTACGCACACATCTATGCGTACGCACACATCTATGCGTACGCACAAGTCCCAACACGTGATTTTATTAAAAAGTCACGTGGTTCACGATTTTAAAAGTTTGAATGTCCAATTTTAATGGCCTGAAGCTCATATGGAAGGGCTACCAAGGGGAGACAAAGGAAGAACACACTTAGGTATTTTTAGATAGTTTTTAGGAAGTTTTAGTTTAGTTTTTCTTAGATTTTCTCTCAACTTTTTTAGAATTTAACTGGATTTATTTTACAAGCTTACAATTTCATTTTGATCTTGGATTCTAACTTGTTTTTATTGTAAGTATTTCTTAATTTTTTCTTTAATTGCAATACGTGTGCTATACTTTCTTATAGTTTAAGTCACTTTGTTAATATATATATATATATATATATATATATATATATATATATATATATATTTGTAATTTTGATTTCTAGTGAATGAAATTGATGATTATTGGTTATTACATGTTTGTTTGAGTTGTCATTGTTGATTTTGTTCATTGATTGTTCATAGTTTTAAGTATTTTTGCAATTTTGTTATGTTTTGTGATTATCCCCCAAGTGTTTGTGAAAATGGAATGAATTTTCACTCCTTGACTTGGGGCAACAAGTATATAGGGTCCTAGAGTTATAATGTCAAATATTTAGTGGTGATTCTTGGGTTGTGAGTGTTAGAAAATTATTTTAATTTTTTAATTTGTTTGTGGGCAATACATATATTAATTATAATCACAAATTATGTTATTTTAAATTAAATAACTTATATAATGATGATCTCATTTATTGATTTAAATGCTAAATTGAATAAGTCATTATTATTTTTTATTTGAAATTAAATGAGAATAAAATCGGATATTATTTTTTGTTCTTTAGATAATTATCTTTTGAATTTTAGATATATTATCTTTTGGACTTTAGATACTATTTTATTTGGGCTTTAGGATTTAATGGGTATCATGCTCAAATATAAATAGTGTCTTCAGAGTTTCGATCCCCAATATATCAAAGCCACCTTTGTTGCTCTTTTCCCATCAAAAGAGTTACAATTCAGCTGCCTAGGAATACAGAAGGCTTTAGTTGAGAAAGATCGAAAGAACCACAAGACCAAAATTCTTCCATCAATTTCTAACTTTTATGAATAAAGATACGCTTCCGCATTATGATATATTTCAAAAATTTAATACAAATAATTTGAATTAATAAAATAATTTATTCCAACAAGTAATATCAGAACCATTTATAATTTAATCATCAAAATATTCAGTTTATTATTTCTTTTGAATTAATATATGTATATACATACGTCTCATACATTTGGAACTTTTTCTGCTGTAAAATTTTATATATATATTAAACATCCTTACGTGGTTCGGTTTAGTGCTACTGCATATATATAATTTTACTGTGGCTGCATTATATATATATATATATATATATATATATATATATATATATATATATGCCATCATGGGTTATCTATCTACTACTTGTATAATTGGCGTGGCTCATTAAGCCAGGTGTCGGTCTCACGTTATTTTGAAATAAAATAATGAAGAGTTTTTCACTCTTTCTCTCTCTCTCTCCATTCTATTCCCCTTTTACCATTCTCATTCTAGGCACACATCACATCCAAACCCCAAATCCAACTCGCAACATTCTAGGGATTGTGTTTGCGGTTCTATAATGTCTCAGAACGGGAAGCTCATGCCCAATCTCGACCAGCACAGCACCAAGCTCCTCAACCTTCGTCGAGAAAATCCTCATCACCGCTGCACACGTCACCTTCTACGAGCTCAACATCGACCTCTCCCAATGGGTTCGTTCCTTTATAATCTCCTTCCTTTCATCGATTTCATTCTCTATCTCTCTCTCTAACACTTTCTCTCTCTTCTTTCTGCGATTACCGTTTGCAAAGCCACAAGGAGGAGGAAGACGAGGAATAGGAAGAAGACGACGAGTATGGGCAGAGAGTAGTTACTAGGAAGCACAGGAGCGCCGTCTTTGAGAGCGGATCCGAGGAGAACCGTTACCATGAGAATGAGAATGAGAATGAAGATGAGGAAGTTGATGAAGCTAGGAGTCCAAGGTATATATATATACACATTCTAGATAGATATCTGCTAATTACATTTAACAATATTCTGAGTGGATAGTTTTCAATTTCATGGTTTCATGTGTTTGTTCTGAGGCTAATCCTCTAAATTATCGAAAATATCACTCACAACTTTCTCATTGCGATGCTAAAATGTTGAAAAACAATTGCGTAGTCATGGAGAAGCAAAATACTATTAACTACTAGGACCATGACTAATCTAGGATTTCACTCTATTTTGAATACTTTCTTTCTTTGCTTTGGTTCTATCATACCAAGTATTGACTACTGGTACTGATGGTAGAATTGCTGCCTAGATTTTTTCTGTCATCTCACATTTGATTAAACCGGTGATTTGTTCTACTTTTGTTTATGGTTTGTGGTATAGGTTTTGTATGTGAATGTCTTCTGTTACCTTACATTGCACCCTCGGTGTGGATTTAGGAAATTGCTTTCAGTTACTGGATAAATAGAACAAAAAATTTGTTTAAAACCTAGGGATAATAAGGATTTTTGGGATGCTATGAGATTCTATGACAGTTTTAAACTTTTAATTTCTATATTGACAGTGGATCTCCCCGAGAGGATAAAGATCAGATTCGTGATTCTGCTCCTGAAATTCGTGATGTATTTGGGGATTTTGACGATGATGAAGAGGAGGATGGATATGTAGTTCATCATGACATTGAACATGACTCAAATGTGAGTGCCTGCTACCAATAACTGATATATTTAGTTTGTCTTTGTGTTGCTTAAAATTTTGCAAATGAATAATCAAAGTAATCTCCTGCCTCATAGATCCCCTGTTGAAGAAGAGGGCCATGAAAAAGGTCTGAGGCCAGAGGATATACTTGCAGATGAAGATCATAGGTATGGGTCAGAAGAGAAAAATTATGAGATGAAAACTAAAGAGAAACCACTTGGGCCACCATTGGAGTTAGAGGTTCCGCTGCAACCACCTCCAGCTCTTCCAGAAAAGGTCTGTAATTTATGTGGAAGCCTGTGGTTTATATATTAATTTGAATTTAACTTTGACTTTGGGTGGCTGGATAAGAGTTCTTATTCTTCTTTTGGCATATGATGCCTTTATGATTTTTGGTGCAATATTTAAGGTGCCAAAGTGAAAAGTATGCAGTTTAAAATGATAGGTCAGTGGTCGCTACTTCTTCTTCATTTTTGTTGTTTCATTCAATTTAATGCCAAGGAAACTAACCTAATTTTGTTGGTTGCAGCTCAGGTTGTCAAAGTCAGAAATTGAAAAGGCGAGTTGAACATAGCCGATTAGCCGATTCGAGTAAGTAGCGTGGGTTGTTGTTCTGTTGTAGCTTAGTCGTGCTTATTGTGTTACTTGAGTCGTGTATTAGGGCAAAGAGATTAATTTGTATTCGTGCTTATTCTCTTTCTCTTATTCTTTGGTTTTTTATCCTTTTCAAGTGCTTTCATTTTATTTAATGTAAGTTTTTTTGGATTGGTTGTGTCTGAGTGTCATATTGCATTTTCGATCCCGGAAGGAAGGATCTTTGGTTTTTTGGCTCAGATTTTGTGTTGGTGATAAAAAATAGTTGACTTTTTGATTTTTACAACTGCAGATGTTAGTGGAAAATGGTTGAAATGACAAAGTCTAAATTGGAGTCCTTTAAATTGGCATTTAGGGAAGGAGAAACTGTTGAGAGCACAAAATGCACTTGAACAAGGTACTCTTTATCCTGTAATTTGGCAAACTAGACCCTTTTAAGTGTGGTTCAACTCTTTCGTACCTCTTTTTTTTTTTTCCAATCATATCTTTGGAAGCCATTTTAATCATAGATAAAGCTGGTATGGAATCTTGCATCATATTTGCCCTTTTATATTTGAAATTGATTAAGTCAAGAATCTAATTTCCTTTAACTTATGCTAAATATATCCCAGGAAAAATATGACAACACAGTTAAAGAATGCACAAAAGCATTAGATCTGAATCCAGTGTACATTAAAGCTTTAGTAAGAAGAGGAGAAGCTCATGAAAAGCTTGAACATTTTGAAGAAGCCATTGCTGGTAAGTTCAGATCTTATATTAGGGGTTATTATACTTTAAGCAGGACTTGAACTTTATTCTCATTTGCACAGTAAGGGGGTAAGTGTAGTTTCTCAAAATAGAAAGGTGCCACTGTTATGTGGTATTTGCCTACCTAGGGAAAGCCAGTATGAGTACCATTAGGCATTCTTTATTGTTGGATCTTAATGAAGAAGTACATGTTTTGCATACTGATGGCATTCAGATTTTTTTTCTTTTCGCATCATTGAGTTCATTCATACCATAATTTCTTCACTTCACTAATTTTAGTTAGTTTTTCAAATATCAATGGACAGATATGAAAAAGATCTTAGAAATTGATCCCTCAAATGATCAAGCTAGGAAGGCCATCAGGCGACTTGAGCCGCTTGCTGCAGAAAAGCGTGAAATGATGAAAAGATGATTGGCAAGTTTCTGTTATAATGTTTATCTTGGATTTCAATTATAGTTGCTATTGTATTATGTACTTTGCATAAAATAGTGCATGGGCATTATTTCCTTACATTACCTTGATCCTTCATGCATACATTTATAATTTGTTACCTAAATATGATGCTCTTTTCTTTATTTCTTCTTGTTGCTGCAAAACTACCATCAATGACGGAAAAACATCCTATCTTAGTTTCTGTGTATTTATTGGCACATTCATCTAGCTTTTTCGTCCATCTTTAAGATTTATTTGCAATCTTGTGGTTGAAATTGGCCAAGTCCATATGTTTGTTTAGTCAGATGAAACCCTTTTTAAAAGAAATTATTTTATCAAAGAAATTTATGAATGCCTTATTATGATATTTCTAAACATGGGATACCTAGGTGATAGAAAGATATACTATTATTTTAAGTGATGTATGCAACTTTGGGTTTTCAGAGATTGCTTCGTTTTCACTTGTGTTGTTGGAGCTCTTAGTGACTCTCTTTTTGGTTATGTTCTTGGTGTTTCAGGTCTCTTTCTTTTCCTCACCCTTATTTTCCTGTTTAATAGTTTTGTTTTTATTGAATCATCGTCTCTGAATTGTATCTTCTAATTTCCTTTTTTTTGTCACGCAAGAGGCCACCTTCAAGTGTTTGTTTTTTTCGCCTCTTATTTTAGAATCGATTTTTATATTGATTTCCTTTGGCTAAGGCACGTTTATTTCTCATGATAGTACAAACGACTTCAAACTGTATCATTTTCTTTCTTTGCAAAATATAGTCGCCAAATTAATCGTCAATGTTTCTTCAAGAAATGATTTTGGTATTATTTAGACAGATAATGATAATAATACAACAACTTTATCTTTTTGTTCCAAATTATATATACCTTTAAAGTGAATCATTTTGATCCTGCTTATGTATGTCTAAATTATTTTTTGCCTGTTATTTTTGTGTGTGTTTGTAATAAACCCTCTTTTGATTCAATGCGGTCCAGGAGTTGGAATGGCTCGGTCTCATAAGATTCTAGAGCTGAAAGGTACAATTTTTGGGATTTCCTTTTTCCTTTCTTGATTTCACGCCTTGAGTGACTAGGATTTCTTATGCTTTCCTTAATATTAATATTGCAAGATAAATTAGACTTTAAGATCTCAGACGTTCTTACTTATTTGAATTCTTCTGTATAATTTACTTTAATTTTCTTTGCTAAAAGATTTCATCTCTAGAATAGAATTATTTCCTGGTTGGATTAAAAAAAAGAAGAATAATATTTTTGAATTTTGATCTTACTTGATGGATAATTTTGGATTAAATTGACTGGTTTTTCATTTGTGATGTGTTAAATGTGTATTTTTTGTTGGTGTCCTGCGTTTTTTCTTTCACGCTTTGGTTTGCACTAGAGCTCTCAACTCTTATTATTCTAACTTAAATGATATACTTTTATGCATTTAATTTTAAAAAGCTTCTGTGGTAAAAAGTAAGAAATTCTATAAAGGTCAACCCAATGCACTTCTCTCTGTTGAATCTGTAACCATCAAAGATCTCATATTTGTCTTTTCATCGTCTCCTTTCATATCACTTACTTTTTTATCCTTTAATTTGTTATTATTATTAAACTTTTTAACCTTTGGTTTGTTTTTTTGTGTGTTAATTGGTAGATGGAAAACAGCAAAGCATTGTTGGAGATTGAGGTGAGTTTCATTATTTCTCAATTTTGTATTTTACCCAAAATTTTATTCTGCTTAGATGGGAGCAAATTTTTTATTTAGGAATTCTGCATCTCTCTGAGAGTTTTATTTTATTATGTAGATAAATAAAATCTCGTGAGAGTTTGATGTTATTGATTTTTGGTATGGTGTTGTTGGTTGACTCGTGTGCAGTTAGATGATGGATCTTATGAGTTTAGTTTTTTAGTGTTGTTTTAAATCTTTTTGAGACGTTGGTTTTGTTGTTGGATTTTTTTCTATTGTGCTGGTTTTGGAGTTAAAACTTGCCCTTATGAGAAGAGAAGTGTCCCTATCCAGCAACAGCAACAGCAACTACTCCTCAATGGGAAAGAGATTAGGAATTCTGACGAGTTAAGAGCGATAGGCGTGAAAGATGACGATTTGTTTGTGATGGTCCACTCTGGTGTTGGCAGTGGCGGCGGTGGCGCTGCTAGGTATGACTCTTTATTTATATTACTCTATTGTCATTTTTGTTTTACTTTGTGTTTCTATGGAAAGATAAATTAGATAGAGGTTGCTATGTAATATTATATGTCTATAAAATTTCTGAACAAATTGTAACTGTGGTTGATTGATTGGCTTTTGAGCTGGGTATGGGATTCAAAGAGATGGCCCCCCAACTCTTACCATCTCTCCGAATCCTATAACCAGTTGAGAAGCCAAATAATCCATTTTGAGTTTGTTTCAAATAATTAACAATTTATTGTATTTTGAATTGTCATCAAGTGTATGAAAATAATAAATCATCCACCTATTTTCTTGGTGTTTTTTGTTTGTAATGATTTTTCAGCTATCTTGTGGATGAAGAACTCTTTAAGAAAGTTAAGGTAAATAATATTCCTTTTTTATTATATTTTATATAAACTGTTAAATAATCTTCCTTTTTGATTATGTTTTATATGGGTATGTATATTTGCGTATTTTGAAAACAATTTTTGAGATTAGAGATACATTTTAAATTTGCATAACAAATTCTTCCTGAATTTGAAGTCTTAATTCTCATATTTGTAATTTGCTAGATAAATTAGTCTTTAAGATCTGACAAATGTTATTACTTTTTTTTAATTTTTTTGTGTAATTGACTTTAGCTTTGCTTTGCTTAAGGATTTTATCTTTAAAATAAAAATATTCGATTGCTTGATTTTTTTAAAAAAAGGAAGAATAATATTTTGGAATTCTGAACTTGATGAATATTTTTGGATGAAATTTACTTTTTTTTTGTCACATTTGATGTGTTAAACGTGCATTTTTTGTTGGTATCATTGCTATTGTTTATTGATTTTATAGGTGTCTTTTTATTTTCTTTTAAATTTATATGAATTTATTGTTATTTTAGTTGTAATATTTTAGTGTATGGTTATATTTATTGATCAATTTGTTAAAACTTAATTTTTATTTAATATATACTTCAATCTAACTCATTCATATATTTTCTTAGTTAAAACTATATTTTTAGTTAATATATATTTCAATTTAAATATTTTTAAAGAATGCCTTCTCTTACTTTTATTTTTACTAATTTATAGTATGAGGTATATCTATTTTATTTTAAATTTGTGTCTTTTTGTATTCTTTTATTTATTTATAAAAAAATAAAAAAAATATTGATGTGATAGAACAAATCTCTCTTAGATCCTTTTTCAGAGAAACACTTTATCTCCACCTCCTTCATGTTCTTCACTCCCTATACCATTCCATCAATAGTCTCATGGCTCTGATTAATCCCATTTTTCAAGCACAATCTAGGCCTCCATGCATTTCATTTTGCAGAGTTATTCTATTTTTCATATTCTTGCCCCATATCCTTTAAACCCTTTTTCACTCTACTTCGTATTGCAGGGTTCACATCCTTTTGAATCAGTAGTCTGATTTTTGAGTTCTTCTTTTCAGTCTCTGGGTTCCATGTTTCTGTATAATTGTACTATAAACCCTGAAAAATTTACGAATAATAGAGAAGATGGAACCATTGAGCCCTATACTTTTCACCTCTGGCTATCATAGTTCTGTGGTGCAATGCTCTCTTCAATCTGATTATGGTGGTGATGAGAGTTTGTTTGGATTGATTTTTGTCATGGTTGTGTTATTTATTTTAATTTCAGTTATGATACTATATTAGGTTTTAATCTTATAATTATTGATGCATTATTTCTTCTTGGGTATTGAACTGAATAAATAATTAGTGTTACTATTCTACTTTTTTTTTCACTATTTGCTTCGTGCTGGAACTCTTTTAACTCTTATTTTTTTAATTCTTAGGTGTTTCATTTTTATGCATTTAATTTTAAAAAATTTTTGTCGTAAAAAGTGGAAAGTTGTATAAAATTCTATCTAGTGCAATTTCAGTAATTTTTTTTGTTATTTATCTTGAGTATTTATTTTGTGAATGCATATTTTGTTGGCCTGTTTTTTGAAATAAGATTAGTAAATTCTTATCTTTTTTTTGTATTATTCTACAGTTCTTGAATTGTACTTGAGTTGTTCACATATTCATTTTTCTGGATTCTTACACAAAAAGAAATTGAGAGTCAAATTTATCTTTGTGCCTTTATTTTTTCCTTGGGTGTTGTTAGTAACTAGATTTCATTTGTATAATAAGCACTATGGTTGTGAATGTGATAACCTACATAGTCTTATTTATATATAAGTGTACACCACTTGAGTTTTATTTAGAAGTTATTTTGAATTCTTTTTTAATTGTTGCTCCCCCTTCTTCAATTGTCAAACAGCTTTTAGCTTGGAAAAATAAAAGCTTCTTGATAAAGTTAAGTCAAATAATAATAATACTATTATTACATTTTAATAATTTATATTTGACTCACAAGAACATCTCTCAGAATCATAAATTTCAAGCAATTGGACTTGGTATATTTGGAAGGCTATATCATCGTATAACAAAATGAATGTTATATTTATGTATATCATGGAAGTGATGTTCACTTTCCCATATTAGCAGCTTTTATACTTCTTTCTTGTGTTACCCTACATCTCTAATCTTTATTTCAATGTTAATGATACTTTTCTTGTGGCAGGTTGGACATTTATTGATTTTGTTCTACATAGATTGGTACCTCTTTGGGTGAGTACCAGAGAATTAGAATTTACTTGGGATTACATTCTACAGGGCCTAGAGGCTAATACAAATTTGGTACGCTATTTCTCTTAATGCTATAACTTCGGATAGGTCAAACTGAAAAATATAGTCAATATTCTCTATATAGTCAATATTCCTCTTTTCTTGAATCTTAGATTGGATTTTCATATCAGATTATGGTTCCATATTTTGTGTGTGTTGCTATTTTATGATACAAAATTATGAGTTTGTTTATAGCTTTGCTTTGCTTAAAAATTTTATCTTTATAATAAAAATATTTTATTTCTTGATTTAAAAAAAAGAATAATAATATTTTAGAATTCTAAACTTATTTGATGAATATTTTTGAAATGTTTTTAGAGTTGTCACTTAGATGATGATCAAACGAAGATGTTTACTTATGAAAAATGATGCTTTTAGTTTTCTGGGCCAAAGTGACTTGTGATAGTACATATATAATAGATTACGATTATTGAGATATTTGTAAGTATACTCTGTTTCATATTCACTCTCTGAGATTGAGATCAAGATTTAATATATATTTATAGTTTTTAGGCAGTTAAGCATAATAAAAAGTAATAGAATATAGCTGCTGATTCAGTCTTTTATTAATGGTAAAATATATTGGTTTCGAATGATTGTCGTTATACATGTAAATCCCTCCAATTTATTTATTCTATTATTTTTTTCATTATACAATGATTCAATCAAAATGACAGGATGCTAAATTCATTAATTGAATATTTATATTTTGTTTCATTATCTTTTTACTTTTCATGAGTTCAGTTTTTTTATTGTTTCATTGTGTGGAAAACTATAAATGCATATGTAGTTTATCTTTTGTTTTGCAGTTAGAGGTTCTTTAATTTTGGACAAAAATTTTTTATTTCAATTACAATAAAGAAGTGATATGTGGTATATTTTGGTTTTAAAATTAGTAATATATAATAGAATATATAATAGATAGATTCTATTTTTAAAGTGATCAAAGGTTTATTTCTCTCCTAATGTATTCATGTATAATATTTAATTTGCATTAATAGTATAAAAAATATATATTTTATTTATTTTGTAATCATTTACATATATGCTTACTTACAAAATGATTTATATATAGTTTTCAACTTTAAAGCTCTAAAATAGCATAAAGTATGTTTTTTGTTGAAGAAAAAATTTCGCATTTCACTATATTTTGTATGTGCTTATTTGTGACTGTTATTTCATTTAATGTGTATGAATTATACATTTTCTTTCCTTGGTCGGTGATGCCAAATTTAATACAAATTATCTTGTGTATTGTCAGGGTTGCAAGATATAAGCTACTATTCACAGGCCTATGATTCATACGTTCAAAGAACTTTTGTCTGAGGTCAAGTATATGTGTTGAAACTCTTCTTTATTGTTCCAAATCAAGGACTTATAGGCCAATAAGCATCATTTCAAATCTTTGATTCCATAGTTTAGGTTAACTATTACATATAAATAGAATTTTATTTCTGTAGTTGCATTATTACTTAATAATAGGGTTTTTTCTTATATTTTAATTTTTTGATTCCGAATAACTATTTGTATGGATGATAAGCCACATGTATAATTATATTTACTCATATTACCTTTTTTTTTTTAAATTATTAAAGTTATTGATTTTTTCGATTTACCTGTTTCGTTTTGGAAAATGATTCATTGTGTCATAAAGAAGTGATATGTAATAATGGTTGAAAATTTACAAAGAAAATAAAGAAAGAGTATTTGTCAATTATCAGCACCTCTTAAAAATTTATGCTTTTTAAATCTTGATATAGAACTAGACTAGGAGGCTATTAGAAATTTATATTTTTTACACAAAAATGTATTCTTGTTTTTTTTGTAATTGTTTCTTCAATTGACTTCTTTTATTTTAGTGCTATTTTACAAGTCTATGCTGCTTCAATTTTGTCTTTTTGGATAGGATAGATATTTTTAGGAGGAGTAGTATAAGGTTACATAATTTATAGAATCTGATAAGTTGGAAAAAATTTAGAGGCACATTAGTTTCCAAATGGTATATTAAAAATAGACCATATTTTACGTATTTGGAGTATTCATTCATGTGTCACTTTCATAACGTAGGATTTAGATTAAAAAGGTAGTGGTTGAGAGATTTGTAGGAACGAGTTGAAATTAGACAAAAGAAGCCTTGTACTTTATCTCAGTATTTCTTTCTTTCGTCTTGGAAAATAACAAGTTTGATGAGAGATTTCGGACATTCATTCTTTTTCTCTCTCTTTTTCTTCAATCAGCAAATAAATAAAATCAAAAGCTAAAATAGTAGTTCAGACCCTGTTAGCATTGAAATTTGATAACTTATATTTTTGTAAAATAAATATTTTATCTAATAAATAAATTATTTTAACATAATAAATTAAAGAAATTTTTTTATATACATAAATTGTATTAGTTATGGTTCTTAATTATATTTATCTTCTGAACTGTGTTGTTTATATTTTTAAATTGTATTTATTATTGCATAATTTTTGAAGTTGAACAATATACAATGTACTATGAGGTAGAATCTCTATAGCCTCGTCAAATTGTATGTTGACATTCAAAATGAATGTTTTGAAAAGCAAGAATAGAAAGAATGAGTATAAACTTGGTTGTAATTGAAAAAAATTTTGCAAATTATGAGAATTAAGAAAGGATCTTTATGTATTTTGAATAGTAATAAAGTAAATAAATCTGTTATTTTTAATTAAAAATTAAACAATAAAAATATTTTTATAAATGTAAAAAGTGATAATCTAAAAATTTTGAAAAAAAAAACTGAAACAGACGAACAAAATTTTCAATCCGTGCGTCGCACAGGGCTTCTGCTAGTATATATATATATACTCGTACTATTATGTATATAAATTCGGAGATATCATCATGTTTTTTGGTTATACACATTATTGTGTATTTGTGATGTATACATCCTGTGTTCGATTATTTTTTTTTCTTTTGAGATGATGCTCATAAAATTATTTTGATAAATAAATATTGATGATTTATTCTAAAATATTGATAGAATATTATTAAATTATAATTGTCTCGATTTTTTTTAATTATGTGTATACTTTTAATTTGGTATAAAATTAATGGATTATCCCCTTGGAATATAAGGATTATTATACCACTAACTTTATAAGGATTTGGTTTTGAAATAAATTGATTGAATATTATGCTGTCAAAGTAGTTTTTTTTTGTGAAAATTGATTTATCAAAACATTAGGAATATGGTAATATGTAATTCATGCGAATATTGTTCAGCACAAAGGAAGGTATATTGATGGTAAATACATGTTTGGATAACTAATTAAGAATAAAATCATGCTTATTATTTATCCAAACAATAATCGGCCCAAAAGAAGTTTATTGTTTGGCCAAATAATAAGCATTGCACACTTCTATTTATTTTTTATTAATTATGCGGTCAATAATCGGCCTAAAGGAAGGTTATTGTTTGGCCAATTAATAGGAAATATATGTGGTAATAAATAGGTTGCGAAGTTTAAGTTTCCATATGCGCATTAAGTCGGTCCAAAGAAAGGCTTAACGTGTGACAGGAATTTTGACAATATTTGATTACTGCAATGAGGGTATCACTTACAGTTGATTTTTCTATCCAAAGATTAAAAATTAATGTTGTTCTAGATATCTCAATATAGATTTTTCTCATTATTTAACTAATATTTACTGCATGTTCTTTTGTTCTAATCCAAAAACTATGACTTCAATTACCAATGTTTCTGCACAAATTAGCAGTATTCCTATGCTGAATGGTTCAAACTTTAAAGTTTGGAAGGATACCGTGGAGATTGTCCTCGGTTTATGGATCTGGATATAGCTCTTCAAGAGGAGAAACTCACTTCCACTTCAGAAAATCTCAATGAGGTTAAAATAGAGAAGTGATAGAGATTCAATCAAATGAGTATCATGATTATGAAACGCTCAATTTCTGAGGCATTTCGGGGCTCAATTACTGAGGATAAAGATGCCAAACAGTTCCTAAAAGTTGTTGAAAAATACTTTACTAAGAATGAAAAGGCGGAGGCAAGTAGCCTTTTAAGCAAACTTGTCTCCATGAGGTATAAAGGTAAAGGAAACATAAGGGAGTACATTATGAAAATGTCTCATCTTACTTCAAAATTGAAAGCACTAAAGTTAGAGTTGTCTGAAGATTTACTCTTGTATTTCATTTTGATTTTTCTTCTTGCACACTTTGGGCAATTCAAAGTGAGTTATAACACTCTAAAGGACACTTGATCCTTAAATGAGCTTATATCTCACTGTGTGCAAGAAAAAGAGAGGCTACAGCAAGATAAGACTGAAAGTGCTCACATGACTTCATCTTCTCAGTATAAAAGAAAGCGTGATACTACTGCGGATGTGCCTTTTCAGCAGAAAAAGGCTAAGAAACAGGATCAAGTTTTAACCTGTTTCTTCTGTAAGAAGGTGGGACACATGAAGAAGAATTGTACCAAATATGCCACTTGGTGTGTAAAAATAGGTATAATTCTTACTTTCGTTTGTTCTGAGGCTAGTTTAAGTTATGCACCTATTGATACTTAGTGGGTAGATTCTGCTGCTGCTACACATGTAAGTGTTACTATGCAGGGTTGCCTGTGGAGCTGACCGCCAAGTGATGATGAAAGATACATCTATGTGGTGGACGACAATATAGTTGCAATCGAAGCTATAGGAACCTTTAGATTATGTTCTATGAGTAGATTTTACTTGGATTTATTAGAGACATTTTATGTACCGTCATTTAGACAGAATTTGGTTTCTGTTTCTCATTTGAATAAATTAGATTATTTTTGTTCGTTCGAAAATAATAAAGTTAGTCTCTTTTATAATTCGAATAATATTTGCTCTGATCATTTGGTGGATAATCTATATAGGCTTGATTTGAATTCCTATAATAATGAAATACTGCAAGCAGGTACAAAACGAAAACTAAATGAGAATTTGGCATCATTATGGCACAAACGCCTAGGTTATATCTCTAAACAGAGAATTCAGAGGCTCGTGTCAGATGGAATTCTTGGACCCCTAAATTTGGCAGACTTTGAAGTCTGCATTGAGTGCATAAAGGGGAAAAAGACAAACGAAAGAAAATTAGATACTGAGAGAGCTAAAGATGTCTTAGAACTGATACATACCGATATATGTGGCTCATTCCCTACTGTCTCTTGGAATGGACAACGGTACTTTATTACGTTCATAGATGATTACTCTCGTTACGAGTAACTATATTTAATTCATGAAAAGTCCCAAGCCTTGGATATTTTCAAGTCTTTCAAAGCTGAAGTTGAACTTCAACTTGGAAAGAAAATTAAAGCTGTCAAATCTGATCGTGGTGGTGAATACTACGAAAGATATGACGGTTCTGGTGAGCAATATCCCGGGCCTTTTGCTCTTTTTCTAGAGGAGTGTGGTATTGTTCCGCAATACACCATGTCAGGAAAACCTAGCATGAATGGTGTTGCAGAGCGAAGGAACCGAACTGTTAAGGACATGGTGAGAAGTATGATTAGTCATTCTTCCTTGCATGAATCACTCTGGGGAGAAGCCTTAAAGACCATAGTGTACATCCTTAATAGGGTGCCAAGTAAAACAGTTAACAAAACCCCATATGAAATTCGGACTAGAAAAAGGCCAGTATAAAGCATTTGCATATTTGGCGATGTCCAGTTGAGGCGCGACCTTATAGGACGCATGAAAGAAAATTGGACTCAAGGACAATTAGTTGCTACTTTGTTGGTTACGCTGAGCGTTCACGGGGGTACAAATTTTACAATCCTGCATCAAGGTTTATTTTTGAAACGAAAAATGCGAGATTTCTTGAAGAAGTTGAGTTTGAGGGGGGAAGAAAATATTAGAAATGTTGCTTTTGATGAGGATTCTGTAACTGACAATGATCATGTCCTTGTGCCTATTGTTGTTCAAGATACATTTATAGTACAAGAGCAAAATGAGAATCCTATTGTAGATCCAGTTACAGTACAAGAGAACAATGAGAATATTGTTGTTGCTCAAGATACTGCTACAGTATAGGAAAATGATGAGAATCCTCCTCAACCCCAACCCATACAGCAAGCTCAACAACTTTAAGAAGTGCCATTAATATAAGAACCAGAGTTTTTACGTAAAATCGTTTAATAAAATAATAATTTTTAAGTGCTCGAAGTAGATTCAAAATTTAGAAGTTTTAACTTGAAAATCTAAAGGTTAAATTTTATTTCAATAAATTTTTCTGAGTTGGAAAATGTATCTTTTATGAAAAGTTTTTATAAAAACATGTACCGGTGTTTAAGCCGGCAGTATCGGTTCCAGACTGTCTGGTACCACGTATTTTGAAAAATAATATTTTGGAAATTGAATTTATTGTTTTGAAAAGGACAAAAATAATTTATAATTGAAAACTGGGTACAAATCTTAAAGGTTTTAGCGCAAAGTGGACCAAACGGGTTAAAAACGCTAACGGTTTAGATCAGGCCCAAACTGGGCCCAAGGTCCAACATATATATGCTCATTAAATGAGCATTTCAGCTCATTCCGCCCCAAAATAAGAAATGGGGCGCTGCTGAGTTGAGAGAAGAGAGGAGAGAGGTTTTACTATTCACCTCCATCTTCCTCAAGCCATAACTTGAGTTATGAAACTCCGATTGACGAGCCGTTTGTGGCCACGCAAAGCTCTCGATGAGCTCTTCGTTTTATCTAGGTTTTGCTGGTAATATTTTGAAACTCAAGCTCTAATTTCTAGCCCTAGAGTTTCTGCATTTTTGGGTTTGATTTTTTAGTAGATTTTGTGATTTTGCTTGTTTAAGTGATCTCTAGTAACGGATAATTGTCGGGCTTTACTCAATCACCGTTGAATAAGGTAAGAAACTTCTATATCCTTGTGGTTTAGTATAGTGTGAGCTTTAGTTGTAAATGCATAGTTATGTTGTATATATAAAGCTTGTTTTTGATGTTGGTGGTGACATTTGGTTTGGCTTTGGTGGTTTGGAGCTTGATGCAAGCTTGTTGGAATCAAGTTTAGTGTTTGAGCATATTGGAAATCGGCCAAGGTATGATTTTGGTTTCCTTTATGTAATATGTAATGTTTCTAGAAACTTAGGCTGGTGGACCATAAGATAGGATTGAATGATGTTGGTGTATGCTTAATTATATATGAAATTATGTTGTATGATGAAGAGGATTATAGGGAATGTTGGAATGTACAATATATGTTTATGATGATTGTTGAAGGATATTAATGATTATGATGTGTGATGATATATGTTGATATTTATTTTGGGTTTTGAATCTTGTGGTTGGTGATGATATTGAATGGTGGTTGAGGAAATTTGATGTGAACTTAGGTTGAATTTAGAGTTGAATGAGGTTGTTGTTCATAAATGGTGTTGATTTTGAGTTAATATTGCATGAGGATGAATTATTGATATTGAGCTATGATTTATGGTGGATGACTATTATGATGATGATGGTGGTAAGTGAAGTATTTATGTATGAGGACTTATTGATGTGTGGTGTTGTTGCATATGGTTTGAGAGATTGATAAATTGAATGATGATTAGGGGTGGAAACGGTAAATTTGTGAATTTTAAGTGTGGAATGAATTGGAAGATATATGGATATAATTTAGACACATTAGAGTTGGTTTGGATGTAGAGTAATTGATTTTAAACTGAGAGATTTGGTGAAATAGAGTTTTAACATTTTTGGTAAAAATGGGTTTTAGCCTAATTTTGGCAGATCATATCTTGAGCTACAGTTTTTGAAATTGAATGAATTTTGTATCAAATTAAAGCTAATTTAAAGAGCTTTAAAATGGTATAGATTTGGTAGAAATCAAATATTTGTAGAGAAAGATATGATCGTCGAAAGTTGGTGCCAGAAATCTAAATTCTGTGATGTAGAATTTGTGATTTCTGGTTTGAGTGTGCACGCACACTCTGGTGCGCACGCTCACCTTACGAAGTTTGCAAGTTGTGTGTATGCACAGCCCCGTCCGCACGCACATGCTGGAAGGTGCATTCTATTGAGGGCGTTCGCACGTATCTGTGCGTGTACGCAGAATGGAAATTTTTACTCTCTATGCATACGTATACCCCTATGCATACGCACACGTCTTGAAAATTCTCTTGGGCGTGCGTACGCACAACCCTATACGTACGCACACTGCCCTATTTTTCAAAAAAAAAACCTTGTTTTTAACTGTTTTACCTTCTCGGCAAGCTTGTAAACTTCCGTAATGCCTATTTAGGATGTCTTAACTTGTTTTTAGGTTTTGGAACATAGAAACTACCCCAAGTGAGTATAACTAGATATTTTCTGGTAATAAGTTAGAAGACAAAAGTTTAGGTTTCTGGTGTACGTGGGGAGGGACTAGTTGGGTATCTGACGGCATGCTATATTGATGATGAACGTGTGATATTAAGGATGGATGATGAGGTTAAGACTTGGAAATAAATGATTATGGTTGATGGAGTATGAGCGGAAGTATGCTATGAGGAGTGGCCTATGAGATTGAATATGTGATTACGATATACATTGTTTTCCCTCGTAGGGATTGTGGCAGTCTCCCGCCTACGTTCGGATGTGAAGGTTGAAGCTGGGTTTCTCACTCATATTTCTCGCAACCAGAGGAAGGTGGTAGGGCACTCTCCCTCAGAATGTTTCCCTTTGAAAGGAAAAGGTGGTAGGGCACTCATCCCTCGGAATTATTCCTCCTGAGAATACGATTTCTCTCTTATTGCAAAGTGGTAGGGCACTAACCCATAGAATCATGCGAAAACCAGCGGAAGGTGGTAGGGCACTCTCCCTCGGAATGTTTTTCTCTGAAAGAAGAAGGTGGTAGGGAACTCATCCCTCGAAATTATTCCTCCTTATGCGCAACAGAGAGACTAATCCGGGAGTTGTCGACCAGATTTTGTGTCAGGTTTGGCATTAACTAACATGTGATATCACAGACAATAGGACATGCATTCATCATGTGCATCTCTTATGTGCTTGTTTGCTTTGACTACTTGCAGTTTGCCTAAATGTATAACATGCCTACTTGCATCTTGAATTACATGCTATATTTGAATATTAACTGTGTATTACTTGCTTGCATTATTTGTTATTGTCTGGTGCTGAAGAGGTTAGGTAGACGGTGGCGATGGGGTCGCACGGAGGTTAGGTTGGCGAAGGCTGTGGGATACAGCGGTGTGACTAGTTTTAGTTAGAAATCCCCTAAGTTTAGATACCATTGTTTATTGTTTATGGTTTAAGTTATTTATTTTTGCTAAGCTTAGATATCTGATTGGTGTGAAGTTCTAGAATTACCTTCGGCGTCCCGGAACTTTACATCTTACAAATTGGGCACTGTTACCATACTGAGAACCTCCGGTTCTCATTCCATACTTTGTTGTTGTTTTTCAGATGTAGGTCGTAATTCACCTCGGTAAAATTGTAGACATGGTGACAGAGTGGAGTATGGTTCCTTCCTTGTTTACTTCTGTTTTATTTTGCTGTAGTACTTTCTCTCACCTTTCTGTTTTAGACTTTATGAACTTAGAGGCTTGACTTGAGAGATAAGTTGTATAAGTTGTTTTAAACTTCAAAAACCCTTTGTATTTCAGTTTAGCTAGTCAGCCTAAACGCCATAGGCTGTGACTAGTTCTCTTTTTGGTATTTCATACTTATATATATATATATATATATATATATATATATATATATATATATATATATATTGTTAATTTGATTATTGTCTTGTGTATCCTGAAGTTATCTACAAGGTTTATATGTATTATGTCTTGTCCTATTTGTGCCTACGCATTTAGTTGTCGTGTGTGAACGCTTCGTGTTTTGTAATTCCGCTTTATGCAATTTGAGCTTTTATTCCTTTATCGGCCTTCTAGTATTACTATTTCTTTCTTTATATATATAATATTATACGAGCCTTAGAATTTTTGTTATACTTCATTATCCTTTACTTTATGGCGCGGGGTAAGGCTTTGGGTAACGGGGTGTTACAATTAAAGAGATCCATAAGAGAAAGGAGAAGTGCAATTTGGAATTAATATATTGTCTATCTCCAAGAACATGAGGATGGCATTGGTTTGACAGAAAATGACCCAATCAATTTTCTTCAAGCCATGCAAAGTTCTAACTCTGAAAAGTGGATCGATGCCATGAAAGAAGAGATGAAGTCTATGAAAGACAATGACATTTGGGATCTCGTGGAATTACCTGAAGGTGTGAAACCAATTGGTTGTAAATGGATATTTAAAACCAAAAGGGATTCTAAGGGTAATGTCGAGAGATATAAAGCTCGTCTAGTCGCTAAAGGCTTTACTAAAAAAAGAAGGTATAGACTATAAAGAGACTTTCTCTCTAGTATCATCGAAAGACTCTTTTAGAACCATAATGGCACTAGTAGCTCATTTTGACTTGGAGCTACATCAGATGGATGTAAAGACAGCGTTTTTTAATGGTGACATTGATAAAACGATGTATATGGTACAACCAGCAAATTTTGTATCAGGTGATTCAAAATTTATGGTTTGTAAGTTAAAGAAATCCATCTATGGTCTCAAACAAGCTTCCCGTCAATGGTATCACAAGTTTCATCAAGTCATTACCTCATACGGTTTTAAGGTGAATATCATAGATGAGTGTGTATACCGCAAGTTCAGTGGGAGTAAATACATTTTTTTGGTCTTATATGTTGATGACATTCTACTTGCCAGTAACGATATAGGCTTGTTGCATGAAACTAAGAAATTTCTATCGAACAAATTTGAAATGAAAGATCTTGGTAATGCCTCTTTTGTATTAGGAATCGAGATACTAAGAGATTGTTCTCAAGGTATTCTTGGATTATTACAAAAGAATTATATCAAAAAGATTTTAAGTAGATATGGCATGGAAAGTTGTAGACCAATGGATACACCCGTAGTTAAAGGAGACATGTTCAGTCTCAAGCAATGCCCTAAAAATTATCTTGAAAGGACAGCAATGCATGATAAACCTTATGCATCAGCACTAGGGAGTTTAATGTATGCTCAAGTCTGCACACGTCCCGATATAGCATTTATAGTGGGAGTATTGGATAGATACTTGAGCAATCCGGGCATGGATCATTGGATAGTTGTTAAACGCATAATGCGCTATCTGAAGAGAATAAAGGATTGCATGCTTACTTATCGGAGATCAGAAAATTTGGAGAGAATTGGGTATTATAATTCTGATTTTGCGGGATGCCAAGACAGTAGACGCTCTACTTCAAGCTGCATCTTCATTTTGGCTGGAGGAGCTATTGCATGGAAGTCTAACAAACAGACTCTTGTAGCTTCCTCAATAGTAGAGGCAGAATATGTTACTTGCTTTGAGGCATCCAAACATGGCATATAGTTGCAAAACTTTGTTAATGAGCTTTTGTATAGTAGATGACATTGAAAAGCCATTAAAGATATTCTGTGACAACAAGTCAGCAGTATTATACTCCAACAACAATAAGAGCTTGACAAAATCGAAACATATAGACATCAAGTTCTTAATTGTCAAGGAAAAAATTAAAAAAAAAAACAGATTTTCATAGAACATATAGGAACATAATATATCCTAGCAGACCCATTAATCAAGGAATTGATCCCTAAAGTCTTTCATGGGCACACTGCTCGGATGGGTGTCAATATTTGTGATGCCTTGATTTAGTGGGAGTTTATTTTATGCTATATGTTCTATGACAGATATTGAATTATTTTTCTGCAGAATTAAGTTGATGGTTTATTTCATGTTATGTGAAATATTTATTTTGCAATATTTGTTTTGTATTTGATTTCAATAAAGTTTTAAAGTTGGAATAGTTGGAAATAGACATGCATGAGATCACTTGGCATGTAAATTCCATATTACTCATCCAAATTTGATCTATGTCGTTAAGTATATTAGGATGGTGATTGTCGTGGTTTAGTCACGACATTAATGTGATAAAAGCTGCGGTAGTTCCATATCTAATGTATGAGACGGACCAGATTGTTAAAGTAATGAGAGAAATAACATTCAAATGCGCGCATAAAATTTATAAAATGTGACTATGTCAAGAAAGAATATATGTATAGGTAAAGTGGGAGATTGTTAGGAAATTATTTTAATTTCCTAATTTGTTTGTGTGCAATACATATATTAATTATAATCACAAATTATGCTATTTCAAATTAAATGACTTATATATTAGTGATCTCATTTATTATTTTAAATGCTAAATTGAATAAGTCATTATTACTTTTGATTTGGAATTAAATGAGAATAAAATCGGATATTATCTTTTGTTCTTTAGATAATTATCTTTTGGATTTTAGATATATTATCTTTTAGACTTTAGATACTATTTTATTTGGGATTTAGGGTTTAATGGGTGCCATGCTCAAATGTAAATAGTACCTTCAGGATTTCAGTCCCCAATATACCAAAGCCGCCTTTGTTGCTCTTTCCCCATCAAAAGAGTTGCAATTCAGCTGCCTAGGGATACAGAAGGTTTTGGTGAAGGAAGATCGAAAGAATTACAAGATCCAAATCTTTCCATTAATTTCTGACTTTTATGAGTAAAGATACGCTTCCGCATTATGATATATTTTGGTGATTTAATATGGATGATTTGAGTTAATAAAATAATTTATTCCAACAGTTAGTTGTTCTTTTTTCCACTAACGCTAGTTTTTTACTAAGACAATTAGTAAGTTAGTTATGATTTGTGGATTAAGAACAATTGTGCTCGCTTGACATATTTTTTGATGTTAAGGATTAACTAGGTGAGATTAATCAATTATAATTACCATAATTATAGTTATGACAAGGAAAGGATTCTTTAACTCAATCCAAGCCAAGGTTCTATTTATGTCTCGAATCACAATTCACTTAGCTTAATTTTGCCTCTTTTTCTTTACTTGCATCGATTGTTCTTTAATTCCTTTATTACTTCATTAATTGCATTTTTATTATTCTTTGATTCTTTAATTTTTCGCTTTATCATTGAAATTTTAATTTCACAATTAAACTTGTGCACTCAAATTATTAGCTCCATGGGAGACGATTTGGGATTTCAAACTCCCATTTGATATTTGTTTTAATTGTGACAAACCTTTTAAATTAATCTTTAGTTGTGAATCACCGTGTCGGTTGAGACAACATGATCTTTACATTTAAAAAATTTCTAAACTGACTTTCGGCTCACACCACCACCAACAAGGCCTAAGCCTTGGCGTTACGTGCCTTCGACCATCATCAAGAAAGTGGTGTCCCATGCCACTCCACTAAGTGCCACGCCAAAATCAAACCAAGCTTTTAAGTGCAACACCACCTCACTTCTCAAGTGTAACGCCAAGACTAGAAGCAACCTCCAAGGAGGCAAGGACGAAGGCGTGCAACACCACTCCTACCAAGTGCCATGCCAAGCCTAAGATCACATGCTAGCCCATGATTTTGATAAAGACCAAACACTGAAGAATTATTCTGTTTGAATTTTAGTTATAATGGGAATATCACTTTTAATTTAGATTGATTAGGAAATATTTGATTTGTTTGAATTTAAAAGTTAGGTTTCAGTTAGAATATAAATAAGTCCAAAGAATTTTTTTCAGGACATCTTATCTTTTATTATTTTACAGTATGTTTTCATTTCTAATTATGAGCAATTAATTCTCTTTTATTAAAATTAGAAGTTTTGGTTATTTTGATGGATTAATATTATCGTTTTTTTACTTTTGATTAATGTATTGATCTTTTATTTAAGAAGTAAGTTCCATTCTTCGTATTAAAAATTAGAATGTATTAAAAAATAATTTTTAATTAACTTAAATTTTTTTATTACCTTAAAAAATGTTAATCACTGAATCAATTTGAAACTTCTTTTCATAATTCTTCAAGTGTCTAAAATTAGTCTTAATAAGTGACACAAAATTAACTAGGATTAGTCTTTAAAAATTGTATGACTTTAAATTAGGAATCGTGCTTACCTCTCATCATAGTTAATTAATCAAGATATTGGCGATTAATTAAGTTAAGAGAAATTTAATTATCAAAGGAATTGAGATTTAATTATTTACGGTTTGGCAATAAATACATCTTTGCATGATTAAAGTAGATAGTAAAAAGTGTTTATCTTAAAATTTAAACATCTTCAAGGCTTTAACACATTCATTTATATTATTTTCTTCTAATCATTCATAATTTACTTTTTGTTACTTCTCTATTTTGACACTTAATTCTCTTCAATCAAGTTTTAAATTTGTCTAATTAAAATAATCAATTAATCATTGTTTGCTCAATTTATTAATTCTCGTGAGAACGATATTCACTTACCATAATATTATTTAATATAATTCAATGCATTTACCAATATATATTCGTGAATTATAGTGTTCGCTCAATCGCTCATCACAGCAACCAGAATATACGCATAAATTTATATTTCAAGTATAAATGATATTTTTATAGGTTATTAATCATTTATATTTTGCATAATTACATAGCAAGGATATGATTCCACGTTTTTTTTGTTCTGCAAATAATAGGGCTACTATTTTTGGTAACAATTGTATACAACATTCTTCTTCTTTTGTTTTTTTTTTTAAACTGCTCTAAAAATCATTTTTCTTTGAAAGAATAATGCAACGTCGCTCATTTTTCTTTATTTGACACCATGTTGGAAGAAAAATGAGTGTTTGAAAGAATAATGCAACCTTGAAAGAATATGCAGCAGCCTCTGAATTCCTAATTTGATGAGAAATGTCTTGTATTAAAAGTGGTGTGCATGGATAGAGTGAAATTAGGTTTGTTTTAATTTAGATTCAATCACAAATATACATCGAATTTATTTTTTAGATTCTAATCCGACTCTAAATCCGATGAAACTTAAATATTTTCGGGACACAATTATACCAGATTTAAATCGGATTTTTAAAACTTTAGCAATAATTTATAAAAAAACTTATTTATAAAGAAACTTATTTATGATGCACTTATTTATAAAGAATAAATTTGTTATCGAAAAGTTGATATCCATATTTAAACTTGAATTTATCTATAATTTTAATTTAATACTTCTTTGATATATTTTCTAATTCAACAAGTGTGATTAAAAATAAAATAATAAGCTTATAATTAATATAATATAATATTAAAATTAATTTAAAACATATATACCTTTTTTAGTTCTTTTAGGATGCACATGAATCGAGTGAAATTGGATTAGTCTTGACTTAAACCCGCCTTTAAATAATGACTGGATCTATTTTTAAAATCCATACTTGATCCTAAACCCAATAAAATTATATCAGACTAGTCTCTAATATGTTCAGATTTAGATCGAATCTTCGAACCAGACCGAACAATATACACCCTTACTATTTCTTCTATTGTGTAATGCTTGGTATAGACTTGAATAATCTTCATGTTGTTCTTTTACTTGTTATTCGGATATTAATCTTCATTATTGATTTAGTCGTTTTACAAAAATAAAAAATAAAATAATAATTATAAATAATTAAGTGCAATTAACAGTAAACATTAAATTGGCAAGAGATATGAAAAACAATATTATTTATTAAGCATTAAACTATATATAGACAACAAATACTATTAAGATTGAGTCTGCAATCTACATTAGCACAGAAAGAAGAGAGAATAAGAAAATATGTTTTTTTTTTTTTTTATATATACTTCAATACATAAAGGATAAAAAAGGATATTTTCAGACAACATATTTTATACTCACATTTTTTTATATGTACTTTTTTACAGTTTAAGAGTAATTTTGGTTGTCAATTAAATTCTCAAATTTATTTTCCATTGTTAAATTAGTATTTTACAAAAGGTTTCTAATAGTTTGTATATCTTGTATTTAATTTATTATCAAATAAAATACAAAGAAATTTTTTTTGTTTATGTATTTTAGTATTCATGTCTCATATTTTTAGTGTTTCTCTAAACCAAATGCAGTCAAATAGTATATGAATTTGGTAAAATTAATTTCTCTTTATTAGAATTAAAAATCGCTCTTATGGTATACACTTAATAATATTCAATCTAATAAAAAAGATATAATATTATTAAAATAATATAACGTTATGGTGGAGGCAGGAGGAGAACGATAATAAAAGAAAAAAAATTGTATGAGAGATGAAAGAAGGAAAATCGAGACATATTGATACTAAAATAAATAGATAAAAGGAAAAGATAATAGAAGAAATGTTTTTCTACTGTAATATAATTAGAGAACGCAAATGCCAATGACAATTTTTGTGTCTGGTTAGTATTATACTATTATATAATAGAAAAGTATTTGTATAAACATACAGAATCAAGAACAGAAAAATTAGAAAAAATATCAATTAATAGAATTATAAGTAATAAAATTTTAGAGAGTACATCAAAAAACTCTAAATGAGTGAGAGAGTGATGGCGCCCGATGAAACGACTTTCTAAGAAGAAGACTTGATGAACCGCAGCACTAAGAAGGTCAAACCTAACGGGGATGAAGTGCTACTAGACGCAGAGGCAGAGGAAAACAGAAGATCAGCGGACATGTGTGAATGGTTTCCCAAGTTTTGAGAGTAGCCAGGAGAAGGAACAGAGGGTACCATCCGATTTTGAAAAAGGAGTGACCTCGTCAAAGCTAAAGTCAAACGGCGGAAGCAGAGTATGTGAAGTCTCTTATAAGGATATACTCTTGATGGGAGGTGCGGGAACATCTCTTTCACCGGAGGAAATTGTTCAGATGATAGCATAGGACTATATGTTGGAGGAGGTATCTAAAGACGGTGCCGGCAGAGCAGCTCCCTTCAATCCAAAGCCGGTGAGATTGGCAGAGTATGACGAATGGTGTCGTCCATGGAAGCTTTCTCTTATTGTCAAGGTACTCGGTAAGAATATTGGATTCGATCTATGGATTCGTGGGTTTACCGTTTTTGGTCTAAGAACGGGGATGTGAAGGTAATTGATCGGACTGGAGAGTTTTTCCTGGTGCGCTTTGACAACGAAGGTGACTATAATCACGCGCTCTTTGAAGGGCCATGGCAGGTGGCAGGACACTACTTGTTAGTATAAAGATGGAGGCCGTTGTTTCAACCGTCAGAGGATGCAATGCAAAACTTAGCAGTATGGGTGAGAATTCCGGAGCTGCCGCCGGTTGAACTCTACACCTATCACTTCCTATGGCGGGCAGGTGGAAAGATCGGAACAATGTTAAAAATTGATCAAACTACTTCTATACACTCTAGGAGAAAGTTTGCCCGCTTATGTGTGGAGGTGGATCTGCGGAACCAGCTTGTCCCAGCTATAAAAGTTCTCGGAAAGGAGTTTAAGGTAGAGTACGAAGGTCTCCATCTTATCTGCTTTGGTTGCGGTAAGTATGGGCATAGAATTGATGGTTTCCCAGAGAGTAGGTGACCGGAGAAGGAGAGCAGAGAAGTTACAATGGAGGGTAGTAAGGTCCTCGGGGATCCTCGAGATGCAACAATGGCGATTATTGCGGACAAGTCGAATTTAACTGTTCCTTATCCATCTCAACCGTCGCCTAATGTGTTGGAACAAAATCCTGTGGCTCAGGGGATTTCAAATTTGACGGCAAGAGCTGATTCTTCAGGAGTGTTTGGGCCGTGGATGTTGGCTAAGAAACCCCAGCGCAGATTTAATCAAAGCAACGGTAATGTTGGGACCTCAATCCAGACAGGTAACCCAATTGGGTCAGGTTCACGTTTTCGATCTTTGGAATATGTAGAACAAGAGGAGTCCAATATAGAAGCACATGTTCATAAAGAAGGTTTTCCATCAAATAAGCACTCAGTACAAGCGGAAAAGACTAAGAAGCTAGAGCTGCCCAAACACACCTCCTCCTCTAAGAGCAGGCTAGCTGGGCCGAAAGGTACTTCTAAAACCCAAGAAGGGAGGAGTTCTCGTGAGAAGGAGGGTGGAGCAAAGAGTACGGAGGAATCATTGGTAAAAGGAAAAGAGGTAGTGGAGGGGGTCTCTAAAGTTAACTTGGAGCGAAAAGATACAGAGTACTGGAGGACTTTAAATTTGATGAAGCAGATGAAGTATGTGGCGGGGGATGAAGAGCTGTTCTTAAATGGCGTGCCTTTCACTCCGATTCATCAACCCTCGAAGGAGGCTCTCGCAGCACTAAAGTTTCTGAGGGGAAATGCGAAAGAAGAAGCACTAGCCGCTGCTAACCCGCCGGATCCTGGATCAACTCAGATTCTTAGCTTATGCCTGAATCAGACGGATTTCCTGGCAGTGGAGGATGAGTCCGTAAGGATGGTGGTGGATACCACACCAGCTTCCTGCTCTACTTGATTAAGGCCGCTTCGGTTGGTTGTCTTTTCTACTTCCTTGTTTATTTTTTCTTATGAATATTATTACTTGGAACTGTAGAGGTGTTAGTAGCAAAGGTTTTTCTACTTTGGTTAAAGATTTATGTAGGAATTTCAATTGCAATATGTTGTGTCTTTTGGAAACTCATCTACCGGGTCCAAAGGCGAATAAGATTGCAAAGAGATTTGGTTTCTCAGATTGGTTTCTTGAAGAAGGTTTTAGTTTTTCAGGGGCATCTGGATTTTATGGAATTCAAATTTTTGGAATCTTGAGGTCCTTATGTCTCATAGACAATATGTCCACATGAAACTTAGATATGGTTTGGAAAGTCCTTGGTTTTTTACGATTGTTTATGGCTCCCCACAAATTGGGTTGAGAACTAGTCTATGGGAAGGTCTGAATATTGCTGATAATTTGACTAGTGAGTGGTGTGTAGGAGGGGACTTTAATTGTGTCTTATCTGCTACCGATACAGGGGTAACTCTGGTCTCTCTAGAGACCATGATCGTTTTGCGAATTGCCTGTTAGAGTGTGGGTTGCAGGACCTGGGCTTTAAAGGTCAGCCGTTTACCTGGCAAAAAGGAATTATTAGAAGACAGTTGGATAGATACGTAACTAATGCAGCTTGGTCCCAACGCTTTAGTAGCGCCGTGGTAAAGCATCTTCCCAAACTCAAATCAGACCATGTCCTAATTTTTCTGGAGCTTTGGGTTGATAGTACTGCTGCGTCCTCCTGTCGTCCCTTTCGGTTTTTGGCTTCATGGTTGACTCATGAGAACTTTAATTCTATGTTGAAGACAAACTCGAAGGATGAAATTTCTTTGGACCAAAATGTGACTAATTTTATGGAGGCCGCAAAGGTTTGGAACAAGGAAGTTTTTGGTGATATTCATCTGAAAAAGAATAGAATTTTGGCCAGATTGAATGGTATCTCCTTGAAACTTGGTTTCGAAGTGAATCCTTTTTTGGAGGATCTCCAAACTGAGTTATGGAAAGAACTGGAAGCAATTTTTATTCAAGAGGAGATACTTTGGAAACAATGTTCAAGATGTAAGTGGATATATTATGGGGATCGCAATACCTCCTACTTCCACAATTTGGCAACTGCTAGAAGACGGAGAAACAGAGTGACAATGCTTAAGAACCAACATGGTGACTGGATAGATGACACGTTTCAGCTTCAGCAATTGGGCATGAACCACTTTCTTTCACTTTATGCTGATGATCAGCCATATGAGAAGTTAGTAGCTTCCGGTCTGTTCCCTACTTGGACGTCCGAAGAGGTTGGGCGCCTGGATCGTATGGTTGCAGTGAAAGAAGTCTCTGCGGCTATCTTTTCTATGGGAGCTTGGAAAGCCCCGGGACCAGACGGTCTTCCCCCTATGTTTTACCAGAGCAACTGGGATGGAGCCTTGTGAAGACCTCAGTTGAAGATTGGGTGAAAAAGGTATTTGTGGATCATACAGAAATAAAGAAGGTTAATAATACCTATATTTCTCTGATTCCGAAAAGGGAGGTTCCTGAGAATTTTAGCCACT
The DNA here is from genome assembly GCF_003086295.3 of Arachis hypogaea. NCBI lineage: Eukaryota > Viridiplantae > Streptophyta > Magnoliopsida > Fabales > Fabaceae > Arachis > Arachis hypogaea. Next base: position 84,128,921 of record NC_092037.1, on the reverse strand, counting down.
TTCGACCTATTGGATTGTGTAACGTCTCTTATAAGATAGTTACTAAAATTATATCCAACATGTTGAAAGAAGTCATGTCCAAACTCATAAGCCCTGCTCAGTGCAGTTTTGTCTCCGGGAGGCAAAGTGCTGATAATATTTTGGTGGCACAGGAGGTTATACACTCTATCAGATATAAGAAAGGGACTTCTGGTTATATGGCAATCAAGATAGATCTTGAAAAAGCTTATGACAGGTTGAATTGGAGATTTATCCAGGATACTCTCCAGGAGGCAGGTTTGCCGCGGAATTTGACCGATCTGATAGTGAGTTGCTATTCGTCTGCAAACATGAATCTATTGTGAAATGGGACTCCTTCGGATCCTTTCGTTCCTTCTAGGGGTATCCAACAAGGTGACCCCATGTCACCCTACTTATTTGTGTTGTGTATCGAACGGCTATCACAAATTATCACAATGGCGTTAAGCATAATATCTGGGAGCCGATCACTCTGAATAGGGGAGGTCCGAAGTTGTCACATTTATGTTTTGCTGATGATATCGTTCTATTTGGGAAAGCATCAATGGAGCAGGTGGAGTTAACTTGCGGTATTCTTGAGCTGTTTTGTCGGTGTTCTGGTCAAAAAGTTAGTTATGATAAGTCTTGCGTCTACTTCTCTGAGAATGTGAATTTCAGTCGTAAGAGGTCACTGAGTGAAGCCTTAGGTATGCAACTAACTTCAAATTTGGGCAAATACCTGGGTGTTCCTCTCCTCCATGGCTGCACTAAAACTGAGGACTTTTAGTTTATTATTGATAGGATGATGAGTCGGTTGAGTACGTGGAAGGCTCGTAATCTCTCTCTGGCAGGCAGAGTTACCTTGACCCAATCGGCTCTAGCTTCAATTCCAACCTATATTATGCAAACCATGAGAATTCCCTTGAGGGTTTGTGATAAGATTGACAGTATATGCAGGAGCTTCGTTTGGGGAGGTAATAACTCTGGTAAGAAAATCCACTTACTTAGCTGGAAAAAGCTATGCTCTCCGAAGAAATCTGGAGGCTTGGGGTTTAGATCCGTCAGAGTGATGAACGATGCAAATCTGATGAAACTGGCTTGGAAGTTAATTCATAATAGGGATTCTCTCTGGGTACAAGTCCTCCGCAGTAAATATAGGTGTGGTGATAATACCATCCCTTTGATGAAGCCTCTTCAATGTATGTCTAACGCTTGGAAAGGTATCTCTCACATTTGGAAACAATTTGAGAGGAACCTTATCTGGAGGATTGGTTCAGGTCAGACCGTGGATTTTTGGAAGCATCATTAGATCCCAGGTGTTCATTGCTTGGTGGACTTTGCCCAAACAGAGGTAACATCGAACATGAGAGATGAAAAAGTCTGTGACTATGTGGTGAATAATAATTGGAATTTTGACCTTATCGGTTACAATTTGGGGGGATGATTGGCTCTCCATCTTTGCCTCTATTAAGCCACCAGAAGCGGAGTTAGGTGAGGATTCGATTGCTTGGATGCTAACACCGAATGGGGTGTTCTCCATAAAATCAGCTTGTTCTGCCCTTGCCTCCCCTGCTAGTTCTGAGAATGCGAGCCTTTTTACTCGAATATGGAAGTTGGAAGCCCCTCAAAGGCTTCGCAGTTTCTGCTGGTTGGTAACCAATAATGCACTTCTTACGAATGAGGAGCGTGTTCGGCGAAATATAGCTCAGTCTGCTTTGTGCGGTGTTTGTGGCAGCAACTCAGAATCTTTGCTCCATGTCTTGCGGGACTATCCAGTCGCATATAGAACATGGAAGAGCATTGATGACAGGTTGGATGCGGAGAATTTCTTCACCAAACCTCTTATCCCTTGGTTGATGGAGAACTTATCTTTTCAATCTCCTTTCAAAGGGGTTCCGTGGCCCCTGCTCTTTACTAGTACCTTAAACTTCATGTGGTTTCGAAAAAACACTTTTGTCTTTGACAATGATAGAGTCCCAGATGAAAGCAAGATTCATGAAATAGCCTGGTATATGGCACAGGACTATCACAGGGCGCATTCTGAGTATATGCGAACTAGGAAAAGAGTGGGGACTTTTGCAAAGAAGCTCATTAAGTGGCAGCCACCTCCTCCTCCTTTTATCAAGCAGAATTCGGATGGCTCAGTTAGTAAGGATGGCAGAGCAGCTTGTGGTGGTATCCTTAGAGACAGCAATGGTCAATTCTTAGCTTGCTATAGTGCGAATTTGGGTGCATGCACTGTGGCTGCAGCTGAGCTTTGGGGCATACTCTTCGGCCTTGAACTAATCATTAACTTGGGACATTCCCATGTCGAAATTGAGGTTGATTCAGCGGTAGCAATGCAGCTATGTTCTCAGGATTCGGGTAACCTACATTCGGTAGGAACTCTTGTATCAGCAATAAAGATCATGTGCAACAGACTCAGCAGCTGGACTCTTCACCATGAATTCAGGGAAGCAAACTCTTGTGCCGATAAATTGGCATCTTTTGGTCATAGTTTAAGCTATGGTTGTCATTTCTTTTTTTCATTGCCACCTTGTATTTCCTTGCATTTCTTTACTGATGCTATAGGAACGGTTCACTCCAGAATAGTTTCTGGTTAGTTTTCTCCTTTTTGGGCGTTTAGCCCCGTTATTAATAAAAAAAAAGAACAGAAAAATTAGGACTTACATTAATGCTTAATTTGATAAATTAAAAAAAGATAATTTTGACGAAAAGATTTTTCGCTTAATCATTACAATTAAAAAACGTGATTTAGCAATTCTTTGTTATCCAATTAATATTATTTTGTTTGGAAATTAACTTTATTTTTAACTAGAAAAAAGCTATATATATATATATATATATATATTAACTGTTTAAATGGTTATTGTATATAGAGAAAGAAAAATTAAAAAAATAAAATACTGACTAATTATTGGAAAAAAAATTGTTTCCAATCTGTAGGGTGAGATTATTACTTCACTATTGGTCTACTGCCACACCATATTTAGTACGCTATATTTAATGGCTTTTTGTATGGTTGTTCTAAAATGACCTTAATTTTTTTTCATGAATATGTTCCTAATAAACTAATCTAATATTATTTTAATATTATTCAAACTCATTATTTTTAGCATGTTTAGATGGTCATTCTTTAGATATATCATGTATTATGGTGCTTTATTTTTTAAAATTTTGTAAAAAACTATTATGATGATCATTTATTGTAAATTATATTTATTAATAATTAATTTAATTTCAAAATATAAATGTGTTAGATTAAAAAATAACAATAAAATTTATATGCTAACTCACTACTCATCAAGCTGGTAATAATATATAAATATTCTTTTTAAAATTGATAGTGACTATTAAATTTTAAATGTTTAACCATTTTTAATATTAAAAATAATAAAATCAATGAGTAATTATTTATTTATTTTCAACAGATGACAATTACTTATTAATAATAATAATATATAGTTTGTTATTAAATTGAAATATTTATATTAGAATTTTATTTTATTTTATTTTTTAAAAATTCACAACATTAATAATTGAAAATGTAGATATTTTTTTATGATTCATGAGTAAAACTTTAAACCCTTTTACTCTTTTACTAAATGGATTTGAGCAAGTACAATTTAACATGAGATAAATTTATCTTTGAATTATCTTTTTTATTATCATAACAAAAGGAACTATTATAAAGAATTGTTTTTATTAAATTCATCTAAAACTATTTTATATTCTAATATTATATTTATTTTTGTAATTAAAATAATATGACCAACATTATTACCTGTTGAAAAACTTACTAATATATTTTGAGAAGGTACGACTGAATTTGGATCTTTTAAATTTTGAATTTTTATTTTAGAGGATAAAGTGTGATCTCTCACCCTTGAATAATTTTTCTCTCATTTTTTCTTGGTTCTACCTATGAAATAAATGGTGAGAGATCACACTTTACCCTCTAAAATGAAGTACAAAATTTAGAAGATCCAAATTTATTTATACTTACCTTTTTATGTATAAGCACAGTTGCATATAATTATTCATGATCCATATAAAACGGAAAGTAAACCAACAAGACGAATAAGAAGATGCACAATTACATTAATTAATGTTATTTCATCACTCAATTTCTCAAATCAAAAACAAAATTAAGCAGGTAAGGAATATAATTTAAACATTAAGAAGATTTAACATATGGAATAAAAATGATAAAATTTATAATAAAAAATTATAAAAACTTAAATAAATAGAAATAAAATAAAAAAAATAAAAGAGATAAAGTATATTAACGAATAATATTGTTTTACAGTTTATATAAAAAAATTAAACAGTAGAATAATGCATTATAGGAGAAGAAAAAATATTATCGATTGGAAGAGCAATTAGTTAAAAAATGAGATTTTTTAATATATGGCTTTTTTATAATAAATAAGTTATGAAATATGAAAATAAATAAAATAAAAAAATGAAATTGTATTTTTATAATAAATTAAAAAATATTCACAACTATGTAATTGATGGTGGGCATATAACTATAAGACAATAAATTACAAAAAAATATTAATAAAAATATTAGATTTGATATTAAAATAAAAATTTAAAATTTAAAATTAAAACTTTTAGTAAAAAAAGCCTCAAACACTTAATGTTATAATAAATTAAATCAAATAATATACATTTAAATTAGTTAAATTAAATAATTAATATAATAAATTAATTATAGTTGTTTGACTCAATAAAATAAGTTAAATAAATAAAAATATTTTATGCATCTATCATATAAAAATTATAATACTTTTAAAAAGTATTAATAAAAAAAACATAAGCGAAAAAATTAATGTAAATTAAAATAAAATTAATTAATTTATTTCAATCAAATTAAATAATTAATGTACTTGATTAATTATAGTTAATATTAAAAAATAAAATATTAAATAATTTAATATTTATTTTAATTAAATTAATTAATTAATATATTTTAAAAAATAAAATAAAATAAGCTAACGAAATGGCATAATTTCTTTATTTTTATTTAAAAGTCTTGAATTTGAGTTTCTCTCATCACTCTAAAATAAATAAATAAATAAATAAAAAATATCTTAAAAAATGTATCATCTAGGATATGATATTAATTGAAGAATTTCAATTTTAATAATGGATGACAGATAGATGGGTCTTTTTCATTTCCATCAAATGCATTGACTATCATTAAATAATTCATTATCAAATATGTCAAGGGAAGAGTCATACATGATACAACTGACGAGTGTTTTTCGCTTCCGACACTTACTAGTTATTAGTTATTACTTATGGGAGCTACTCAAATGAAGATGCAAAAAACATCTTTTTATGAAGATGCTTTGTATAAAAGTGTGATTTATTGATTTGGCCACACTTTAAATAAAAACAACACTTTTATAACATATCAAAATCTAACCCTACACTCCATCATCTAAGGGTCAAAAAGAAAAATCATCACATGAAGATAATTATAATATCTTCATGGGAGTACCCACCATTACTTATTAGTACTAAAATTTAAAACGGCCACATTACTATTTACTAGAAGACTCTAATCTCTAGTCTCTATCCTTTATCCAATCACAATTTGACGTGTGCGCTAACATCATCTTCTCACTTTTCTAAGTCCTAAGGTTCCAAGTTTCTTCTGTATAAACTATAAATAGACTAATAACTAAACACCAAAGCGATTACGCAAGTGATCGTTGAAGAGAATTAATTAATTAATTAAAGAAATTATGGCGGAGGAAATTAGATTCTTCGAGCTGAACACAGGTGCCAAGATACCTTCTGTTGGATTAGGAACTTTTCAGGCTGAAAATCCTGGAGCCTTGGCCAAAGCAGTTACCACCGCTATCAAGGTACACTCACATTTGTTTTTCTACTTTTAAAGTAGAAGAGCTAACCCTAGTGGTGAATGATTATTAATTTATGATTATAATTTTTGTGTTTGACATGTCAGGTTGGATACAGACATATCGATTGTGCTTCATCTTACGGCAATCAAGCAGAGGTAATAATCATTAGTTTACTGAATGATTATGAATTTATGATCTTACCTCTTACTTGCATATGTTCTGTTATTTATAGATTTTTGACTTATTCTTAATTTTTGGTTTACATGAAAATTTGCTTATGTTAGCTGGTGAATTTGTTTATCTTTGGTAAAGTGAAGTGCTCGATGTGTTTGTTAATGTTTGCTAGTAAACTTTTTGCTTTGAAAATAAAAATAAGATAAAGTTGGAATATTGGTCTCTGTAGATTGGCTCTGCTCTCAAGAAGCTTTTTGATGAAGGTGTTGTAAAGCGTGAAGAAATATGGATCACCTCAAAACTATGGTATGCATTCTTCTGAAAATGCTGTGATATTTCTCAATGTTAGAGACATTTGGTTGCTTAGCAACGTTCACTTGGTTTCTTGACTATAAACCCAGGTGCACAGATCATGATCCTGAAGATGTACCAAAAGCATTAGATAAAACGTTACGAGAGTTGCAACTTGACTATGTAGATCTCTATCTGGTATGTGTTATCTTTTATAGACTTGGAAGATTAGGCACTACTTATTGTTTTTTCAAAAGAAATTGTTTTAGTTATGCTGCATTGGTACATGAGAAATTCTTGGAACATTATGGAGCATACAGATATGCCTAAGATGTTCTATGCTACACAACCAGAAGGTTTCGACTAGAACCCTTTTATAGAAATCATACTGGTAGTTAAATACTTAGTAGCATTGCAAAATCATTTTGGCAATATAATTGTCGCAAAAGTTCTGGTTGTAACGGTGATACATCTGAGACACCCGATCCACCCAGAAAGACAATCCAGTATCCCCAAGACCCACATACAGCATTCAAAAAAATTGAAACAATTTTGTAGTGAAAATTTTGTATCGGAACCCAGGCTAAGGCTAAGCTGTGCTTCCCATTCTTTTTCAATTGCATTCTATAAATCTATATTACAAAATAGTAGCTTACAGAAGCTCTTACATGAAAATATTAATTTGCTTAATCGATTTTGTTTTGTTAATTGAATTGATTGATTATGCATAGATTCACTGGCCAGTCAGCATAAAGAAGGGATCAGTTGGAATCAAGCCTGAATATCTTACGATACCAAACATCCCCAATACATGGAGAGCAATGGAGGCCCTGTACGACTCTGGCAAGGCTAGAGCTATCGGGGTGAGTAATTTCTCTTCAAAGAAGCTTCAAGATCTGTTGGATATAGCGCGTGTTCCTCCTGCAGTTAATCAAGTGGAGTTGCATCCGCAATTGCAGCAGCCAAAGTTGCATGAATTCTGTAAATCCAAAGGAATTCACCTATCTGTAAGCAAAGCATCCAGTGACCTATTTCAAAATCTAGATGATTCAATAAATGAATTATTGTTTTTTTTTTATTTGGGAAACATAAAGAAGTTATCCAGAGCTAGTTGAAGATAAATTTGATGCAGCTTCTAATGGGTGTACATATGAACCATTCTGAATTTCTGAATTTCCTTCTCCAGGGATATTCTCCACTAGGTTCTCAATTTCCCGGTCACAAGAATAACCTCCTTAAGAATCCTGTGCTTAATGTGGTTGCGGATAAGTTAGGGAAGACACCGGCACAAGTGGCCCTCAGGTGGGGTCTGCAAGCAGGGCATAGTGTACTGCCAAAGAGTGCTAACGATGAGAGGATCAAGAGCAACTTTGATGTCTTTGACTGGTCTATCCCTGACGATCTAATGGCAAAGTTTTCTGAAATTAAGCAGGCAAGTGATAAATTTAATCTACTTTTTTCATAGCTACTTTGGTGGTTAGTTCAACTAGCCCAAGAGTCTTCCATAATGTTTTGGCCACTAACCCTGCAATTTGTTATCATCTAGAGGAAGGTTGACACATTATGTAATAAGATTACTGTTATTTCATATTACCAACCAGAAATGTTGCCATCTTCTAAATTATGGGTAATGTTATAATGACTTGTTTGGAAGACTACCAATTAGGTTCTACATGGTTAATGTAGATTACCTCTTAGAAGGTAATATGGATTACGTAAAGGTAATGCTACGGTGAAGAGTGAAGTTTTGGTGAATAATGAAGGTTGCTTATGCACATGTTTCTTTATAAATTTAGTAATAATCTTCCTTCTTTATCTAATTCTAATTTTCACCAAAGAAATTTCCTTACAGTAATATTCAACAAAAGAAAACGGTAATGTATTGACCACTTCAAAGTTTTCTTTGTGAATCTTTTCTTACACTTCTTATCCTACAATATTTAGGCAATTTATTCTTCCTGCTACTCTAAAAAAAAATCTAATAGTTTTTGAGTTTCTCCTGGCACTTATTTTTCTTCTAGCATATTTGTTGACGCCATAATTCATTATTTATGCCTGGCACAACAATAAGTATGTTTATCAGAATGTAAATAATAATAATAAAATAAATAAAGATAAAACGAAGCTTCTTTTAAATAACACTGGTATTTAACTCATGCAGGAGAGGGTTATTGATGGTACTGGATTATTTGTGCATGAAACTTATGGTGCATATAAGACTCCTGCAGAACTCTGGGATGGAGAATAGAGGGGTTTGCAGCATCAAGATGGCAATGGTGATAGTACAAAAGTTATTGTGGACAATTATTTTCTTTGCCATGTGATATTCTATTCCAAACTGTATTATATGTTGATCTATGCTATGCTGTATTAAATTTTTATGTAATAAATGATTGTTGTATTTTAAATTCTGTTAAACTTATTTAAAGAACTTGTTTATACCATGACCCAAAATAAGGTCAAGCAAAGTGTTAAATCCCACCAAAAAAAGTGGTCTCCTTTATCTCTAGAGATAGGGTACGATGCAGCTAGTCTGAACCCAAGAGGTTGGGTACGATGCAAGTAGTCCGACCTTGTTTATTTAAATAAGTAATTACCTCTTAAATATCTCCTACTATTTTTATCTCATCTAGAAGGTAGGTCTCAATAAATTCCTGAGATAAAAGAATGGTTATCCATCAATAAAGGTGGAATTATTTCAAAAAATAGTTATTTATTCTACTATAAATACACTGACACTCTTCAGATATATTGAACTCAATCTACTAAAAACCTGTTTAAAGTACTTGCTAACTTAAATATCTGAGTCTCTTACAGGTATCACCCTCAACTTCTCACGAATAACTCGGACGGTGGCACCTTGGCTCCAACACAAGTCGGACGCTGCCTCAGAAGGAGTTTGGCCCTCACGTTCAGGCTCAGATCACTGTTTCAGACAACCCTCAGAACATTTGCACCGTTGTCGAAGACCTAGAAGTCTACATCCGTATATAGCGAACAACCAGTATGAAGACGGTCATACGTCGTTTGAGTGGGAACCAAAGCCCCACCATGATGACCTGACGCTAGCATTACCTCCACCTCAAGAAACAACAAATGCTCCCATGGGAAGGAATGTCGGGGAAACCCTCAACCGTGGCAGGTTCATTCGGAGGTCCATCCACCCGAAGTTGAAGAACCTCCCCATCCGATGGAAATATTGAGATTAGTTAACGACTATCGTGAATGATTAAAATTCCTCGAGTTGGAAGTTGAGCGACAACAAGAAGCAAAACGGAAATTACGAAAAGAAGTACGATGGTGAAAAGAATTGATGGAAAAGTTCTTGAGAATATAAGCCGACCTCCGAAGACGGAGTAATCGGACAAATCGGGAGAAAAATCCTCTTGGGGACGAAGATTCGTTTGTTGAAAAGATCATGCAAGTCGGGGTCCCCTGAAACTTCAAAACTCCTGATATGGATCTTTACGACGGAATGATCGATCCGAGACATCACCTCAGTAATTTCAAAAGTCAGATGTACCTAGTTGATGCTTCTGATGCTACTCATTAGAAAGTCTTCTCGACAATTTTGACTAAAGCTGCAATGAAGTGGTTCAATAACTTACCACTCAGGTCGATAACTTACTTTGATGACCTGACAAGGAAGTTTTTTACCAGATTTTTTATTTAGAAAGACAAAGTGAAGCATGCTCCAAGCCTATTAGGAGTCAAACAAGAAGTTGGAGAGACACTCCAAAACTATATGTGGAGATTCAACAAAGCTGCTTGAAAATACAAAACTTACCTACTAAAGTAGTAATGATGGGGTTGGTTAATGGCCTTAAAGAAAGGTCGTTCTCCCAATCCATATCCAAGCGACACCCGACTTCCTTGTACGAAGTACAAGAGCGAGCAGAAAAGTACATTAACATGGAGGAAAATTCTCGACTTAGAGAGTCTTTTCCGAGGCCAACCTAGCCTACCAAACTCGGGACAAGGAGAAAGAAACTAAGAAAAGAAAGAGAACAATTCAGAAAAGCCTTGAAGGTATCATAATTACAACCCGTTCCGAGTTTTTCTTGTAAATGTCTATAGGGGGATATGTTACACCGAAAAGCTTTCACCTCATTGGCCTATCAAACATAAAAAGGCTAGAAGTCAGACAGAATATTGCGAGTTCCATAAGCTGTATGGACATTGTAACACCCTCACTATTAGAATGTCACGCTTTCGGCTGCGCCACTTTGATAATGAGAATATTACGACTTTCATATATTTAATAATAAACTATGTGCCTTTAATTCGAAACCGTATCGTTGCTTTCTTGGAAAAAATCGGAAATACTTTTAAATTTTTACTAACATGCATATTCATATATACAAAACTTCTTACACAAGTAACTTATACATATTGTATACATACAAATCATACAACTCCTATCCCTCTTAAAAAATTATAATGACAAAGGCGAAATAAAAATTATGATTAATATATATACAAATAGGAATAGCACAGGTAAGGACTTAGCAAAAACTTCAGCAGCTTCCTCGTCTGTCCTAAAAAGGAAAATCTGTAGGGGGTGAGAACATCGTCCTCGCAAGTTCTTAATAGAGGGTTTAAAAATTGTCATAAGAGGATACATATAAAAAAGGAATGAATTAAAAAAAAACAGTGATCTCCTTTCGTCTTATGAACATTTTTAAAACCACAACAATTAATTATCCAAAATTCAAAGTTCTCTTCTTTAATATAAGAGTTTTAAAACTCAAATCCCATAACGAAATCAAGTACGGCTTCCGACCCAATACAAAATCAAGTCACGCCCTTCGGTCCAACATATAAACGACTCTCGGCCTCCAGTCCAATATATAAATAAATCTCAACCTCCGGTCTAAACATTATCAACCACACTATCATCAAAAGCATCAATTCATTCACCAATACTCAGTCTCAAGACAAAACCAATCACAAGTGCAAACAATACAAGGCAAACACAATCCGAAAATAGTTACAGCAAGTACCACAATTAACAGTTAGATAGAATTCATCAGATAGGCAACCAAAACACTTAAGCACACCCAAACAAAAGCAAACAAATGCAGTATGATGTATGTCTGTTATACGAGCCGTGAGCTCACGTGTCGGTTAAACTGCCAAAACCCGACACATCCGATAGCTAATCCGGACATTATCTCTAGGTTGCGCATCCCCAGGAGGATTATAAACGAAAGAGAGTGCCTTTCCACATCGAAGGAGTGTGTCTTTCCACCTTCTCTTGGAAGAATTACAAAGGAGAGTGCCTTTTTCACATCGAAGGAGTGTGCCTTTACATCTTACAACCAGAGAAAGATGTAAAAAAAATAATACGAAAGAGAGTGTCTTTCCACCTTTTTCACATCCATACCATGACAAGAGAAGAAATCCTTCATCCTTAACTTGCCAAATCCATGAGCGGGACAAAATCATCGTCCTCCCAACATCAATCATACTCACATATCAATCTCAAACGCGCAAGTGGGATAAGACCATCGTCCTTGCCAATCACATTTTAATAATATTCACAATCAATCATGTTTAAAAAAATAATCAGATTCAATTCATAATCATTTTATAGGCTAAAGAGCCAACTTCCATAATTCTCCATTTAAAATTTATTCTTATTTCAAACATTCTCACAATAACTCGGAACCATTCTGTTTTGTTAAATCAAACTCGAATACTTTTAAATTCACTAAAAACTCTTCCAAAACATACTCATTTTTTAGTAAAATCAAATTCAAGTAAAATAGTTCTTTAATCAAATTAACCAAAACAAAATTTTCAATTTCTCATAAACTTTTGGCAACATTTCCTCTAAAACTCAGACTTTTGTCATCCTTCTCGGGTCCTAACCAAGCCATTTTTCGAACTCACTTCACATTATTTTCAAAATCAGACCAATTTCAATATCTCAAAATATTTACAATTCTCAAAATTATTTTTGATAAATCAAACAAAAAAAACCAATTTAAATATCTCAAATCATTCTATCATAATCCAGAAACCAAATTCAAGAAATCAGTTCAACAACAACCAATTCAACAAGCTAAATTGACAAATCAGAATAACCAGCTTCCTCAATAATTTAATAAATCAATCAAGCAAGCAATTATATTCATTCAAGACAACTCAGTTCAATCCATAAGACTTACAAAATCATAAAAATATTTTTTTGCATTAATATCGAGTTGTAACAATTTTTGAAAGTAAAATGAGTTTAAGAAAAGTGCCCCTAACTCAAATAGTCAAAATCCGAAAGCTATAAAACGCATCAAAACTCTTTTTCTCCCGGTCCGCAACAGCAGCAACCACAACCAAAGCTCCTGAACGCTTCCGCAACAACAACAGAAACTCCAAACGCAACATGCAAGAATCGAAACTCAACTCTATTGCAATAACATCGCAAAAACCTCAGCAACATATACGAAAGAGTGACTAAAAGAGTTTTCAGAATAAAACAACTTACTGTGCAAAGAAAGGAACCCAAAACAAAGCAGCCGTTGCTCCAGCGACAAACTCCGGCAGTGTTAGCGCTGCTCCCATCGACCATGCATGACGGCAACAACCACGGCGACCATGGAAGCAGTAGCAGCGGAGTTCCATTACATTTTCTCTCTCCTCTGTGAGTCCTTTTTTCTTCAAAGCTCAACGGCGGCGGCCATGACGGCAATGAGGCTGGCCGCGGTCCTCTATTCCTCGCGCTTCTTCCTCCTTCTCGGCCTTGACTCACGTCTTGTCGTCGTCATCTTCTTCTCCTCTCTGTGGTAGTGTTGATAGCGGCAGAATGGGCTCGACGATGCAGCGATGACGACGCATGGCACCAGAACGAGCTCTCTCTCTCCTTGCGTTTGACGTCGACGGCGACGGCGGTAGCTGGCCCCGCCGGCGCCGTCCTCCCCTTCTCCCCCTCTTTCTCTCTTTTTCTCCCTAACAGTCTCCTCTTCTCTCTTTCCTCTCTTTTCTTTCTTCCCATTAGGTATGGGGTGGGGGTTGGCGGCTGATGTGAGGAAAGATGGGTGAGGTAAGAGTGTGTTGGTGTTTAGTTAGGGTTAGGGTTTTGATTCGGGAAAAAGGGTAAGGATAAATTGGTAATTTCTAATAAAAATAGGAGTAAAGTAGTAATTGAAAATCAATTTTAATCTAACAAAATTATTTTTAAATAAAATACTATTTATTCATTAATGTACAAATTATTTTAAAATAAATACTCTAATTTTAAAATTAGGGGTAATCAAATTAATTTTCTTTAAAATCATAAATAAGTTCAAAATCAAAATACTAAACTTAAAGCATATAAGATTCTCATTATTTTTCAATTATTAAAGTTTTAAACCATAAATAGAAAATACTCAATTAATATAAAAGTCTCTGAAAATATACTCTTGAATAAATATAATAAATTATAAATAATTTATTATTTTATTTGTAAAAATTTAGAATTTTACAGACATTCTACTAATGATTGTTTTGACTTGAAGAATGTCATAGAAAAACTGGTCAGGGAAGGTCGGCTAGAAAAGTACCTAGCCGAGAGATCGGATGATCAAAGAAAGAGAAAAAGAGATGAGGATGGAGGACGACAAGAATGTCTCCCGCAAACTCCTGAATGACACATACATATGACAAATGGAGGGTTTGCCGAAGGAGAAATCTCAAAATCCTCACGTAAAAGGCATCTCAAAGAAGTATACCAAGTCTTGGAAAAGACAACAAAATTTCCGATTTACCAACCATCTTGTTCACCAAAGAAGATGCTCAAGGGATAACACTTGGCAACGACGACCCGGTAGTGATAACAATGATCCTCGCCAATGCAAATCTTCATAGAACTCTAGTGGAGCAAGGGAGTTCGACGGACATACTGTTTAAGCCTGCTTTTGACAAATTTGGGCTAGAAGAAAAGGATCTAAAGGCGTACCCAAATAATCTCATCGAACTGGGGGACACGCCGATCCGACCTCTTGGATTTATCTCTCTATACACCACCTTTGGAAAGTGCACGAAGTCAAGGACGGTAAGTATCGCCTACATTGTGGTCGACGTCATGTCAGTGTACAATGTCCTAATAGGTCAGACCACTTTAAATTGACTAGCAGTAGTTGTCTCTACACCTCCTTTGTGTATAAAGTTTCACTGCCGAAGGAATCGCCACCATAAAGGGAGATCAAAAGTTGGTAGAAAGTGTTACAATGAAAGCTTTAATTTAAAAGGGTTGTAACACCCTAATTAGCCTAAGCCTTACCCCGCGTCTTAAAGCTAAGCTTAATCAGAGCTTACGACAGTTCTAAACTCATACATATAATATATATAGAAAGAATAGTATAATCTAGAAGCCATATGAAGGATATAGCTCAAAAACAGGATTTCAAAGCGCAAAACATACTAACAAAGCTACTAACTTGAAGCATAAGAGACAGGTATGGAATAACCAAACATCATAGTATAATAGTATATTATCATAAGATGTTAGCTACGACTTGCGGAGTTTAAGTCGGCTAACCATATACAGATCATGTATGAAACCAAACAGTAAAAATAGCTTATACAAGTTTTGTTCTCTCAAATACACGCCATTAGGTGAAACAAAGTACAAAAGTGAGAGACATATTCAAAATACATCAAAGACTCAAAAGAAGTGTCTAGATCCTCCGCTTCTGTCACCAACCAGACAACTCACCGAGGTGGGTTGCGACCTGCATATGAAAAACACAACAAAATATGGTATGAGAACCGGAGGTTCTCAGTATTGTAACAGTTCCCAGTGATGTAGGATATAAGACCCCGGGATGCCAAAGGCAATCCCAGACTCCATATCCATCACAAGATTCAAGCTTAAAGCATTCTAAAACAGATAAGCATAATATGTAATTCCTTAATACATCTTAAGCCGTAGTACCATAAAAGGGTAATCTATCTTAGGGA
Organism: Arachis hypogaea; assembly: GCF_003086295.3. Lineage (NCBI taxonomy): Eukaryota > Viridiplantae > Streptophyta > Magnoliopsida > Fabales > Fabaceae > Arachis > Arachis hypogaea. The sequence continues at coordinate 84,113,637 of NC_092037.1, read as the reverse complement.
ATTCCTACTCTATTCAAACACCGCTGTCCCACAGCTTCACCACCCGATCCTCCAGGCGATCCCATCGCCACCACTTTCCGAACCTCCTCAACTCCGGTAAAGCACAAGTATATATACAATACAAGTAAAGCACAAGTAGAAGCATATAAGGCAATTAAGTCAAATAGCAGGTAAGCATGTTATCCAATTAGGCAAGCCATTACAAGTAATCAAAGCATACAAACAGATAGAAAATGCATATGATGAATGCCTGTCCTACTGGCTGTGATATCACATTGTCGGTTCAACTGCCAACCCGACACATCTCCATGGAGACGTTGCCCTTCGGATTCATGGTGTGAGAACCCCCAAGATATAGTGCTCGGATCACTATCCAGGGTTTTGCGCCTGTACGCTCTGATGATCCGAAGGGATGCGAGCGGAATCTATTGCCACCGACTTCACATCTAAGCGCAAGCGGGACGAACCACCGCCCTTATGCCGCTGCCGCTACCTCGACAGGTGGGATCCAACCTCGGCCCCTGCCAAGCGCATAGCGTCTCATAATCTCAATAAAAAATTGGTATAGTGGTTTTCAAAACATTTATAGCACAAGATGGATCCATTGCTTCATTCAGAGTCCTCGACTCTTTCCAACCACTGTCATTTACATTTCAGTTCCTTGATCTCGCATCTCATTCATCAACCCTTCATCACACATCATCAACCTCCCCAGTACAACAGAAACCTAGCACTCCGTTTGCTAACTTTTCCAAAATAGTGTGTCTAAGACCCTTAGCCCATCTTCCCATGTTAGAGTAACAAAAAATATGCCCAAAAGTCTTAAAAAAGGTGTTATAGAAGCTTAGAACCTCGTCGGGAAGGTGAAATAGTTGTACTATATCTCATATATTCAACTTCATTAATAATTTTCCAACTATATTACCAAATAAATCAACACCAATACCACATTTATCAACATAATCCACTACACAACATCACAAATCATTTATCCTCAACATATCACTATTAATCATCATTATCAACTCAAGATTCATCATTTCATCAATCATCATCATACAATTACACCCAATAACTCATCAACCATTCAAAATCCAATCCTATCTTATGGGTCATAGCCTAAGTGTCCATGAATATTATATACTACATAGAGGGACCTGAAATAATACCTTGGCTGATTCCCAATATGAACCAATTGAGCTTTCAACCAAAATCCAACCACCAATGTAGCTCCAATAATCACCAACAAGCTCCAAACTCACAATAATCAAGCTATATACATATAAATTACCACAAAATCAACCTAGGGCTCAACATAAACATAATTTCACAAGAGATTAAAGCCTTTTACCTTTCCCAACAGATTTGGATGGCAAAACCCAAAGCTAAGCAAGGATTAGAGTAAACCTATACACCAAGAATCACAAGAACTCACTTAGCTATAAACCCTAGGTACCCAAAATTTTGGAGAGCAGAACTGGAAGGATTTTGAGCTTACCTCTATAATTTTTTGGATGGGTTTTGTAGAGCTCTTCGCAAGAAACGCGTAGTCGCTGATGGCATGCAAATCGGAGCTCTATAGCTCAAGATATGAGCTTGGGAAGACTGAGGTGAAAAGGGTTTTCTTCTTCCTCTCCTTCCCTCTCTGCAATCTGAAGTGTGTGTCTTTATGGAGGCTAGGGTTCATTAAATGAACCTTTATATATGTTGGACTTGGGCCTAACTTGGGCCTGGTTCAACCCGTTAGCGTTTTTAGCCCGTTTGGTCGAACTTCGGGCCAAACCTTTAAAATTAACGCCTGGTTTTCTGTTTCTAATGTTTTTCTAAAGTTTTTGACTATTTCAACTTTTTCTTGCGCAACACTAGGCAGACTTGAACCGGTTCAACCGGTTCACTGTCGATTCACAGTTTTTCACGGTTTTTCGCAGAAAGCACATTTTCTGACTCAGAACGACCCACTGAGTCCAAAAATAATGCTTAAAATCTCAAATTCTCACTCTAACTTTTTGGAATCAAATCGGGGTAATATAACCTCTTAATTAACCGGTTCGATTAATTGCGGTTCTTACAAGGGCAACCCAAGCAAAAAAAGAAGTCAACACTATCAAACTCGGCAGTATCCGAACTCGGGAAGAACTGCATCCTCAACCAGAAGGGAAGATAGAAAAAGTGCAAATCAGGAATCATACCAAAAAGACAAAGAGTATAGGGGCTAACCTAGAAAAAGATATAAAAGCACAGCTCGTTGACCTCTTACAAAAAAACTCCGGCCTCTTTGCCTAGAAAGCCTTCGATATGCATGGTTGGTGGACGAAATTGTGATCCTCAAAGTTGGTCTCTTTGTACTTGTATGAAATTTAAATATTGGCTCTATCAAGAATACCCCAAAGAGATCATGATATGATGAATTGGGATCTTAATAATCCCTGGTAATGGCACCAACAGCTTAGTGTTGTTGTTGGACCAAAAGAGTTACAGGCACTGTTAGAGAATCTCACAACTCCATTCAACTAACCAGCAAGTGCGCTGGGTCGTCCAAGTAATACCTTACGTGAGTAAGGGTCGATCCCACGGAGATTGTTGGTATGAAGCAAGCTATGGTCACCTTGTAAATCTCAGTTAGGCGGATTAAATTGATTTATGATAGGTTCGAAAATAAATAATAAACAGAAAATAAAATAGGATAGAAATACTTATGTAAATCAATAGTGGGAATTTCAGATAGGCGTATGGAGATGCTGTGCTCCTCTTGTATCTCTACTCTCTTATTACATTCATCCCATCCTTCTTACTCCTTTCCACGGCAAGCTGTATGTAGGGCATCACCGTTGTCAATGGCTACATCTCATCCTCTCAGTGAAAATGGTCATATGCTCTGTCACAGCACGGCTAATCATCTGTCGGTTCTCAATCAGGTTGGAATAGAATCCCTTGATTCTTTTGCGTCTATCACTAACGCCCAGCCTTCAGGAGTTTGAAGCTCGTCACAGTCATTCAATACCAGAATCCTACTCGGAATACCACAGACAAGGTTAGACTTTCCAGATTCCCGGAATCCTACTCGGAATACCACAGACAAGGTTAGACTTTTCGGATTCCCATGAATGCTGCCATCTATCTAGCTTATACCACAAAGATTCTGTTGGAGAATCTAAGAGATATGCGCCCGGCCTAAAGTAGAACGGAAGTGGTTGTCAGTCACGCGCGTTCATAGGTGAGAATGATGATGAGTGTCACGGATCATCACATTCATCAAGTTGAAGTGCAACGTATATCTTGGAATAAGAATAAAAGAGAATTGGATAGAAAATAATGGTAATTGTATTGAAACTTGAGGTACAGCAGAGCTCCACACCCTTAATCTATGGTGTGTAGAAACTCCACCGTTGAAAATACATAAGTGAAAGGTTCAGGCATGGCCGAATTGCCAGCCCCCATGATCTGAGAACTAAACGTCCAAAGATGTAACGTGGTCAAAAGACGACTAATACACTAGTAAAAAGTCTTATTTATACTAAACTAGCTACTAGGGTTTACATAGGTAAGTAATTGATGCATAAATTCACTTCCGGGGCCCACTTGGTGTATGTTTGGGCTGAGCTTGATCTATCCACGAGCTGAGGCTTCTCTTGGAGTTGAACGCCAAGTTATAACGTGTTTTGGGCGTTCAACTCCAGGTCGTGACGTGTTTCTGGCGTTTAACTCCAGACAGCAGCATGTACTTAGCGTTGAGCACCAATTTACGTCGTCAATTCCTGAATAAAGTATGGACTATTATATATTGCTGGAAAGCTCTGGATGTCTACTTTCAAACGACGTTGAGAGCGCGCCATTTGGAGTTCTGTAGCTCCAGAAAATCCATTTTGAGTGCCGGGAGGTCAGATTCCAACAGCATCAGTAGTCCTTTTGTCAGCCTTTTTCAGAGTTTTGCTCAAGTCCCTCAATTTCAGCAGAAATTACCTAAAATCACAGAAAAACACACAAACTCATAGTGAAGTCCATAAATGTGAATTTATCATAAAAACTAATGAAAACATCCCTAAAAGTAGCTTGAACTTACTAAAAACTACCTAAAAACAATGTCAAAAAACGTATAAATTATCCGCTCATCACAACACCAAACTTAAATTGTTGCTTGTCCCCAAGCAACTGAAAATCAAATAGGATAAAAAGAAGAGAATATACTATAAATTCCAAAATATCAATGAATATTAATTCTAATTAGATGAGCGGGACTTGTAGCTTTTTGCCTCTGAACAGTTTTGGCATCTCACTTTTTCCTTTGAAGTTCAGAATGATTGGCTTCTCTAGGAACCTAGAATTTCGGATAGTGTTATTGACTTTCCTAGTTAAGTATGTTGATTCTTGAACACAGCTACTTTTATGAGTCTTGGCCGTGGCCCTAAGCACTTTATTTTCCAGTATTACCACCGGATACATAAATGCCACAGACACATGACTGGGTGAACCTTTTCAGATTGTGACTCAGCTTTGCTAGAGTCCCCAGTTAGAGGTGTCCAGAGCTCTTAAGCACACTCTTTTGCTTTGGATCACGACTTTAACCACTCAGTCTCAAGCTTTTCACTTGGACCTGCATGACACAAGCACATGGTTAGGGACAGCTTGATTTAGCCGCTTAGGCCTGGATTTTATTTCCTTGGGCCCTCCTATCCATTGATGCTCAAAGCCTTGGATCCTTTTTATCCTTGCCTTTTGGTTTTAAGGGCTATTGGCTTTTTCTGCTTGCTTTTTCTTTTTCTTTCTATTATTTTTTTCGCCATTTTTTTTCGCAAGCTTTTTACTTTTCACTGCTTTTTCTTGCTTCAAGAATCAATTTCATGATTTTTCAGATCATCAATAACATTTCTCTTTGTTCATCATTCTTTCAAGAGCCAACAATTTTAACATTCATAAACAACAAGATCAAAAAAATATGCACTGTTTAAGCATTCATTCAGAAAACAAAAAGTATTGTCACCACATCAATATAATTGAACCAAATTCAAGGATAAATTCGAATTTTATGTACTTCTTGTTCTTTTGAATTAAAACATTTTTCATTTAAGAGAGGTGAAGGATTAATGGAATTATTCATAACTTTAAGACATAGTTACTAAACACTAATGATCATGGAAAAGAGACACAAAACATAAATGAACACAACATAAAAACTGAAAAGCAGAAAGAAATAAGAACAAGGAATGAATCCACCTTAGTGGCGTCTTCTTCTTGAAGGACCAACAATGTCCTTAAGCTCTTCTATGTCCCTTCCTTGCCTTTGTTGCTCCTCCCTCATTGCTCTTTGATCTTCTCTTATTTCATGGAGAATGATGGAGTGCTCATGATGTTCCACCCTTAATTGTTTCACATTGTGGCTCAAATCTTCTAAGGAAGTGTTGAGTTGTTCCCAATAGTTGTTGGGAGGAAAGTGAATCCCTTGAGGCATCTCAGGGATTTCTTGATGATGAGCTTCCTCATGCATCTCTTGAGATCCGTGGAGGGTCTCTCTTGCTTGCTTCATCCTCTTCTTGGTGATGGGCTTATCCTCTTCAATGAGGATGTCTCCTTCTATGATAACTCCAGCTGAGTAACATAGATGGCAGTTAAGGTGAGGAAAAGCTAGCCTTGCCGTGTTGGAGGACTTATCGGCTATTTTGTAGATTTCATTAGAGATGACTTCATGAACTTCTACTTCCTCTCCAATCATGATGCTATGAATCATGATGGCCCGATCCACAGTAACTTCAGATCGGTTGCTAGTGGGAATAATGGAGCGTTGAATGAACTCCAACCATCCTCTAGCAACAGGCTTGAAGTCCAGTCTTCTTAGTTGAACTGGCTTGCCTTTGGAGTCTCTTTTCCATTGAGCTCCTTCCACACATATGTCCATTAGGACATGGTCTAACCTTTGATTAAAGTTGACCCTTCTAGTGTAGGGGCGTACATCTCCTTGCATCATGGGCAAGTGGAACGCCAACCTCACATTCTCCGGACTAAAATCTAAGTATTTCCCCCGAACCATTGTGAGATAATTCTTTGGACTCGGGTTCATACTTTGATCATGGTTCCTAGTGATCCATGCATTGGCATATAACTCTTGAACCATTAAGATTCCGACTTGTTGCATGGGGTTGGTTAGGACTTCCCAACCTCTTCTTCGGATCTCATGTCGGATCTCCGGATACTCATTTTTCTTGAGCTTGAAAGGGACCTCAGGGATCACCTTCTTCTTTGCCACAACATCATAGAAGTGGTCTTGATGGCTTTTGGAGATGAATCTTTCCATCTCCCATGACTCGGAGGTGGAAGCTTTTGTCTTCCCTTTTCCTTTTCTAGAGGATTCTCCTGCCTTAGGTGCCATTAATGGTAATGGAAAAACAAAAAGCTTATTCTTTTACCACACCAAACTTAAAATATTGCTCGCCCTTGAGCAAGAGAAAAAAGAAGAGAAGAAGAAGAAGAAGAAGGAAATATGGAGGAGAAGGGGGAGTGTAGGTTTCGGCCAAGGTATAGAAGAGGGGGTGGTGTTGTGTGAAAATGAAGTAGAATGGAAGGGTATATATAGGGAGGGTAGTGGGTGTAGTTTCGGTCATTTAGGGTGGGATTGGGTGGGAAAGTGTTTTTGAATTTTGAAGGTAGGTGGGGTTTATGGGGAAGAGTGGATGGATGTGAGTGGTGAAGGGGGTAATTGGGAAGAGAGATTGAAGTTGTTGGGAAGTGTGATATGGGGAAGAGTGTTATAGGATTAGGAGGTAAGGTGGGAATATGTTAGGTGGGGATCCTGTGGGGTCCACAGATCCTGAGATGATCCTGCAGGGTCCACAGATCCTGAGGTGATCCTGTGGGGTCCACAGATCCTAAGGTTGTCAAGGAATTACATCCCTACACCAAATAGGCATGTAAAATGCCTTTGCATACCTTTCTGGCGTTTAAACGCCGAGGTGATGCACGTTCTGGGCGTTCAACGCCCATGTGTAGCATGTTTCTGGCGTTGAACGCCAGTTCCATGTTTGTTACTGGCGTTCAGCGCCAGCTTTTTTCAAGGCACATTCCTGGCGTTCAAATGCCAGAATGTTGCTTGTTTCTGGCATTCAGCGCCAGATTCATGCTCTGTTCTGGCGTTGAACGCCAGCCAGATGCTTCTTACTGGCGTTGAACGCCAGTCTGTCCTTCCTCCAGGGTGTGATTTTTCTTCTGCTGTTTTTGATTCTGTTTTTAATTTTTATATTTTTTTTGTGACTCCACATGATCATGTACCTAATAAAACACAAAATAACAATAAAATAAAATAAAAATTAGATAAATAAAATTGGGTTGCCTCCCAACAAGCGCTTCTTTAATGTCAATAGCTTGACAGTGGGCTCTCATGGAGCCACAAGGTGATCAGGTCAATGTTGTATAGTCCCAATACCAAACTTAGAGTTTGGATATGGGGTCTTAACACCAAACTTAGAGTTTGGTTGTGGCCTCCCAACACCAAACTTAGAGTTTGACTGTGGGGGCTCTTCTTGACTCTGAACTGAGAAAAGCTCTTCATGCTTACTCTCTTTTGTCACAGAGGGATGGCCATGTGCCTTAAACACAAGGTAGTCCCCATTCAATTGAAGGACTAATTCACCTCTGTTGACATCTATCACAGCTCCTGCTGTAGCTAGGAAAGGTCTTCCAAGGATGATCCATTCATCATCTTCCTTCCTAGTGTCTAAGATTATGAAATCAGCAGGGATGTAAAGGCCTTCAACCTTTACTAACATGTCCTCTACTATTCCATAAGCTTGTCTCAATGACTTGTCTGCTAATTGTAATGAGAATAAGGTAGGTTGTACCTCAATGATCCCCAACTTCTCTATTACAAAGAGTGGCATAAGATTTATCCCTGACCCCAGATCACATAGAGCTTTTTCAAAGGTCATGGTGCCTATGGTACAAGGTATTAAGAACTTGCCAGGATCTTGTCTCTTTTGAGGTAAAATTTGCTGAATCCAGGTATCTAGTTCATTAATGAGCAAGGGAGGTTCACTTTCCCAAGTCTCATTACCAAACAACTTGGCATTCAGCTTCATGATAGCTCCTAAATATTGAGCAACTTGCTCTCCAATCACATCTTCATCCTCTTCAGAGGAAGAATAGTCTTCAGAGCTCATGAATGGCAGAAGGAGATTTAATGGAATCTCTATGGTCTCTATATGAGCCTCAGATTCCTTTGGATCCTTAATAGGAAACTCCTTCTTGCTTGAGAGACGTCCCAGGAGGTCCTCCTCACTAGGATTTTCGTTCTCCTCCTCCCTTGTGCATTCGGCCATATTGATTACATCAATGGCCTTGCACTCTCCTTTTGGATTCTCTTCTGTATTGCTTGGGAGAATACTGGGAGGAGTTTCAATGGCTTTCTTACTCAGCTGGCCCACTTGTGCCTCCAGATTTCTGATGGAGGATCTTGTTTCACTCATGAAACTGAAAGTGGCTTTTGACAGATCAGAGACTAGATTGGCTAAATTAGAAGTGCTTTGTTCAGAATTCTCTGTCTGTTGCTGAGAACATGATGAAAAAGGCTTGCTATTGCTAAGCCTATTGCGTCCACCATTGTTAAAGCCTTGTTGAGGCTTTTGTTGTTCCTTCCATGAGAAATTTGGGTGATTTCTCCATGATGAGTTATAGGTGTTTTCATAAGGTTCACCCATGTAATTAACCTCTGCCATTGCAGGGTTCTCAGGATCATAAGCTTCTTCAGAAGCTGCCTCTTTAGTACTGTTGGATGCATTTTGCCATCTATTCAGACTTTGAGAGATCATGTTGACTTGCTGAGTCAACACTTTGTTCTGAGCCAATATGGCATTCAGAGCATCAATTTTAAGAACTCCCTTCCTCTGAGGCGTCCCATTATTCACGGAATTCCTCTCAGAAGTGTACATGAATTGGTTATTTGCAACCATGTCAATAAGTTCTTGAGCTTCTGCAGGTGTTTTCTTTAGGTGAATGGATCCACCTGCAGAATGGTCCAATGACATTTTCGAAAACTCAAATAGACCATAATAGAATATATCTAATATGGTCCATTCTGAAAACATGTCAGATGGACACCTTTTGGTCAACTGCTTGTATCTTTCCCAAGCTTCATAGAGGCATTCACCATCTTTTTGTTTGAAGGTCTGAACATCCACTCTAAGCTTGCTCAGCTTTTGAGGAGGAAAGAATTTATCCAAGAAGGCCGTGACCAGCTTCTCCCAGGAGTCCAGGCTATCCTTAGGTTGTGAATCCAACCATATTCTAGCTCTGTCTCTTATAGCAAAAGGGAAAAGCATGAGCCTGTAGACTTCAGGATCTACTCTATTTGTCTTAACAGTCTCACAAATCTGCAAGAACTCAGTTAAAAACTGGTAAGGATCTTCAGATGGAAGTCCATAAAACTTGCAGTTTTGTTGCATTAAAGCAACTAGCTGAGGTTTCAGCTCAAAGTTGTTTGTTCCTATGGCAGGAATGGAGATGCTTCTTCCATCAAATTTGGATGTGGGCTTAGTAAAATCACCAAGCATCCTCCTTGCATCATTATTGTTGGGTTCGGCTGCCATCTCCTTCTCTTGTTCGAAAATTTCTGAAAGGTTACTTCTGGATTGTTGTAGTTTAGCTTCTCTTAGTTTCCTATTCAAAGTCCTTTCAGGTTCAGGATCAATTTCAACAAGAGTGCCTTTTTCCTTGTTCCTGCTCATATGAAAGAGAAGAAAACAAGAAAAGAAGAGGAATCCTCTATGTCACAGTATAGAGATTCCTTTATGTTAGTAGAAGAAGAAAGGGGAGAAGAGTGAAGAAGAATAGGTTCGGATTTTTAGATGAAGAGAGGTGAAGAGAAGTGTTAGTAAATAAATAATTAAATAGAATAAGAAAAGAAGAGATAGAAAATTCGAAAATAATTTTAAAAAGGGGTTAGTAATTTCAAAAATTAAAGATAAGATATAATCAAAATTAAAATTTAAAACAAAAAGAATTTTTGAAAAAGAGATGAGATATTTTCGAAAATTAGAGAGGGAAAAGTAGTTAGGTGGTTTTGAAAAAGATAAGAAACAAACAAAAAGTCAAATAGTTAGTTGAAAAAGATTTTAAAATCAAATTTGAAAAGATAAGAAGATAAGAGTTTAGATAAAATATTTTGAAATCAAATTTTTGAAAAAGATAAAATTTTGAAAAAGATATGATAAAAAGATAAGATAAGAAGATAAGATAGAAAAGATAGAAAAGATTTTAATTTTTAAATTTAAAATTAATTACTTAACTAACAAGTAACTACAAGATATGATTCTAGAATTTAAAGATTGAACCTTTCTTAACAAGAAAGTAACAAACTTCAAATTTTTGAATCAATCACATTAATTGTTAGCTAATTTTTCGAAAATATGATATAAAGATAAGAAAAAGATTTTGAAAATATTTTGAAAAAGATTTTTGAAATTTTCGAAAAAGAGGAAAAATTGGAAAAGATATGATTTTTGAAAAAGATTTTGAAAAGATAAAATTTTTAAAATTTTGAAAATTTGACTTGACTTGTAAGAAATAACTAATTTTGAAAATTTTTGACTAAGCCAACTCAAATTTTCGAAAATTATGAGAAAAATAAGGAAAAGATATTTTTTTGATTTTTGAATTTTTAATGATGGAAGAGAAAAACATGAAAATGACCCAAAACATAAAAATTTTGGATCAAAACACATGATGCATGCAAGAACACTATGAATGTCAAGATGAACACCAAGAACACTTTGAAGATCATGATGAACATCAAGAACATATTTTTGAAAAAATTTTGATGCAAAGAAAACATGCAAGACACCAAACTTAGAAATCTTTAATGCATGGACTCTAACAAACGAAAAATGCATATGAAAAATAGCAAACAACACAAAACAAGAAATCATCAAGATCAAACAAGAAGACTTGTCAAGAACAACTTGAAGATCATGAAGAACACTATGAATGCATGAAATTTTCGAAAAATGCAAGAAATTTTTTTTAAAGCATGCAATTGACACCAAACTTAAAAATTGACTCAAGACTCAAACAAGAAACACAAAATATTTTTTATTTTTATGATTTTATTAATTTTTTTTGGATTATTATTAATTTTTTTCGAAAATATTTTTGAAAAAACGAAAAAGAAAAGAAAATTTTTGAAAAAGATTTTTGAAAATTTTTTGAAAAGAAAATTACCTAATCTGAGCAACAAGATGAACCATCAGTTGTCCAAACTCAAACAGTCCCCGACAACGGCGCCAAAAACTTGGTGGACGAAATTGTGATCCTCAAAGTTGGTCTCTTTGTACTTGTATGAAATTTAAATATTGGCTCTATCAAGAATACCCCAAAGAGATCATGGTATGATGAATTGGGATCTTAATAATACCTGGTAATGGCACCAACAGCTTAGTGTTGTTGTTGGACCAAAAGAGTTACAGGCACTGTTAGAGAATCTCACAACTCCGTTCAACTAACCAGCAAGTGCACTGGGTCGTCCAAGTAATACCTTACGTGAGTAAGGGTCGATCCCACGGAGATTGTTGGTATGAAGCAAGCTATGGTCACCTTGTAAATCTCAGTTAGGCGGATTAAATTGATTTATGATAGGTTCGAAAATAAATAATAAACAGAAAATAAAATAGGATAGAAATACTTATGTAAATCAAGAGTGGGAATTTCAGATAGGCGTATGGAGATGTTGTGCTCCTCTTGTATCTCTACTCTCTTATTACATTTATCCCATCCTTCTTACTCCTTTCCATGGCAAGCTGTATGTAGGGCATCACCGTTGTCAATGGCTACATCCCATCCTCTCAGTGAAAATGGTCCTATGCTCTGTCACAGCACGGCTAATCATCTGTCAGTTCTCAATCAGGATGGAATAGAATCCCTTGATTCTTTTGCGTCTGTCACTAACGCCCAGCCTTCAGGAGTTTAAAGCTCGTCACAGTCATTCAATACCAGAATCCTACTCGGAATACCACAGACAAGGTTAGACTTTCCAGATTCCAGGAATCCTACTCGGAATACCACAGACAAGGTTAGAATTTTCGGATTCCCATGAATGCTGCCATCTATCTAGCTTATACCACAAGATTCTGTTGGAAAATCTAAGAGATATGTGCCCGGCCTAAAGTAGAACGGAAATGGTTGTCAGTCACGCGCGTTCATAGGTGAGAATGATGATGAATGTCACGGATCATCACATTCATCAAGTTGAAGTGCAACGTATATCTTAGAATAAGAATAAAAGAGAATTGAATAGAAAATAATGGTAATTGTATTGAAACTTGAGGTACAGCAGAGCTCCACACCCTTAATCTATGGTGTGTAGAAACTCCACCGTTGAAAATACATAAGTGAAAGGTTCAGGCATGGCCGAATGGCCAGCCCCCATGATCTGAGAACTAAACGTCCAAAGATGTAACGTGGTCAAAAGACGACTAATACACTAGTAAAAAGTCTTATTTATACTAAACTAGCTACTAGGGTTTACATAGGTAAGTAATTGATGCATAAATTCACTTCTGGGGCCCACATGGTATATGTTTGGGCTGAGCTTGATCTATCCACGAGCTGAGGCTTCTCTTGGATTTGAACGCCAAGTTATAACGTGTTTTGGGCGTTCAACTCCGGGTCGTGACGTGTTTCTGGCGTTTAACTCCAGACAGCAGCATGTACTTGGCGTTGAGCGCCAATTTACGTCATCAATTCCCGAATAAAGTATAGACTATTATATATTTCTGGAAAGCTCTAGATGTATACTTTCCAACGCCGTTGAGATCGCGCCATTTGGAGTTTTGTAGCTCCAGAAAACCCATTTTGAGTGCAGGGAGGTCAGATTCCAACAGCATCAGCAGTCCTTTTGTCAGCCTTTTTCAGAGTTTTGCTCAAGTCCCTCAATTTCAGCCAGAAATTACCTGAAATCACAGAAAAACACACAAACTCATAGTAAAGTCCAGAAATGTGAATTTATCATAAAAACTAATGAAAACATCCCTAAAAGTAGCTTGAACTTACTAAAAACTACCTAAAAACAATGCCAAAAAGCGTATAAATTATCCGCTCATCAATGGTATAGATCCTGACCTGATGTCTCATAAACTCGCCGTCAACCCGGGTTCCTGACCTGTTTAGCAAAAGCGTCGGAAACTCGATCTTGAAAGTACACAGGTCGTAGAGGAATAGGTGCGGGCACTATTGGAAACCGGATTCATAAGAGAGGTAAAGTATCCATTGTGGCTGGCTAACGTAGTTCTGGTAAAAAAGAAAAATGAAAAATAGAAGATATGTGTCGATTACACCGACCTCAACAAGACTTTTTCCAAGGATCCATACCCTTTTCCCAATCATCGATGCACTAGTTGATTCAGCCTCAGGATATCGATATTTGTCCTTTATGGACGTATACTCGGGATACAACCAAATCCCGATGTATAAACCACACCACAAAAATATTTCTTTCATCACTCCTAAGGATAACTACTGTTATGTAGTAATGCCTTTCGGACTAAAGAATGTCGGAGCCACATACCAACAACTGATGAACAAGGTGTTTTTCTCCTACCTAGGAAAACTCATGAAAGTATATGTGGACGACATGCTCATCAAGACCAAGGGCAACTCCAATCTTTTTTTTCTACCTCTACGATGTATTCTTTACAATAAGGAAGCATAGAATGAGATTAAATCCTTCAAAATGCACCTTCATAGTGGAGGCCAAAAAATTCTTAGGCTTCATGCTCACCCAATGGGGGCATAGAAGCCAACCTGGACAAATGCTCAACAAAATTAGAGATGAAGACTCTGACTTGCCTCAAAGAAGTCCAACAACTAAATGAAAGATTGACAGCATTATCCAGTTTCCTAACAGGATCATCATTGAAGTCTCTACCTTTATACTCGATACTCAAAAAAGGGAGCCAATTTAAATGGACCCAGGAATGTGAACAAGCGTTTCAAAATTTTAAAGCATTTCTGGGTCGACCCCTGATACTTACCCGTCCTTGTCCAGGAGAAGAGTTCGTCCTCTATTTGGCAATGGCAAGTCGAGCTGTAGCTTAGTCCTGTTCCAGGAAGATGAGAACAATTAGCAGCCCATTTACTTTGTGTGCAAAGCGCTACAAGGAGCAGAACTAAACTACCAAAAGATAGAAAAGTTTGTATATGTTGTTATCTTCATCTCTATGATGCTTCAACCTTACTTTCAGGCTCATACTATAAAAGTCTGAACCAATCAACCAGTGAAGCACATTCTGCAAAGACGGACATTGCAAAGAGAATGCTACAATGGATCGTGGAGCAGTCCGAGTTTGACCTAAGATATGAAACTCGGACAGTAATTAAGTCCCAATATCTGGCTGACTTTGTGGCCAAATACACTGAAGGTCAAAGAAGTCCGACGACTTAGAACCTATATGTAGATGGATCATCCAACAAATTCAGAAGCAGAGTCGGAGTTATTCTGGAAAATGAGCAAGAAACTCGAATCGAACTATCACTCAAATTCGAGTTTCTTGCTTCTAGCAGCCAAGCAGAGTATGAAGCCTTACTTGCTGGCTTAAAATTGGCTAAAGAAGTTGGGGGCAGAAAGGTTGATAGTGTTTATCAATTCTTAAGTAATAACCTCCCAAATTAATGGCACTTATCAAGCCAAAGATCCCAACAGGAAGATGTACCTAGAAGAAACACAAGAACAAATAGCATAGTTCTTGGAAAGAGAGGTACGACACATAGATTGGAAATCCAACGCCCAAACAGATGTCCTCTCGAAGTTAGCTAGCACTTGGCAACAATAGAAGTCTCATCCATGAAACTCTCCATGCACCATTAGTATCAAAGGAGATGACAACTCGGACATAATAGCCATATTCAATCAAAATTTAGGATGGATGACTTCCATAGTCAACTATCTTAAATTTGATATCCATCCTAAAAATGAAAAAGAGGCATGAAGACTCATAAGGGAAGCACAAAATTACACTCTGGTCCACAACATTCTATACAAAAGAGGGATATCTATGTCCCTATTAAAGTGTGTCCCGACCTCTAACACTAAAGAGGTCCTAGAAGAAGTACACAATGGCATATGTGGGAATCACTTGGGAGCCCGATCACTAGCCAAAAAGATTATCTGAGCCGGCTTCTTTTGACCCAACTTGCAAAGGAAAGCATCCGAATTGGTCCAAAAATGCCCACCTTGCCAGAAGCATGTCGATTTTCATGTCGCACCCCCCGAAGAGCTCGTCAGTGTCACCTTACCGTGGCTATTTGCAAAATGGGATCTCGATCTTTTCGGACCATTCCCTTAAACTCCAGGACAAGTAAAATACCCCATGGTAGGAATTGACTATTTTACTAAATGGATTAAGGTGGAACTATTAGCAACCATCACAGCCCAACGAAGTCAGAAATTTCTTTATAAGAACATTGTCCCAAGGTTTGGATTTTCCCACTCCATCACCACGGACAATGGAACTCAATTTACCGACTCAACCTTTCAAAATTTGGTGACTAGCCTTAAGATTAAGCATCGATTTACATCAGTGAAACATCCCCAAGCCAATGGACAAGTCGAAGCAGCAAACAAAGTAACATTGGCCGGGTCAAAACACCGACTACAAGATGCGAAAGGAGCATGGCTGATAAACCCATATTTTATGATATATATTGTGCTCAATTTAAGTGATTTATTCAACCCTTCACCTACTTTTTCATGGAAATTGCATAGTTTTGCTTTCCCTTCCTTATTATGTGATATATATGAACTACATGTCTTCTATGCTTTAAAACTAATTATTTTAATTACCCTTTATTATCATTCGATGCCGTGATTTGTGTGTTGAGTAGTTGCAGAGCTTCTAAGGCAGGAATGACTTAAAGGATGGAAAGGAAACATACTAAAATGGAAGGAAAGCATAAATTGGAGTTTTGGAGAAATTGGCAGTGACGTGTCTGCATGGACAACACGAACGCGTGGTTTGCGCTAAAGAGGTTCGACGCGAACGCATGGATGAGGCGAACGCGTGACTTGCGAAATACAACTGACGCGGGCGCATGACTGACGCGACCGCGTGAAAGAGCAACACTCCAGATGACGCGACCGCGTGACGTGCGTGATCTGCAGAATTTGCAGATCTCATTTCAAGCGATTTATGGGCCCCTTTTGACCCAGATCCGAGCCCAGAAAACACAGATTGAAGGATTATAAATGGAGGAGTCCATCCAATCATAAGGATGATACATTCATACATAGCTTGAGGATTAGATGTAGTTTTTAGGGAGAGAGGTTCTCTCCTCTCTTTTAGGATTAGGATTAGGATTTTTAGAAATTAGGAATATTTCTTCAAACCACAGGTTCAATGTTCCTTTAATTTATTTTCTACTTTTATTTATTACTTTAGTTGATTACTTGATGTTGCCAATTTGGTTTATGGAATTCTATGTTCAACCTAATTTTCTATTTAATATAATTTGAAGTATTTCAGACCCAGGATTGTTTTGCTCTATTTATGATTTATTTTTCCCTTTTAGCTTTGGTTAATTAATTAGAGACTCTTGAGTTATCAAATTCATCGTGATTGATAAATGTTTTTTTCGCTAATCGAATCGCATTCTAATAACTTTAGTCTTTCCTTAGGAATTGACTAGGACCTGAGGATCAAATTGATTAGTCCACTTGACCTTCCTTTATTTAGTAATGGTTAACTAAGTAGGAGTAAAAACATAATTCTCATCACCATTGATAAGGATAACTGGGATAGGACTTCTAATTTTCATACCTTGCCAAGAGTTTTATTAGTTATTAATTTATTAAATCTTGCAATCTAATTCTTCTGCTCAAAAACCCTTTTTCAAAACCCAAAACATTATTTTCCATAACCAATAATAAAACACACCTCCCTGCAATTCCTTGAGAAGACAACCCGAGGTTTGAATACTTCGGTTAATTATTTTTATTGGGTTTGTTACTTGTGACAACCAAATGTTTGTACGAAGGGATTTTCTGTTGGTTTAGAATCTATACTTGCAACGTGATTATATTTTTATAAAATTCTTTACTAGCAAAAATCCTAACGTCAAAATGGCGCCATTGCCGGGGAGTTGCAAACGTGTGCCTTATTATTAGTTATTGTAAATATTTTTCTTTTACCTGTTTATTTGTTTTTTGTTTTCCCTCCTTATTTCTGATAGCTACTATGAATTCTCACCCCTCTCGCTTTGAGTTTGGTTCTAATTTTGTTGAAAGGAATGGAAGCTATAACAGGAATATGCATCACGGTCTAAGTAATCAAAGATGGATGGAGCCAAGAGGATCTGATCAACCCTTTAGGCAACAACACCCTCCTAGATATCATGGACAGAGACCATTCTACAATGCACATCAAGCTGATAGATATGGTGGACCACCTTGTAGCTACCAACAAGCCCCACCCTATGCTCAGAGACCATCCTCTCAACATAGCTTCGAGCCACCATACTCACAAGCTTCTTTTTGCCATTCACCACCATACAATCCTTATCCGCCCCAACACCAATCCAATTATTCCCAAGAACCACCACTCCCCTATGCACCATGTCCATATCCATCAAGCCAAGAATCACAGGTTCGCTTCGAAGAATCAGTATATCAATTTAATGCAACCCTTCATCAACTGGAGCAAGCTATAAATCAATTATCTTCCAGACGTTCAGTCCCTCAACAGACTCCCATGGCTTCATGTGGAGAATCTAATGAAGAACGCAGGACAAAGAAGACGCTAGAAACTCCAGTGGAGAGCATAGAGCATAACTTCGTACTGGAACAAGTAGAGGACACTGTCATTGTAGAAGAAGAAGAGTTGGTTAAAGATTTAGGAGATGCCGAACCTCCGTAGGAATCCAGAGTTGTGGAGAATTCTGTCAAGAATGTTACAATTGACGCTAAAGAGGATTTTGCACAGCTTCCAATGCAAATATCTTATGAAGAACTGGACGGAATAACCCAAGACTCAAGTTTTCTTGATGATGATAGTCACCAGTCAAGCTCTCTTAGTAATGAACTTGCATCCACAAGTGAATTCTTTGATATAGAAGAATCTTCCCCAAGTGAATACAAAGATGATACAGAGGTCGACTTTTCTCAACCTCCAAATTATGATTCAAGTGATGAGGAAGATATCGAAGACTTTGATCAAGACATGGTTGAATTTGAAGAAGTTTGCAAGGAAATGGAGGAATTCACTGAAGACCACAAGGGAGTAGAGCTTGCAGAACCACTGGAAACACCTATCCCAAGGCCATTACCACCCAACACAAACTTCAAGTGGATAAAATCATTGACTTTCATCTTTACTTTTCCACTTGAATATGGTTTACTTGAGACAGATGACCAGCTTAGAGCTCTCTGTGGCTTTAAGAGTAAAAGGGAAATGACTCGCACTCAGAGCTAGTACGCAAGATTCAATGAGGTTTCACACTTCAAATTGAGGTGCAAGGATTAGTGTCAAGCTCAATTGAAAGGATCTCGGAAGCTGTTTAGTCACTGCAGTGAGAATTCAAATTACTCACCACCCGACTGGAAAAATGCAGATCAAGACAAAGACGGGTGCAAGAATAGAGTTTGGGATCCTGGAATTTATTCTGACATTTAACACCCCGGGAGCCTAGAAACCTGATTGAAACTGCTCAAAGGCTTTACGTACCTTGTTTGGGACCCCGGAGGATGCTGGCATTCCAAACACTGGTGGAGATTTCTGGACGAATTCAAGCACAAGCCACCATAACAGGAAGCTCATCAAATGTCCAACTTAAGGACTTTAACTAAAAGTGCTAGGTGGGAGACAACCCACCATGGTATGATCGTTTCCTCTTCCATTTTAGTCTGTTTTTGAATTTTGTTTGAACCTGGAATTTTTGCATGACATTCATTGCATTTTTCATTCTGCATACTGCATAAAAAAAAGAGCACGCAACGCGATAGCGTCGATGACGTGTCTGCGTCATATGTGCGTTGAGAAGAAAACAAAACTGCATAGAGAGTCACGCGAAAGCGCGGCTGAAGGCATGCCTTTAGCACAAATTGGTCCACGCGACCGCGTCACTGACGCGTCTACGTCAAGTGAAAAAAAAATGCCTCCCATGCGTCCACGTCACCCACGCGAACGCGTGCCTCAAAATCGACGTAAAAAAGGTGTATGGCCGAAAGTTGAGCTAGAAGAGGGCTAGACTCGTGCTAGTAGCACAAGCTCTACCACGCGAACGCATTCCCTACGCGTCCGCGCCATTCTTTAAAACAAGGCCAACCACGCGATCGCGTCCACCACGCGATCGCATCACCTAAATTTTTGGCAAAATAAAATTTTCACTAGAGAGTTGCGCGGCCGCGAGGCTGCACTCGCGCTGAAGGCACGAATCACTTCACGCGAACGCGTGACCCACGCGTTTGCTTCACTTCATCGAAGCGCTATCCACGCGACCGCATGCCCCACGCGCTCGCGTCGCCTGCGCCGCACAACTTATCCAGATCAGCGCCAATTATCTTATTTTTTCTTCTCTAATCCTAATCTCTTCTATCTTTTCTTTTTTCTTCTTATTTTTTCTTACTTTCTTCTTCTTCATCTCTTTACCTTCTCATCCCTCTTCACTTCCATTATATTTCATTCAATTTATTTGCATACTTTCATTCATTGCATTATTTTCATTGGTGTTGAAAATTAATTTGGGTCATTATTTCTTATATTTTGCTTGTGGATTGTTAATGAATTGTTTGACAATTATATATTATTTTTTAAGGGTACTTGCATGTTCAATTTAATACTCTCTATACCTTATTAAACATGCATACTAAGTGTTTGTGAAAAAGCCCGTATGGCATTGTGCATTCTTCATTATTCTATTCTTCTACTCTAATGCCTATTTTTCACAAAACCCCTTCCACTCTTTTATTAATTGAATATAATTGTCAATACAAACGTTATTGTTAGTTTCTTACAACTAATAATACATTATTGTTTTTAATGCTTGATTTATGCTACTCATGCCTTTTCCAGCATGCCAATAAACATCTTGCATCTAATTGCCTCAATTTATCATGCCCTGTTTCCATTGTTGTCCTGATTTCATGGAGTCGCGACCATGTGTTAACGACATTCTTCTTTACTTTGGCATGATTATCACTCATACTGCCCTCCTCTCTGCTCTATCCCTTTGACTTCATGTCCCTTTCTCTTCTCCCTTTTCAAGATGGCCACCAGGAAGGGTAAAGAGAAAGACTCTACTAAGAGCACTAGCTGAGGAACCACAACCCCCGCCCACCTGTACAGCTTTGCATGCACCGAGGACGGTGCACTCTTTAAGTGTGGGGAGGTCGATACCGATCTCCGTAGGTTAGTACCTTCCTGTCTCAACACCAACGTTTAAATTAGTTGTTGCATTTGCATGTTTGTTTGATTTTGTGCATACTGTACCACCACTTGGTTGAAGTAACATTTTCTTTTTCAAGAAATTTTTATAGTATTTCACTAATTCAAATCAAAACTTTTTTTTTAAACTTGTTTGAAGAAATATTATATTGGAACATGGTTTAGAGCTCGAACACACAAAACCAGTGAGATTTTAAGCCTACTTGATTGGTTGCATTTTACCAACCAATATTTTATTTTTGGTGTGTGTTTTTTCTCTAAAATTGTGATCTTTGTCTTGCTTAATTCTATATTTCCATTATTTGATGTATGCATGCACTTATATGATTGAGGCCTTGTTTCACTGAGCTTACATACCCATATGGCCTTACCTTTTATTATCCTTTGCAAATCAATGTTGAGCCATTTTACCCCTTTGTTCTTTACTTTAGCACATCATTAACTCTAAGCGAAAAATAATAATGTTCTTAATTTAATCCTTTATTAGCTTAGACTAATGAAAGCGCTCATAAATTAAGTGTGGGGAAAGTGGGTTTGGAAACGTTTGGTTTGAGAATTGAGTATGTTAGATTTTGTGTGAAAATGTGAAAAATGTTAAGAACATGTTTATGCATTCAAAACCTTAATCATATGCATTGAAAAAAAATATTATTAAGAAAAGAAAAATAGAAAAAAAAGAGAGCAGAAAAAATAAAAAGGGGACAAAATGCCCCAAAATAAATGGTGATAGCAATGCACATGTACTGTACTCAAAACTTGGAATGCATAAATATGAAGTAAATGCAGTTAATGGGTAGTTATTGATTTTATATTATGATTACATGGATTGTCCTAAGTTAGGTGGAAAGTTTAAGTTAATTAAGGATTCATATTTTAGTCCACTTAGCCAAATACAATCTTACCTGGACCCTAACCCCATTACAACCCTTAAAAGACCTCTTGATTTGTGTATTGGTACATTAAATTTTTGTTGATTGTTAGATGAAGAGCAAGCTATAGAAAGTAAGGTTAGTAGAGAATTGAGAGAATTGACCCTAGACACTTGAGAGTTAGAATGATATACACTACCAGTAAGGGTTCAGTGCTTAATTCTATGTTCCCTGCTTTCATGAGCTATCTTCTTCTTGCAAGTTATTTGTATTGTATTTTGTGATTTGAATTAGTGAAATCCAATTCATATTTGTTCTTGAAAGATTTATTTACTATTTCACCAAGTAGGTAGAATCATTTTAACATGTAGTTGCATTCACATAGATAGGTTGCATTTCATACATTCTATCATTCCTCTTCACCCCCTTATAGCTTCTTTTGAGCTTAGCATGAGGACATGCTATTGTTTAAGTGTGGGGAGGCTGATAAACCCATATTTTATGATATATATTGTGCTCAATTTAAGTGATTTATTCAACCCTTCACCTACTTATTCATGGAAATTGCATAGTTTTGCTTTCCCTTCCTTATTATGTGATATATATGAAATACATGTTTTCTATGCTTTAAAAGTAATTATTTTAATTACCCTTTATTACCATTTGATGCCGTGATTTGTGTGTTGAGTAGTTGCAGAGCTTCTAAGGCAGGAATTACTTAAAGGATGGAAAGGAAACATACTAAAATGGAAGGAAAGCATAAATTGGAGTTTTGGAGAAATTGGCAGTGATGCGTCTGCATGGACAACACGAACGCGTGGTTCGCGCTAAAGAAATTCGACGCGAAAGCATGAATGAGGCGAACGCGTGACATGCAAAATACAACTGACGCGGGCGCATGACTGACGCGACCGCCTGAAAGAGCAACACTCCAGATGACGCGACCGCGTGACCCGCGCGGACGCATGACGTGCGCGATCTGCAGAATTTGCAGATCTCGTTTCCAACAATTTATGGGCCCCTTTTGACCCAGATCCAAGCCCAGAGAACACAGATTGAAGGATTATAAATGGAGGAGTCCATCCAATCATAGGACGATACATTCATACATAGCTTGAGGATTAGATGTAGTTTTAGGGAGAGAGGTTCTCTCCTCTCTCTTAGGATTAGGATTAGGATTTTTAGAAATTAGGAATATTTCTTCAAACCACAGGTTCAATGTTCCTTTAATTTATTTTCTACTTTTATTTATTACTTTAGTTGATTACTTGATGTTGCCAATTTGGTTTATGGAATTCTATGTTCAACCTAATTTTCTATTTAATATAATTTGAAGTATTTTAGACCCAGGATTGTTTTGCTCTATTTGTGATTTATTTTCCCCTTTTGGCTTTGGTTAATTAATTAGAGACTCTTGAGTTATCAAACTCATCGTGATTAATAATTGTTATTTTCGCTAATCGAATTGCATTCCAATAACTCTAGTCTTTCCTTAGGAATTGACTAGGACCTGAGGATCAAACTGATTAGTCCACTTGACCTTCCTTTATTTAGTAAGGGTTAACTAAGTGGGAGTAAAAACATAATTCTCATCACCATTGATAAGGATAACTGGGATAGAACTTCTAATTTTCATACCTTGCCAATAGTTTTATTAGTTATTAATTTATTAAATCTTGCAATCTAATTCTTCTACTCAAAAACCCTTTTCAAAACCCAAAACACTATTTTCCATAACCAATAATAAAATACACCTCCCTGCAATTCCTTGAGAAGACGACCTGAGGTTTGAATACTTCGGTTAATTATTTTTATTGGGTTTGTTACTTGTGACAACCAAATGTTTGTACGAAGGGATTTTTTGTTGGTTTAGAATCTATACTTACAACGCGACTATATTTTTATAAAATTCTTTACTAGCAAAAATCCTAACGTTAATGGCCAGATGAGCTTCCTCAAGTTTTGTGGACAAATCGGATAACTCCTCATTCAACAATAGGGAAGTCACCTTTCCGACTTTCTTTGTAAAGATCGCTGAAGAATCTCCTAGAGTCACATTTTATAATAAAGTGGTCAATATCCAAGCACAAAAGGAAGAGGAAGGGGCCTTACAAGGTCACCGAGGTTTTAGAAAAGGGTTACTATAAAGTGTCCGACTTACAAAGAAACGAGTTTCCGAGGTCGTGGCACGCATGTAACTTGAAGAAGTACTACAGTTAAGAAGCGCACCTTGTTCCATGGTGTGCTTTTTTTCCAACTTCATGATTTTTTTTTCGAACAAAATTTTTTCTGAAGGGGGTTTTAACGAGACATTATAACAGGGGCTAAGGATAGACAAAATCCTTAGTAGCAAACTTCTGTAACTCATTTTTCATTTATGATACATCCACTTTTTCTTTAAGTTTCCTACACAAACACATTTAATTTAAGTTCAAAAAATTGCAAAAATCATTCTCCGACCTAAAGTGGTCGGCAAGATGAAGCGATGAGGTACAAATTAATGTAAAAAGTTTTATAAACAGCTCGTGTTCCGACCCAAAATGAAGGGTTAGGCTCAAAAAATAAAATGTAAAAGTAACTTGAAGAAAGTACCAATTACAGGAGGTCAGAACTCACAAAGGAAAGACAATATATATAAGCCCTGAAAGGGTTGACTTATCTCTCCGATATCTTTCCAAAAAGGTTATCAAGATAACTTAACTGAAGCACTTAAAATTGTAACAAAACGACAAAGCCACATTTCTGTATAAACTACCACCTACCAAAGGTGATGGTAAATTTTTTAAGTAAAAAGTTCAAACTACAAAGCTATTACAAAAAATTGTTCTCAAAGAACCCACAAGTCGGGCCATACACATAGAAAAATTACAAATACTGGATCTCCTTGCCAGTAATAACATCCTCAGACCGAGCGGAAGAGAACGGGACCAAATCAGAGGGAGAAGGCTATTCCTTAGGCAGGGATCGGGTGGATTCATCATCCTTTTAAGTAAGTCCTAGAGAAGTTTTCTCAGACTGAGGTCCTAACGCTTTAAGGTCGGGCATAGGAGTATCTTTGTCCTCATCGGGAACAAGGACTATCTTCCCGTCTACCACAATATTATCGGTTGATATGAGGGAAAGGTCAACCTCAGGAGCAAGAACTCGAAATTGAGCTTTCAGATTCTCTACCAGCTCGTCCATCCCCTCAGCAACATTATCTTCCAAATTCTTGTAGTTGTCCTTGCCTTAAAAAGCTCATCCACCAAGACAAGCCTTTCCTCGAAGACCCTAGTGTAACTCTCCTCAACTTTCTTTTTTAAACCCTTAGCCATGGCAAAGCTGCCTCAGACTGTTTAACCTTTTTCTGGGTTTTGGACATATTAGATACTAGAGTCTCCTTCTCAGCCTCCAACTCTTTCTTCATCTCCCTCAAAGATATCACATCAGCTTGCAAATTAGCTAGAGTGCTCTAGGTGACGCCTAAGGGGTCTTTTTTAGCTCCTTCAACAAGGTCGTGCAAAGCCCATCCATCCGAAACCCTCCTCGGGCTATGACCTAGAGATGAGACTCTATAGCAACATCATCCATGCTTATAATTCTATGAGAAAGGATGTGCTTATCACTTCAGGCTAAGGCAACAAAACCCTGGTCATAGATGCCCGAGCTCGATGTCTTGCGCTTTTTGGAAGCAAGTTCAGGATTTGAAGGGGGTGGATGCTTTATTTGTTTTGGAGAACGAGAAACTTGTTTCTCCGAGGTGGAGGAATACAGCTGAGGACTAGGATCGGGCGTAATCTTCAAGAAGGGAAAGGCACCTAAGTCTGACTTAGAAGGCAAGGCCACCCCATCGGTCTCTTGCAATTACAGGTTACAAGCGATAGCACTCTTCCTCGCGGTCCATGGTGTTTTTATCGCGGTCGACTTAGGAGCCATCTTTTCTGCATGACATCGAGAAATCAAAACAAAGTTAGGCATGAAAAGCAGGAGTAACGACACATTAAACGAAAATAGAAGGAAGGCTACCTAGCTCGGATTGGAGTTGGCTGGGGTTCACTAAAAATTTCTTGGTATCCAAATATGGAGCACGGCCCCAGCACTCCTGAAATAAGCCAACTACGCTCTCTTCGAGCTCATCTAAATATCCACATCATACTTAACTATCACAGGTTTCTACTCTCAGTACAAAGGAAAACGGGGTTCTTCGTTCTCGTCAAGGAAGAAAGGTTGAAATTCTCACCAGCTTGGATTTTGAAAAAATAATTCTTAAAATTGTGGAAAGATTCGTCAAAGATAGCAAAAATTTTTCTCCCCTGGATAGCCCAAAAGGAGACCCAACCTTGTTTTTTGGAATTAGAACTAAAAGGCTTAGTAAGAACACAGAGATAAAAGAAGACATTCAGAGAAGTCGGACATCAAGCTTTCGACACAACAGCTAGTATATTTTCAGAAAATTCTAAGAATTAGGATGTAGTTGGGTAGGAGCAATATTACAAGTCCAGAGGACATCAATTTCGAAATTGGAAAAAGGGAGGCTGACATTTAGCTTAGTAGAGAAGCAGTCATAGACATATAAAAAGGGGCGTTCCGACCTATCAAGTCGGGGAAAGCATAGCCTCTATTCAGGATCAGCAACAACTATTTCATAATTCCTCTCATCCTCCCGATTCACACACAACTTATGATGCCTACAAAATTATTCAGCATAGTCTCTATCAATAACAGGGATAAAAGTAAGGACAGTTATATCTACCCAAGTCAGGTCCACCGGAACTTTGGTTGACATGTTGCAAATAACATATTGAGACATAAAAGCTATACCTACAATGCAACAAACAAAAAATTGTCACAAGACAACTTGGACACCAATCCAAGAAAATTGGGTTATCATCAACAATTTGAAGAGGTACAAATTCAAAAACTTTTTGCCTATAAAATACCACAACATACTTTTAAATACAGAAATGGTATCACTTCCAAGCACATAAAAGTGACACCATTTGGGGACAAACACAGCTACATCAAAGTTCATAGTGACAATTTCAAAGAAAATGTAAATTCTTCATCACCAATAGCATTTAAACCATTCGAAACAAATACAGGTATTACCTAGAGCAATTGAAATAAAATAGAAAAGAATGGGGTAAGGAACCAATCTTGAAGAAACAAATACAAGAGGTACGCCGACATTGCAAAAGTACGAATGATCCTCTCCAAAATTCAAACAAAATTCTATAAAGCTTCGAGGTGAAGAAATCTTGAACTGGGAATGGATGCATGAAGAAGTTTGAAGGGAGAAAAAGAAGGGTCTGAAAACAAACAATGGAGAAAAAAAGAAAAATAAGGTATTTTTGAGACAATGGGGCAAAAGTTCCATTTCATACCCCTTCATTAATAATGTGCGCAGATCCCAAGGAAACCACAAACGTGACATGTATCAAAGGATGTAATGTTTCAAACGTTTCAAACTTTTTGAAAACACGTCGAGTGTCCGATCTCCTGAAAACAATACACCCAACGTAGGCAACTGGAAGTACAAATGCTTGAGCCCGACCTTCTAAAAGCTCGGACTCAAGTATGTGCACTATTCATACCATGGCTAAAAATAAGGTCAGGCCCAAAAAGAGTTAAAGTTCACCAAGAAAGGTGGTCTCCTCTTCTTCCACCTGACCTCCTGGAGATCGGGCACGATACAGGTAATCCGATTCTACTTATTTAAATAAGTAACTACCCCTCTAAATATCTCCTATTATCTCTACCTCATCTGGAAGGTAGGTCTCAAAAAATTCCCAAGATAAAGGGAATAGTTATTCACCAACAAAAGTGAAACTACTCCAAATTAAAAGATAGTTATCTATTCTATTATAAATAGTTAAATACACTAACATCCCTCAGGTATATTCAAGAAACTAATCTACTAAAAACCTGCTTAAAACCCTTGGTAACTTAAGCATCGGAATTTCTTGTAGGTACCACCGCCACCTTCTCATGAGGAACTCGGACGGTGGCACCTCAACTTTAACATAAGTCGAAGGTTGCCTTAGAAAGAATCTGGACCTCACGTTCAGGTTCAAATCACTGTTTCAGGTAACTCTCGGAATAGAACTAAAAGGTATGAATGAGAGAAGAGGTGATTTGATGAACTCTAATATCTTTATTAGCCACGAGTTAGAAATTAGATTTAGTTAAAGTTAATTCGTGCGTTAGTAATTCTCATAAGGCATACATCTTAATTTGTTTTTATCTTTAAGTATAGTTGTGAACATAATTCTTTAAAAAGTCGTTGATATAACTTTTTTCCTTCAGAAAAGATGAAAGATTGAACTGGTGTATTGTACCCTCCCCACAACAAATACAGTAGTAATTGTTTTGTGGCAGTAACTAGAAGTTAGTATCAAACTACCGTTAGGGCATATGTGGTTCAAGTATTACTTTGTTACTAAGATTCTATTTTCATGAGAATCAAATATACTCAAGGAGAAGGTGGAAATTGAAATGATGGTATTTTAATTTCCTGGAATTAAACTTGCTGAAATAGCTTTTCAAACTTTGAACCAAACATGAAAATATGATATTCCCATTTTAAAATTTCAAAGAATTATTTATAATTACCCCAACCACACACACTCTTAATGTTTTCCAAATATTTCACCACAAAAATCATTCTAAGTGCTTAGTAGAACCGCAAACTATTACAAACCGTATGATCAGAGTATATATACACAATTGATAATTCTAAGATGGCATATGTGTGCCTTTGAGAAAGCAAAAGCAATTCCAGTAGTCACTACACTAAACGAATTAAATAAATAGAGTAAACAGTAGAAGAAAGAGCAAGCAGAATAATCAATTCAATTTAGGATTAGAATAATCAAGGCACTTTAGGCTACAAATTAACAATGACTAGCAAATCAAATGTCATGGCCCGAACCTGGCCATGACTGGCGCTCAAGGGACAAGTCCCTCAGCAAATCAAATGACCAAATTTTAGAAAAACGAACAGAATCTCCTCTGTTTCTAGGATCTTACCAACATAAATATTAACTCCCTGTATCAATAATAAACATCCATTTTCACAGACAACAACAACAGCATATTCCAACTATATCCACAACCACATATATCCAAAATACGCATTTCATATATGTATATATATCAAGTTGATAACTAGAGTATATAGTTAAATCCATAAGTCTTACATAACCAACTTATAATTACTATCTAAACAGTTCAAGATTCCAAAATAACATAACCCACACGAGGATCCTGCCTGTGACATATGGAGCATTGACATAATCTGAATTTTGAGCAAAGGTTCCATTACATAATTACTTAGCCCTTGGAAAGAAAAAGGGCTCACCGAAATGACTAAGATCTACTGAGGGGCAGATGGAATGGAACTTGGAATGACTCCTGTATCTAAAAAATATGGGAATATAATAGGGTGAGTTTTGCAACTCAGTGAGTAAACATTACATCTATAACCCACACGAGACAATACAGAGTTTACCTTGAAAATTATATTTCTTTTCAGAGATGAGAAATTCATATTAATTAATTATGCAAAAAAATAAATAAGTAGTTAAGCAGATGAACTGAAATGGGAGTTCTCATTCCAGAAGTCAAATCAAATCAAATATTACACACCTAGGGCAGCTCCACCTCTAAGGGTAGCCCTTTTCTCTAGTGTGCCCGTACGGTATAGCAGATCCAACGTGTGGCCTACACGTTAGGCTAGCAACGCTCCTGCTAGCTGAGGTCTGAGCCAGATGCATCTAGGTTAACATCATAACCGTCGTTAACTATGGTTTTCTAGTCAGAGTCTCCCAAACCAATCCAAGCCAAATCACTTATAAAAATCTCTAATACATATAACATACACTACAAGAAAATGGAACATTTATAACAAAAAATTTGTATCAACTTTAAAATTGTTACAAATTATAGTTTTTTTTGTAACAATAATTAGTTATTGTTACAAAATAGGAATATTTTGTAATTATAAGAAAATTTGTTACAAAACAATTCAATATTTTGTAACAACTTGATTTCTTTTGTTACAAATTATGTTGGCTTTCGTATCGAATTGTTGTTTTGTTACAAAATCTTATAATGTTTTGTAACAAAAGATTATATTGTTGCAAAAATTCAAAATATTTTGTAACAAAATATCTATTTGTTTCAAAAGCTCTAAATATTTTATAACAAAAAATTAAGTTGTCACAAAATACAATATTTTTGTAACAAGTTATTTATTAGTTACAAAAATTTTCAACATACTAAAGGTAAGACTTTGAATTTTTAAAAATTAACATAATAAATTATTTATGATTTATTATATTTATTTAAGATTTTATATTCAAAATTTTATTTTACTAAAAATATTTAAGTCAAATTAATGATAGTTTGTGTAAGACCCCTAAATTTTTATAAGTTATTAATAAATTATTTATGATGTATTATATTTATTTAAGACTATATTTTAGAGATTTTTATATAAAAATTGAGTAAACTCCTAATTATTTTGAGTCCTTATAATTGAAAAATAATGAGTATTTTATATACCTTAGTTTTAATATATAGATTTTTAACTTTATTTTATAAATGAAAGAGAATTAATTTAATTATCATCAATTTTTATTGAATTAGTATTTATTCAAAAATAGATTTCAAATTGATAATAAAATGGTATTTCAAAGATAATCATTTAATATTAAATTTTAATTTGAATTATTATTTAATCCTATTATCTTATTAATATTTTTATAAAAATCCTAATTTTTTTTACACAACAAAACCCCAACTTTAATGTTTTTTTTCCCTTTCCCAGCTACTGTTGCCCTTCCCCTTTCTTCTATTCTAGAAACCCAAACAGAGGAAAAAATCAAAAGGGAAAAAGACAGAAAAGAAAGAAGGAAAGAAAGGGAAAGGAGGGAGGGGAGCCGCGGGAAGAGAACGAGGGGGAAGAGGAAGGGCAGCGCCGGCGGGCATCACTGCCACCGCGCCACTGTGTTGTACCGAAGAGAGAGAGAGCACGAGGAACGGAGAAGCAGGAGAGGAAGAAGAGCATCGACGCTGTTGCAGAGGAGGAGACGTGAGAAGCTGCCAAACGCCACTGATGTCACGAAGCCGTTGGTGTCGTGCTCCGTCGCCGTCGCCTCAGACTATCGCCGTCATCGTCGCACCGTTCCTGCCGAGCCGCCGCCGAGTCGGGAGATTGAAGCAGAGAATGAATGACACAGAGAAAGGGAGAAGTGCGATAGATGGGAGGGATGGAAGCGTTCCCGTTACCATTTTCTCACCTATTCGCTGCCACTGGGGTTTGACGCTACCATGCCGCCTTAGAGACTCTGCCATTGCTGAGAGTTTTTCGCAAGAGAAAGGGGGACAGTGAAAGAGGATGAAGTGGGTCCTTCGCTGCTGCCATGACCGTCGCTGAGTTGCAAGCTGTTGTTGGAAGTATTGGGGGAGATGTTGCCGCTGCCAAAACCACCGCGGAGATTGTTAGGACTGCTGCTTGTGTGGCTACGCCGTGGTGGTTATAGTTAACATCACAGTCACCGCCCAAATGCCCTGGAATTTCTATTGTCTTGCCCCAATTCAAGTTCAGTGCCACTTCCCTGGTCTAATCTTTTTCCCTGGTTCTGTTTCAGTTTTACACGCTAACCTACCTTGGTTTCATTTATCAGTTTGTTTTGGTGTTAATTCCATTTTAGTTTCGATGTTGTGTTGAACTTTCAGTGTTATTTCTGCATTTGATTTCATCAAATTCGAAGCCCATTTGTTTTGGTGTTAAGCCCATTTTAGTTTCTGATTTGTTACTTGTTTTTTTTACTTGTTCTGATTAGTAATTTAGTATTATTGGAACTTCAAATTATTACTTGTTTTTTATTTGTTCTTAATTTAGTTGATGCTAGATTGATGCCCAACAAAATTCATTCATAATAATAATTATTTACATGTTCATACCATCGATTGAGTTGTTACTCTTGAGTTGTTTCAAACTTTTAGTGTCAACTTCCCAGGTGAGCTCCCTTCGACCCAGTTCTTTCAGACTTTCAGTGTCAATTTCAGTGTATCTTAGGGTTTGAAATTAGAATTTTACGATGGTGGACTGGGGGTTGTTGTTGTTGTTGTTGTTGTTGTAGTAGTAGTAGTATTTGGTATTTTAGCCATTTTTTGTTTTGTTTTGTTTGTATTCTCGCAATCCTGATTATTTGATGTGTTCTGCTATTGGAATTGGAATACTTCACTGTTGCTCTAGTTCTTAGTCTTAATCTTACTATATTTTTCTGCTGCCGTCTAAAATTAAAACAATCGGATTATTAGTATTTTAAATATTTTTTGTATATATAGTAATATGGACTGGTAACTGGCAATATCGCAGGGCTTATATTTTATTGGGTAAACTTTCAGTTTTTGCATTGTTGACGAGGAAATCTTAGGTTCATTTTAAATTTTTAACCATGGAACATCAAGATTTAATGGATAAGAATGAAGAGAGCGTTCAATCGATCGAAAAGGTTAGCAATACTGAAGATCGGGATAAGATGAATGAGGTTGAAGGTGTGAAATCTGAGTTGATTAATGTTGATGAGAGCAAGGATTTGCAATCTGAAACTAGTTCTATTCAAGAAGTGCAAGGGAGTAATTCCAAGGGATTTGAAGCTGAAATTAAAGTCAATACTAATGCACAAGAGTACTCTGGTGATAAAGAGGGTGCCAATGGAGATTGTGAGCCCGAAAGACTATAGCCAAATCTGGATAAAGATTGATGAACTTGCAGTAATTGTCTGCAAAATGATAGAGTTTATTCCTGGGAAGGATAGATTTCACAAAATGCGCAGGTTCACTAACTATTTTCTTGAGTCAGAAGTTGTAGATTTCTTGGCTGAAGGGCAGTATCTAGAAAGCCCAGAGGTTTGGATTTAATTACCCTATATACAACTAAAACCCATGCAGAAATCCTCATATGTAGTCGTTGTTTCATATTCTTTGATCATTTTATATTTGTTAATCATATGATCAGACAAATCTGCTGAATATTTTAATTGATTATCTTGGTACAATTCTTAGGTGTCATTACTATCTTTGTGATTGTTGTTTGGTGGTGTAGGATGTTGAGTTTGGACGAAAGCTTGCTAG
This sequence comes from Arachis hypogaea, assembly GCF_003086295.3. Classification (NCBI taxonomy): domain Eukaryota; kingdom Viridiplantae; phylum Streptophyta; class Magnoliopsida; order Fabales; family Fabaceae; genus Arachis; species Arachis hypogaea. Next base: position 84,081,236 of record NC_092037.1, on the reverse strand, counting down.
CAAACTCTTCTTTTATCATGTTCTTGAATATGTCCAAGCATTTTATTTGATGCTTTCAATTTCTGTTGTTTCAATTATGTTTTATCAGAAAGTTGACAATCCTATGGTGCCTTATTATTTTACTCTAGTGCCTTATTATTTTGATTCTATTTTTTACATTTTTTTGGTGATTTTGATACTTTTTGTTTTCTTAAATTTTTGTGTTTTTAGGTAACTACGTCGTCATTATTAACATAGAAATATTAATTCAATTTTGTTATTGATTTTGTGTTTTTTACAATGCATTGAATTAGGATAGTTTGTATTGTGGAGTTATAGAGAACCACCTTGGAATTTAGTTTACATAGAGCCCTTTGAAAGTGATAGTCGCTGTGATGCTAGGTTATGGCATAAAGGCTTAGAAATCTAAGTTAAGGATTCAAGTACAACTTCAAGAGGCAATGCAAGACCGTGAGGAGCTAATAAAGGAAATAGATGTGCTCAAAGAAAAACTTAAAAAGCAACAAACACGCCAAAAGGAAGAATAAGCTCGAGTGAAAGCTCAATTGGAAGCTCAACAAGCTGTTGTGAACTCTCTCATAGCGCGCTTTGACAATGAAACAAACTAGACCCTAAAGGTACTCCTAAAGTTACTTATGGTTTTAATACATTTTCGTAGATGATTCCAATTTTATATTAGTATACTTCAATTTGTATATGGATCTATTTATCACATTTTACTTGTGTCATGGTTGAAAAATGACAAATGTCCTATTATTTGGTTTGATAAATTTGGTTGGGTATGGCTGAGACATAAGTTGTGAATTGGTTGTGTTTGTTGGAACCGTGGACGGTGGAAATATCCAAGTTTTAGGGGAGGTTCTGCTGAAATTTTTCTAAACAATTTGGATAAAACTTAGTGAAAAAATTATAATTAGTGTTATATCTTATTTCTAACATTTTTGTTTCGGTTTTTCTTATTTACAGGAGTGCTAAAATGGTGACCATATGTTACCTTGAGGACTCAAGAATGTTTTGATGCATAGAGACACTAATCTATGTTAGAACTTTTATATTTTGGTTAATTTTTATGTTAGAACTTTTATGTTTTGGTTGAACTAATCAATGTACTCACTAGCTAATGTTATTTTGTTTCAAGACAATTTTAGCTAAAAGGATCTTGTTTGACTTATGTATGTTTTTGCATATTATATACATGTAAACTTGCTTATTAAAATCGTTAATATATTAGTTAATTTAAAAAATAATTTAGTAAATTATGCATGTAATTTGTAATAAAAAAAAGTTGTTACAAAATAATTAATTTGCTTTTGTAACTAAAGAAAAAAAATGTTACAAAATCATGTTACATTTTGTAACAAAATTTTTTGATAGGAAAAAAATTGACTGTCACGAAAAATACCTTCAAGATAAAAATTTGTTACCACTTTTGTAACGGCTTCTGGTTTTTTTGTATCAGAAAAAATTGTTACAAAATATGGTATTGAATTGTAACAGTTCCATTTTTTGTTACAAAAACTTTTTGTAACGGGACTTACTGCAATTGACCCTTTTTTTTGTTACAAAAAACTTTTGTTTCAAAATTTCGACGTTTTGTGACAATATTTTTTGTTATAAATGCGCCTTTTTCTTGTAGTGATACTACTAAATTCCATAGCAAATCCAATATATATAAGATTGCATACTAAAATTTTTATTTAAAATTCAATAAAATCAAATAAGAAAACATGTTTACTTTACAAAATATATAAATATCGTCTCGTGTGTATTTTTATAACATTATAAGTTTCACAAATCAATATTTATTTTCAAAAATTCAAAAATCACAATAAGAAAATATTTTCAAACTACAAAAATAATGATTCAACATAAATATTGATAATAATATATTTAAAAACAATTATAGACATAATATCCACTCACAACTTGATTCCAAAGAACCAGAAGCAACTCTGAGCGCGTCAACGAGCTACCAAATGATGTCCAATAATTTTACAACTCTAGAAATATGACAATAATGATATTTGTGAGCTACTAATATTGTCAATTAACATAATCTTACTCACCTTGACAAAAGCCCCAAATTTTCTAACCCTAATTCGGATTTTGCTATACCCACAAGTATAGGGATGCTAAAAATTTGAGATATATCTAATTATTGAGTCAAAGAGTTACCTTGAAGTCTCAATAATAACCGGAACTCAAAAGTTGAATACTTTCTTCATTAAATAGGTTGAAGCTCCATGATTTAGGGTTGTGATAAAAGAAATTTGAATGAATAAAATAAAGAAGAGAAGAGAAGGAGAAGGAAGTAAAATGATTGTGTATGATTTCAAGAAGAAGAAGAAGAAGAAGAAGAAGAAGAAGAAGAAGAAGAAATGAAATTGAAAAAAGGGATAAGGGTTTTGGGTGAAAGAAATAAGTGGGGTTGGGGAGGGGGTGAGTCACGTGACTCACTAAGTCCCTCTTCTTCTTTTTTTTTCTCTCTCTCTCTTCGGTTATAACATTCTCCCCCCTTAAGAAATTCGGTCCCCGAATTTCGAATTCATATATGGTGATAAGTGTGATAGTTACTTTCAGACTCAAATAAATACGGATATTTGTCGCGCATGGCATCCTCTACGTCCTAAGTTGCTTCTTCTACTGAATGATTCTTCCAAAAAACTTTCATAGATGCTATCTATTTAGAACGTAGTTTCTTTACTTGGCGATCGACTATAGCCACCGGTTCCTCTTCAAATGATAAATCCTCCTTTATCTCTATGGCTTGTGGTACGAGCACATGAGATGGGTCAGGAAGATATTTGCGCAACATTGATACATGAAAGACTAGATGAATCATAGACAACTTAGGCGGCAATGCCAAGCGATAAGCAACTGCACCTATTCTGTCCAAAATCTCAAATGGACCAATGTATCGAGGACTAAGCTTGCCTCTTTTCCCAAACATCATCACTCTCTTCATAGGCGACACTCTAAGAAATACCTGATCACCCACTAAAAACTCTAAGTTACGCCTTCTGTTATCAACAGAAGCCTTCTGCCTACTCTGAGCTGCTAATAAACGTTCTCTTGTTATGCGAACTTTCTCAACTACATCTTGTACCAAATTTGGCCCCAAAAGCTTAACCTCACCAACCTCAAACCACCCAACAGGTGACCTGCATCTTCTCCCATAAAGAGCCTCAAAAGGTGCCATTTGAATGTTGGCTTGATAACTATTATTATAAGAGAACTCGATCATAGGTAGATAGCTGTCCCAATTTTCACCAAAATCTAGAACACAACACCTTAACATGTCTTCCAATATTTGGATCATCCTCTCTGATTGTCCATCGGTTTGAGGGTGAAAAGCTGTGCTAAGATCCAGACGAGTTCCTAACGTTTTTTGAAAAGATTTCCAAAAATGAGAGGTAAACTGGGGCCCGCGGTCTGAAATAATGGACACTGGAGTTCCATGTAGCTTAACTATCTCATCAACATAAAGTTGAGCATATCGAGCTGCACTAAAAGTTGTTTTCACCGGAAGAAAGTGAGTTGTCTTCGTCATTCTATCCACAATTACCCAAATTGAATCAAAACCCTTAAAACAACGAGGTAAACCTGTTACAAAATCCATTATAATCCTTTTCCATTTCCATTTAGGTATCTCAATATGTTGCAATAACCCAGCAGGTCTTTGATGTTCAGCTTTAACCTGTTGGCAAGTTAAGCAATGAGAAACAAAAACTCCTATGTCTTTCTTCATGCCTTCCTACCAAAACAATTGTTTCAAATCTTGATACAGTGTTATTGGAGCCCGGATTAACTGTGTACTTAGAATTGTGAGCCTCCTCCAAAATAGCTTTCTTCAAGTCGGGGTTATCTGGAACACATAAGCGTTGACCACAATGCAATACATCTTGATCAAGAGAAAAGTCTGATTTCCTCCCATTGCAAACATCTTCCATAAGCTTTCTTAGTTTCGGATCATCACTTTGTGCAACCTTGATCTGTTCTATTAAGGAAGATTGGGCTCGAACATGTGCTAAGAAAACTCCTGATTTTCCAAGGTCAAATTGAATTCCACCGGCCTCTAATTGATGGACTTCTTCAACAATTGATCTCCTTCCAAGAGTGATATGGGCCAAGCTACCCATAGATTTTCTACTGAGGGCATCTGCTACAACATTTGCCTTTCCAAAATGATACAAAATGGTACAATCGTAATCTTTTAGCAACTCCATCCATCTCCGCTGCCTCAAATTTAAATCCTTCTGTTGAAGTATATACTTTAAACTCTTGTGATCCGTATAGATCTCACAGGTCTCACCATAAAGGTAGTGTCTCCAAATCTTTAAAGCAAAGACAACCGCTGCCATTTCCAGGTCATGAGTTGGATAATTTTGCTCATGCTTCTTGAGTTGTTGCGAGGCATAGGCAATAACACGGCCATGCTGCATTAATACACAACCGAGTCCTATTCGAGATGCATCACCAAAGACTGAGAATCCCCCAGACCCAGAAGGTAAAACAAGAACTGGTGCTGAGGTTAGACAAGCCTTAAGTGTCTAAAAACATTCCTCACAAGCTTCTAACCATAGAAACTTCACATTCTTCTGAGTTAACTTGGTTAATGGTGCTGAAATTCTCGAGAAGTCCTTGATGAATCGCCGATAGTAACCGGCCAACCCTAGAAAGCTACGAATTTCTGTCATTGTAGTAGGCATTGGCCACTTCTGAACAGCTTCAACCTTCTTTGGATCCACCATGATTCTATCTTTTGATACCACATGCCCCAAGAATGTCACTTGATCAAGCCAAACTTCACATTTAGAAAACTTAGCATAAAGCTTGTGATCCCTTAAGGTTTGTAACACAATCCTCAAATGATACTCATGCTCTGCAGCACTTTTCGAATACACCAAGATGTCATCAATGAAGACGATAACAAAACTCGGTTCATCAGATCCATGAAAGCTGCAGGCGCATTTGTCAGACCAAAGGACATTACTAAGAACTTATAGTGGTCATAGCGAGTACGAAAAGCAGTTTTCGGAATGTCTTCCTCTTTTATCTTCAATTGATGGTACCCTAAACGCAAGTCGATTTTTGAGAAACAGGTAGCTCCTTGAAGTTGATCGAACAAATCATCAATCCTTGGTAATGGATACTTGTTGCGAACAGTTATCTTATTGAGCTGACGATAATCCACACATAGTCGCATCGTTCCATCCTTCTTCTTTACGAATAGAACAGGAGCTCCCCACGAAGAAGTGCTAGGACGAATGAATCCTTTCTCTAGCATGTCTTCCAATTGAACTTCTAATTCTCGTAACTCAGTTGGAGCTATACGATAAGGAGGAATGGACACAGGTTGGACTCCCAGAGCCAATTCTATGGAAAACTCAACTTCATGGTCAGGCGGCATCCCCAGTAGCTCATCAGGGAACACGTCAGAAAATTCTCTAACAATAGGAACCTGATCAAGACTAGGCACTTTGGCATCAACATCTCTAACAACTGCCAGAAGTCCTTGGTTTCCCTTATCCATCAATTGTATAGCACTCATAGATGAGATGATGCTAGCTAAAGTGGGACAATCATCACCCTTAAAAATAAAAGGTGAGATACCCGGTATGTCAAACTTCATAGTTTTGGAGTAACAGCCCACATCAGTATGACAAGCTGCTAACCAATCCATGCCTAAGATGACATCAATATCGTCCATTGGTTCTAAAAGGATCAAATCAGCTAAGGTTTCAACGGAATTAATTCTAACAACACAAGACCGAAACACGACTTGAACCACCGTGGATACTCCAAGTGGAGTGCCAACATGAAATGGGTGAGATAACAGTTCAGGTTGTTTATCAAAAAGAAATGCAAGATATGGAGATACATATGAATAATGAGAACCCGTATCAAATAACACTCGAGCATCTAAAGAACAAACTTGTAAAGTACCTGCCACCACAGCATTAGAAGCTTGAGCATCTTGACGTGTTAAAGCGTACACATGTGCCTGACCTCTTCCTCTTTCGCTCCCTCCTCTGTTATAAGTCTGACCCCTGCCACCTGCTCCTCTGCCATTAGGACCAGAAGAATTTCCAATAGACATAGCTGAAGATGATGGCATTGGTGTTGTAGGACATACAATGCCTGGAGCAAAACCTCCTCTAGCATTTGTACAATATCTCCTAAGATGACCATATTGACCACAACCAAAACATGCTCCAGTAGCCTTGAAACATATACCAGAATGGTAACTCCCACACTAATGGCAGTAAGGCTGAGCTAGTCTTGTCTGATTTGAACCCTGTGCACTAGATTGAGAGGTGCTCTTAACAAAAGGTCTGGGATTCGAAACACTCATAGGAGCAGATCCAAAAGAAGTAACCCCACCAAAAGATGTTTGAGGACGAGCTCGATACCCTGAATAACCTTGCTGATTAGTCTGACCATGATGAGACTGAAATCCTCCTGAACTAGCTCCACCAGAAAATTGTCCCTTCATCTTAGGCTTCTTACCAACATCCTTAAAAGCATTTCTCTCCGCTATCCCAGCTTCAATTCCATAAGCAGAGTTTAGGACATCCTTAAAAGACATGCATCCGACTTCAGGCATAAGAGTAGTGAACATAGGTTCTGCCAACCCACGAATGAATCGACGTACTTTCATCTCTTCTGAATTTACCAAGTATGGAGCACTCTTAGAAAGTCTAGTAAACTCCTTAGCATACTCAGTTACTATCATATTCTCTTGCCTTAATCTTTCAAAGGCAATTGCATCTTCTGCTTGCTTGTTAGCTGGATAAAATCGAACAAAAAACTCTTCAGTGAACTCTTCCCAAGAGGGAGGAGGAAGTCCAGCTGCTTCTTTGCTCTCAAGAAGAGACTCATACCAATACCTTGCTGAACCACGCAAGTTGTAGGATACTAACTCAACAGCCCATTCCTTGGTGCACTTGAGAGCTCGAATAGCTTTCTTTGCATCCTCTAGATATTGTTGTGGATCTTCATCCAATGAATCTCCATTGAAAGTGGACGAATTCAACTTCAAATACTTCTCAATTGGCGGCTCTTGATCCCCAAACAATTGATGAACCCTATGAGGCTGAGGATTTGGCATATTAGGAATTCCTGCTCTGCCCCTATTTGGAGTTGTTAGAACCTGTAACATCGCATTAAGAGTTTGATTCATTCCCCTCAATTCAGCTGCTTAGTCCGGTTGAGCCTCTCTTACTGCGGGGTTCTCTTAAACTCTCTCGCAGGTTAACTCTCCTTCGCGCCTATCAGCTATCCTTTGGCTCCTTGGCCTTTGTCGAAACGCTCCAAGTGGCGGAGAAACTGCCCTATTGGATTCAGCAGTATCATGAGCACCAACAGCTCTACCACGTCTTTTCTTAGGTGGCATTTTCCATCTATTGAGTAAGTAAAGCGATTGGATCACCAACGACATATATATATGGAGTTCAAAGACAATAGGACAGACAAAAAGAATTATAAGAACAAAGGATTGATGACAACTTCCTATAGGCCTCTAGTAACATCACACTTTATGAAAATGAGCCGGCTTCCATTTGCACAATTGTGATCTTACTAAAGAACACTTGCTCCATATTACACAGGAAAACCTAAGACTCTGATACCACTTTGTCATGTCCCGAACCTGGCCATGACTGGCACTCAAGGGACAAGTCCCTCAGCAAGCCAAACGACCAAATTTTAGAAAAATGGACATAATCTCCTCTGTTTCTAGGACCTTACCAACATAAATATTAACTTCCTATATCAATAATAAACATCCATTTTCACAGACAACAACAACAGCATATTCCAACTATATCCACAACCACATATATCCAAAATAAGCATTTCATATATGTATATATATCAAGTTGATAACTAGAGTATATATTTAAATCCATAAGTCTTACATAACCAACTTATAATTACTATCTATACAGTTCAAGATTCCAAAATAACATAACCTACATGAGGATCCTGCCTGTGACATATGGAGCATTGACATAATCTAAATTTTGAGCAAAGGTTCCATTACATAATCACTTAGCCCTTGGAAAGAAAAAGGGCTCACCGAAATGACTAAGATCTACTGAGGGGCAGGTGGAATGGAACCTAGAATGACTCCTGTATCTGAAAAACATGGGAATATAATAGGGTGAGTTTTACAATTCAGTGAGCAAACATTACATCTATAACCCATACGAGACAATACAGAGTTTACCTTGAAAATTATATTCCTTTTTAGAGATGAGAAATTCATATTAATTAATTATGCAAACAAATAAATAAGTAGTTAAGCGGATGAACTAAAATGGGAGTTTTCATTCCAGAAGTCAAATCAAATCAAATATTACACACCTAGGGTGGCTCCACCTCTAAGGGTAGCCCTTTCCTCTAGTGTGCCTATACGGTATAACAGATCCAACGTGTGCCTACACGTTAGGCTAGCAATGCCCCTGCTAGCTGAGGTCTGAGCCAGATGCATCTAGGTTAACGTCATAACCGCCGTTAACTACGATTTTCTAGTCAGAGTCTCCCAAACCAATCCAAACCAAATCACTTATAAAAATCTCTAATACATATAACATACTACTAAATTCCATAGCAAATCCAATATATATAAGATTGCATACTAAAATTTTTATTTAAAATTCAATAAAGTCAAATAAGAAAACATGTTTACTTTACAAAATATATAAATATCGTCTCGTGTGTATTTTTATAACATTATAAGTTTCAAAATCAATATTTATTTTCAAAAATTCAAAAATCACAATAATCAAATATTTTCAAACTACAAAAATAATGATTCAACATAAATATTGATAATAATATATTTAAAAACAATTATAGACATAATATCCACTCACAACTTGATTCCAAAGAACCGGAAGCAACTCTGAGCGCATCAACGAGCCACCAAATGATGTCCAATAATTCTACAACTCTAGAAATATGACAATAATGATATTTGTGAGCTACTAATATTGTCAATTAACATAATCTTACTCACCTTGACAAAAGCCCCAAATTTTCTAACCCTGATAACCCTAATTCGGATTTTGCTATACCCACAAGTATATGGATGCTAAAAATTTGAGATATAGCTAAGTATTGAGTCAAAGAGTTATCTTGAAGTCTCAATAATAATTGGAACTCAAAAGTTGAATACTTTCTTCACTAAATTGGTTGAAACTCCATGATTTAGGGTTGTGATAAAAGAAATTTGAATGAATAAAATAAAGAAGAGAAGAGAAGGAGAAGGAAGTAAAATAAAAGAAGTGGATTTAATGATAGTGTATGATTTCAAGAAGAAGAAGAAGAAGAAGAAGAAGAAGAAGAAGAAATGAAATCGAAAAAAGGGATAAAGGTTTCGGGTGAAAGAAATAAGTGGGGTTGGGGAGGGGGTGAGTCACGTGACTCACTAAGTCCCTCTTCTTCTTTTTTTTTTCTCTCTCTCTCTTCAGTTATAACATCAAAATTAAAGCTAATCACACTAATCCAGATATCTTAAATTGAAATACATGAAAACTACTTTACAAGTTAATATAAATACTACTTCAAGATTACAATACTGTGAGAACAAGAAACTAAGATATCTTTATAATCAGGTCCAATAAATTGACCAAAAGAATTGTTCCAATGGAAAAACGCAACATACCTTGTTTTAAAGTTTCATAATTCTGTTAGAAATCATTTCATGGAAAAGCTTTTTTGCTTTACCATTTTCATTCCTTTTAAGAAGAGCTCTAATAATTATCTATTTACTATGTCAGGGAAGCAACCTTCTTATTCATCTCTAAAAGCAAGATCATGGTTTAAAAAATAGATAAAAATGATTGCTTCCCTAATAATAAAAGCTCTTTTTGAAAGGATTGAAAATGGTAAGACAGAAAAGCTTTTTCGTGAAATGGCTTCTAGAGGAGTTATGAAGCTTTAAAATAAGATTTGTTGCCTTTTGATTTAAACAATTTTTTTTGTCAATTTCTTGAATCCTAATATAAAGATATCTTACTTTCTTGTTCTTACTGTATTGTAATCTTGAAGGTGTATTTATATGAACCTGTGAAGTAGTTCTATAAGTGAGTAAGATTTTTTTATGTATTTCAGTTTAAGATCTTTGGATTGGTGCAAGGCTAAAAGCTTCTTCGTGAAATGATCTCAGGAGAAGTTATGAAGCTTTAAAACAAGAGTAAATATCCAATCCGATCCTTGTCCATTTTCGCGAAGGATAAAGTGATTTCTGTCCAAAAAAAAGGGACACTTCGACCTCTAACTTTTTTATTTTGGGACAATACAGTCTTTCTGTTAAAAAATTCATTAAATAATAATAAAAATTAGTTTTGTGGGGGGGTTTATTTGTATTTTGTGGGGGTTTAAAACTTCCACAAACTATTAATAACTTTGTTTTTGAAAAATTTCTTCATTAATAGTGGTTAAGTGAAGAAAAATCATTGATAAAAATGATATCGCAAAAAAAAGTAATTATAGTACAATACCTTTTAAAGGAAAAAAATAACATCGACTAAGAAATGAAAGAAGAAAACTTTAATGTTGATAATATTAGTATTGGTGATGATGACGGTAGAGGAGATAATGATGATGATAAAGTATAGTTACACAATAAAAATAATAGAGGTAGGAGTGATAATAATGAAGATGAAAAAGATAATAGTAGTAGTGGTAGTAATTGGTTATATTGTTGAAAAGATTTTTGTAGGGATTTAAAACCCCCAGAAAATACAAATAAAATTTTCACAAAATTAATTTTTATTATTATTTTATAATTTTTTTACAAAAAGATCGTATTGTCTCAAAATAAAAAAGTTGAGGATCGAAGTGTTCCTTTTATTTGGATAGAAATCACTTTGTCCTTCGTAAAAATAGACAAGGACCAAATTGGTTCTTTACTCTTAAAATAAGGTAACATTTTTCTCTCTAGTTAAACTATGCCGTCAATTAATTTATTAAGTTTGTTGATTGGCATGCCTCTTGTTCCACGTTATTGTAAGCTTTGATTTTTAACAATTTGACATAGTCAAATAACACAAGTATTGGCCATTTTTATCAATATTATATCTTTGGGTTGGCATCACTAAATGCATTTTTATAAATCCTCTTTATTATAGAATTAGGTTGTAGAATAAAGTTCCTTGGTTATTCGAGCTAAATGTAATTGTTATTTGTCATTTATAATGAAATCCTGTTTATGATAGAAAGAGTTAGAGTATTCTAATGCGAGTGTTCTGAATGCTTTCCTTTTTTCACCTCTTTACTTTTATTATACTTTTTTATTATGGAAAACATTTTAGACACATCTTAAATGTAAAAGCAAATGACTCTGTATTAATAGATAATTTAGATATACATAAAAATATTATATTATTAATATTTCTGTAATTAAGTATAAATTCAATACTCAAAGAGCACTTTCGTGTATATTTATTATTAGGATAAAAAATTATGTCTTTTAAAATAGAAAAGATTTGATATAAATTCATATCAATATATATATATATATATATATATATATATATATAACACAACCATGGCAGCAAAATCAGGAAAGAACTCTGTAAATATACCAGACGCTTCACAAAAAGGAACAAAGAAAAATTACTCACCAAATGACCTCAATGCGAGTGACAACCCAGGAAATGTAATCACACAAGTGTAGCTGCATGGAGAAAATTATGAGGAATGGGTCAGAGCTGTGAAAATATCACTTCAGACTCGGAGAAAATGGACATTCATCGATGAAACTCTTACGAAACCAGAACAAAATACATCTGATCTTGATGATTGGTCGACAGTCTAATCTATGATTGTATCATGAATCTTGAACACGATCGAATCAAGCCTACGGTCAACCATTGCGTATGTTGAGAACGCGCAGACACTGTGGGAAGATATCAAAGAGCGGTTTTTCATTGTGAACAGACCACGAATACAACAACTGAAGTCATATTTGACGAGATGCAAGCAGGAAGGAATGGCCATGACGGCATATTATGAGAAATTGAAAGTACTGTGGTATGAATTAGCACATTGCGAGTAAATTCCCAAATGCACGTGTGGTGGATGTAAATGCGAAATTGGATTTCAACTTGAGAAACTAAAGGAAGAAGAGAGGGTCCGCCAATTTTTGATGGGCCTATATAATGCGAGTTACGGAACAGTGCAGTCAAATATTCTGGCAACAGATCCTTTGTCATCACTGAATCGTGTGTACGCAATGCGAGTCCAAGAGGAGAGAGTAAAGACGATGGCTAAGGTATCAGAAGAGAAAGGGTTCGTTGTGGGACTCGCGATGCAGGCAAGGAACCGAATGAAAGGATGAGGAGATCCTAGTAAAAAATCAACAATATGCTCTAACTATAGCAAAAGTGGGCATGATGTTAAAAGATGCTTTTAGATTGTAGGATATCCAGAATGGTGGGGTGATCGACCAAAGAATGAAGGAAGATACAAGACGTGAGATGTTAGGATTGACCAATGAGAAATGAAAAGTATTGGTAGTTATGATCAGCAAGCAAAAATCAAATGACTTTGAGAAAATGACTGGTAGAAGAATTTTTGATTTATGGATCATTGATAGTGGAGCTTCCAACCACATGACGGGAACCCTGAAAAATTTATGTGAAAAGAAAATTATACGCGGATGTTCAGTCGGTTTACTAGATGGAAAGCAGGTGATAGCGTGCAAGCAAGGAACAATGATACTTGAAGGAGGATTTGAATTGAAAAATGTTCTCTATGTACCTCAATTAAAATGCAACTTACTCTCAGTTTCTCAATTAATAGATGAAGAACACTGTCTAGTACAATTCACTGATAAATTTTGTGTCATATAGGACCGCATTTCGAGGACGCTGATTGGAGCGGGTGAGCGGAAGGATGGGCTCTATTGGTATTGTGGGGCACACGAGATTCAAGTTTGTCATGCCAGAACAGAGAATCAACTAGCACTTTGGCATAAGAGACTAGGGTATCCATCATTTAAAATTGTGCAAATACTCCGCAATGTAAGTAAGAAATATACAACCAATAAGATTTATGAAATTTGTGAAAAATCCAAACAAACAAGAGATAATTTCCTTTAAGTGACTATCAAGCTTCTAATATTTTTTATTTAATCCATTGTGACTTATGGGGACTCTATAGAACTCCCTCCTCGTGTGGTGTTTCGTATTTCTTAACTATTGTGGATGATTGTTCACAAGCAGTTTGGATATATTTGTTGAAAGAAAAGGCTGAGTCATCAACCACATTGAAAAACTTTTTCACTTTGGTTGAACGCCAATATAACAAGTATGTTAAAATGATGTGATCTGATAATAGAACAGAATTCATGTGTTTAAAACAATACTTCCTATAACAAGGCATTGTTCACCAATCGTTATGTGTTAATACACCGCAACAAAATGGACGAGTAGAGCGCAAACATCGACATATTCTCAATGTTGCTAGATCATTACATTTTCAAGGCAATCTTCCTATTCAGTTTTGGGGAGAATGTGTCTTAACTGCTGGCTATTTAATTAATCGTATGCTATCCTCAGTACTGAAGGGCAAGACTCCGTATGAGATTTTCCATAGAACAATTCCAAGTTATGAGCATTTCATGGGTTTTTGGCTCTTTGTGTTATGCTCAAAATCAGAATAGACGAGGGGATAAATTTGCTAGCCGTAGCCAAAAATGTGTGTTTATCGGGTATCCTTTTGGGAAAAAAGGATGGAAACTATTTGACTTGGAAAAAGAAATTTTCTTTGTCTCTCGTGACGTCCATTTTGTTGAAGATATGTTCCCTTTTAAAGCGGATCAGGCTTTGGAACCAAGGATTGAAGATATTAGATCTCTTGTGACAGAAATAATTGTTGAAGAAGACATAGACAATGGGCCAAGTTCAACACCCACACTTGGGCCTAGTACTCCACACTTAAATGACTGTGCTGAAAATTCCCTCATTGAAGCACCTATTGACAAACAATGGGGACATGAGCTCAATGAAGAGATTGAAGAGTACATCGCTGACAATGTATCGAAACCAAGTGCAGCAGAAACAACGCCGACTTCTGATTTACCACTAGTCATGATGGACGTTCCACTTGGTCGGGGTCATCGTATGAAAACACCCTCAGTCACGTTGCGCGATTTTGTCTCTGCTGCCACGATACTAATAAGTTCTACAGACCAACCTCCCTCTCCATCAAAATTCTCAGGTGTGTCTTATCCTATACAAAATTTTGTGAATTATAATTCTTTTTCTAAACAACACCGCAATTTTCTTGCCTATCTCCAGACAGAACAGGAGCCTCTATTTTTCTTTCAAGCAGTTAGAGATGAGAATTAGCGCGAAGCAATGTCCCAATAAATTTGTGCGTTTCAACTCAATGACACTTGGAAGCTCACAACCCTTCTCCCAGGAAAGAAAGCACATGGATGTAAGTGGGTTTACAAAATTAAATACAATTCTGATGGGACAATAAAGATATTCAAAGCAAGACTGGTAATTTTGGGAAATAATCAAGTGAAAGGCTTGAATTATAATGAAATATTTTCCCCAGTGATAAAGATGGTAATAATTCGCACAACACTTGCAGTGGCAGCAACCCAGGATTGAGAACTCCACCAGATGGATGTCCACAATGCATTTCTTCATGAAGAACTTGATGAGGACGTTTATATGAAGCTTCCCCCTGGTTTTCAGGTGCCTCAACAAGGACTGGTCTGTAAACTTTAGAAATCTTTCTACGGACTGCGGCAGGCCCCACGTTGCTGGTTTGCAAAATTTTCATCTGCCCTCCTTCGATATGGTTTTAAGCAATCTCTAAAGGATCATTCTTTGTTTAGCCTTTGTCATAATAGCGTACAATTGGTAGTTTTGGTATATGTTGATGACCTTGTAATTGCAGAAAATAGTGGTGCTACAATTTAAAGTTTCAAAGAATACTTACACACATGTTTTCACATGAAAGATTTAGGCCGACTGAAATACTTCTTGGGAGTTGAGGTTGCCAGATCTCTGACTGGAATCTTTCTGTGCCAAAGAAAATATGCTTTGGACATAATCATCGCAGGACTTCTAGGTGCTACGTCTGTAGCAACATCGTGCGAAGAGAATCATCAATTGGGGTCAGCTGCATGTTCCTTTTATCCGATCCTAGCATATATCGTTGGCTTGTTGGAAGATTAATTTATTTGTATTTTACTCAGCCTGATCTACCATACAGTGTTAACATGTTATCCTAGTTCATGCAAAATCCACGCATCGAACACTGACAAGACGCTTTAAGTGTTGTACTCTATTTAAAGGAATTCTTCTTCCAGGAAAGGATGATTTGCAGCTCTATGGATAGTGTGACTTTGATTGGGCTAGTTGTCCACTCACTCGCAAGTCAATCACAAGTTGGTTCATCCAGCTTGGTAACTCACCAATATCTTGGAAAACTTAGAAACAACAAAAGAATCGAAGTGAATTAAAGATATACTCTCATCTCTATACGTGCATCATCATGTCCCCATTCGTCTCTATTGCTACAGTCAACCTGCTCTTCACATTGCTAAAAATCCAGTTTTTTATGAACGCACGAAACGTGTTGAAGTAGACTGTCATCTTGTTCGGATTGAGATCGTGCACCAACGCCTCCTTTCATCTTATGTTCCCACTCACACTTAGTTGGCCGACCTTTTTACTAAAGCTCTTGGTGCCAAAAAATTTGAGAAAATATTGGTCAAGTTGGGCTTTGAAGACTTGCATGCTCCACCTTAAGAAGGGGTATTAATGGATAATTTAGATATACATAGAAATATTATATCAATAATATTTCTATAATTAAGTATAGATCCAGTACTCAAAAAGCACTCTCGTGTAAATTTATTATTAGGATAGAAAATTATGTCTTTTAAGATAGAAAAAATTTGATATAGTTTCATATCAAATGATGTATATATGTGTGTTCATGACTAATAGAAAAGTAGGTTGAAACAACTTATTTTTTATACTCTTCTTTCTCAATGGAAGGCCGTAGAATTATAGGTAAATTTTTTAGATAAATTTCCTATTTAGTATAATTTTAATCATTGATCATATTATTTGTAATAGTTTACTATTTTAAACAACACTTCTTGAATTTTTCTTAAATTGCTTCTCTTGCTATTATACATTTCAGTTCATTTCCCTGAGTTATGTTAAAACTTGTTTTACATAAGAAACCAATTTTCAAGCATAGAACGACATATAAGCTAGATTTCTTTTTATTCCAAGCATAGAATGACATATAATAAGCATAGAAACCAATTTGAAAGGAAACATTACAAGGACAAAAAAACTAAGCTAGATTTTTTTTATTTCTACACTCTCATCAATTACACCAATTACAACAATATCTAATAACAGTGAAATTTTTAACCAATACAATATTACATATAATTCTCTATTCACCATCCCAGAGTTCTGCTGGAGTTCTATAGGCACCATAAATTTCATGAACAAAGTATCCATTACCATCAATAAGCCTCTCCTGCATGAGTTAAATTCAACTGTTATTATTGTGCTGCACATAAGATAATGAATTTATGGCTTCATAAACAAGTGTTAGAGGAAATAAGTGCTTAAGAGAAATTAAAAACTAAGGTAGATTTTGTTAGTTTGTTTTTGTTAAAGATGCGTGGGAACAATAAATTGCTCAAACATTATTGGGTAGGATTCTAAGTGGTCATAGGTGGGTGTCTGGTTTGTGGTTATCCATCTGCATTTTTAATAATTTAAAAAGTGGTAATCTAGATTTCTAGTAATCTTATTAAATAATGTGTCAAATACCCTCTAAAGAATAACAAATCACACGATTAGTGGCCAAGAAAATCAAAGCATTATGGAAGAGTCTTGGACTAGTTGAAGCAACCCAAACATAAAACTAGATTAAATTCGTGACTCGCCTGCTTGATTTCAGATAATTTGGCCATTAGCTCATCAGGTATAGACCAGTCGAAGACATCGAAATTACTCTTGATCCTCTCCTTATTTGCACTTTTAGGTAACACACTATGCCTCGCCTGCAGACCCCACCTAAGGGCCACTTGCGCGGGTGTCTTCCCTAACTTTTCTGCTACCAGATTAATTGCAGGATTCTTAAGGAGGTCATTCTTGTGTAATACAGACCCTAATGGAGAATATCCCTGAAAATAAACATTCGTCATCACAAGAAATTAGCATCTAGAATCACGGTTGACGATATATATAACCATTTGAAGTTCACTCTTTTACAAAATGAGAAAAAAAGGAACAATTGTTCCTTTCTTAGACCATGAAGATTTTGAAATAAGTTTCTCTATGCATACACATGAAATTTGAGATATTCTCTGAATTTTACTTGGTGTACTTACAGATAAGTGAATTCCTTTAGAGTTGCAGAATTCGTGCAATTTCGATTGTTGCCATTGCGGATGCAGCTCCACTTGGTTAACAGCTGGAGGCACGCGAGCTATATCCAAAAGATCTTGAAGCTTCTTTGAAGAGAAATTGCATACTCCAATAGCTCTAGCCTTGCCAGAGTCATACAATGCCTCCATTGCCCTCCATGTATTCGAAATATTTGGTATTGTAAGATTTTCAGGTTTGATTCCAACTGAACCCTTTTTCATGCTGACCGGCCAGTGAATCTATACATAACCACTCAATTCAATTCATCAAAGTAGTAAGATTAATGGATCACCCTCAACAACCAGAAAATTCTTTTTTCCGGAATTATATTTTCCAGAATGATGTGGCAATGGTATCATTTTGAATGTCAAGCCTTGATTCAATTGTCAAAAAAGATCCAACAATGATTTCTGTAAAAAATTCAAAGTTTAAATGTATTTGTTGTGTAGCATTGCTCAACTTACTTAAAAATAAAAAAGATTTAGGAGTGCTTAATCTTCCACATCCTGAACAAAATTAACACATACCAGATAAAGATCTACATAGTCGAGTTGAAATTCTTGCAAGGTTTTATCTAACGCTTTTGGTACGTCTTCCGGATCATGATCTGCACACCTGATTATAGCCAAGAAATCATTATTAAATTCTCAAATTGATCCTCAAAAGAATTTTTATATCATAACTTTTATTCTCTAGAAGTTACGGAGGGTTAATTTTGTCAAATAGATTGGTCTTCCGTGGGTTTAAAAGAAGAAAACTGTCTTAAAGGGATATTTTTTAGGATTTAATTGTCTTATAAAAAAATTTATTAGGGATTTATTTATTCAATGCTATATAGTACAGACACTTTGTTGACTTGTCATGTTTACATATCAGATATATTTTGGATATGATACTTATTGACATTTGTTTGATACGCATGTCTAACTGTGTCTTAATAAAAATTTTTTTTTTACAGAACACGCTTAGATACATTTAAATACCATCGATGTGTTAACGTGTACAATTTTATTCTTAATATGTATTCTTTAAATAAATTTAAAAATAGTATATATTATTATTTATTAAAATAAAAAATATTTTAAATACTTTATATAATTAAAATAAGACATTAAACATAATTAAAAAATTAATTTATGTTTTAATGTCAATAAAATATCAAAATCATTACAATTTATCTAAAAAATACTTTATATTTTATATATATACATATCTCCATGTCTTATAAAATTTTAAAATTCGTGTGTCGCCGTATTCTGTGTCGTGTCCGTGCATCATAAATTCAATGTGTATATAAAAAATTTGATTGAAAATGATAGAAGAATCAATTTGTATGACATGAGTAATTTTTGAAGACTTCTAAAAATACAAATTTGTTAAGAATCAATTTGAGTATTTCTAACTTTGAAAAATATCATAACATCCATTATATTTGTTATATTTTGTTAATTTTAGAATTAAAATGTACACATAACATTTTTTCATTTCAATTGAATTAAAATTTTTTCCTTCAAAATTAAATAATCTCTCCTTTTTCCTTTTCTATCTCTCTTTCTTCTCTCTTATTTATTTTTTCTTAATATTATTACTAATTACTAATAATCAAAATATGTCACATAATATCTTTTTTTTGTAATTGAATTAAAATATATTATATATTATTAATTTAACAATTAAAATATGTCATAATTTTTTATTTCATTGTAATTAAAATAATTTTTTTTAAATTAAAGAGTTTACTTTTCCTTCTTCATTCACTCTATCTATCTTGGTTTTTTAATAAATATGCTACAATTTTTAAAATTTATTATCAAAATATTACTCTTTTTAAACTATTTTTTTAGATACCACTGTTTATTTTGTCACCGTAACACAAATTTTGTTTGGTATATTAATTGGAAGGCCCCTATATGAAAAGCGCTTCTACCAAAAAATGCTAACCTATAAAGTATTTACTATGCAAGAGGCACTAAAATAGAATACGAAACTAATATTTCTTTTTTTTATTTGATAAAATTTTTAATATTTATGAAAAGAAAGTTAGATATTATTTTTTTTTTAATTTTATACATAAAAGATTAAATATTAAAATACAATTTATTTTTAAAACTTTACATATTACAAGTAAAATTACTAGTTCTAGAATAAAGTATATACCATAATTTGGAGGTTATCCATAAGTCTTCACGTTTTACAGTACCTTCATCAAATAGCTTCTTGAGAGCCAAACCAATCTGCACATGCAAACCAAGATTCCAAGTTTTACCGAAGATGTCAAGTGCTATATAATTTAAACATAAAAAGTTATTGTACACTTTTAGAAATGGAGGCCTGTTAAGATAATACAAGCCCATTAAAGATAAAGTATGTCTTGTTTATGTTACTAATAACATCCTAATTCACATGTTTTAACACTACGGGAGAAAGTTCCACAAACAGAACACAGATAGATAGATTGATAAAGCAAATAAATAAGTAGTAGGATCATATATAATGATTCAGTAATTAATCATTAATGGCTAATCATTAACCATTACCTCTGCTTGATTGCGGTAAGCTGAAGCACAGTCGATATGCCGGTATCCAACCTTGCATGAAAAACACAATAGTAATCATACATTTCTGAAGTTCTCTCTTTCAAATCAAAAGTTTATTATAACACTAAAATCTAAGGAAAAGCATGGCAATAATAACCACAATAATTTAACTTTGATATACTATTTGTAAAATGATTTTTTTTATATTGACTCTGACCATTTAAAATAACGGATATAATTATTCGACTGTATATATATAATATTTTATATTATCAATGTATTAAAATTAACAAATAATAATAATAATACCTTAATCGCATTAGTGACTGCTTTGGCCAAGGCGCCAGGATTTTGATCCTGACCTAACCCAATAAAAGTGCCAAACCCAATAGAAGGTATCTTGGCACCTGTGTTCAGCTCAAAGAATCTAATTTCCTCTGCCATTTTTTTTTATTATTACTACTATTTCTAACTTTCTGAACAATAAGCTTGTTTGATTCTTAGTTGGTTAACACTTAACCGATATCAACTAGCAGCTATATGTGAGGATTTATATAGAAAAAATATATGAGAGAGTAAATGAATGAAGGGAGAAATTGTGAAGAGGAAAGTTTTGAGAGAGTTTTGAAGTGACATAGTCCTCTTCACGTGGCCAAGGAAAGTAAAGGCTGACGTTAGTGCAAACGTCAATTGGGCGGGAAATGTAACCATTTATAATTTATAATTCTATTGAATACACGACGGCTAAAATGTCACCAAAGATTTAGCCAAAGATAAAAAAAATATATTTTATTTAGGGGCGACAAACATGAGGAAGTCCGTCGGGCAGCTTAACTTGTCAAAGAGTCGCACAAAGTCACAAACGCCCTCTTTTTGTTTCACACATGCAATACAACAAAGTCACACGCAAACCATCTCAAGGACTCTCTCTTTTGCTTTGTTCTTACTGCTGGTAGAGTAATCGCTTTCAAAGAGTCTCCGAGTTTCGCCATGCCAAAGTGAGCAACCATCCCACCGTGCACGTCCATTGTGAGGCTGTGTCCACCGCTGAGAAAGTCTCCCGCCGCGTGTTTCTTTTTATCAAATTTTTTTTTTAAAAAATACAAAAGCTAAAACTGGCTGACTCATTCTGCTAGCCTACTAGCTTTCCGTTAGATGGGACGGAAGAGAGATACAAAATTGCCGTAATAGGCAACGTGAGGCGGGATGAGCTAGTTCGCTTGCCACCTAGTAAGATTATTTTTTAATTTTTTTTTTTTATTTTATTCTATCTCTTTTTATTTTTTTTTTTTTCTCTAATGATCACTCTTATCACTACCAATATCAATATTTGTATTTTCATTGAGGATTACTCTAAAGGTGTGTGTGGTTGGAGGAATCATAAATAATTCCTAGAAATTTTAATATGGGATTATCATATTCTCATGTTTAGTTCAAAGTTTGAAAAGTTATTCCTAAGCAAATTTGATTTCAAGAAATCAAAATACCATCATTTCAATTCCCACATTCTTCTTGGGTATCTTTGATTCCCATGGGAATGGAATAACAAAGTAATACTTGAATCACACACACCCTATGGCAACTACTCACTAGCAGTCACTTCGAGTGGCGAATAACTACAACCTGTAAGCCACTTTTTGACGCCCATCCTTCAGCCACCACACTCTTCCAACCATTTGCCAAAAATTTTAAAAAATAAAAAATTAAGTTAATCATCCAAAACTAAAACTTCTTAAAATTATAAAAAATACAAAGGAAAAAGATCAATGTCTAAAATTTCATATAGTGGAACATTAAAATTTTATATAATCAAATATCTAAACTTTTATATAACCGAACATCTAAAACTCTATTTAAATGAGCATTCATAAAATCTTATCATTATAAAAAAAATATTGAAGTCCATTGGATTTAGCGTTGGAAATTAGCAGCGGATTTGGTAATAAATTCGTCGGGTAAAAAAATTACTATCAGATTCGATTTTTTGACGGTAAATTAGCCGGTAATAATTGGAGGGAAAAATATTGGCGCAATCATTACTGTCAGATAAAGGGGCGAAAAAATCCGACGCCAAAGTACTTAAATGAAACACGTCATTTTGGTTAGAGGTTATGCGTTATGTAACACTATATCACATAGAGCTTTACACTTAAACCGTAAAATAGAGGTGGTGTGGTATTACAACATCTAAAATAAAATATATACATAGTATAGTTGAAATAAAAGTTATTATCGAGGAGACTTGAAGGAAAACTTAAACAACAAGTCGCAAAAAGAAAAGCGCATCGCTTGCATAAATAGAACCATAGGTAGGAAGGAAAGCAAAGAAATATATACATAGAATAGAGAATCTAATCTATAGAATATCAAGCTCTAAACTCGACTTGCGAAATCAAGGCCGGCCGGAGAATATCTCACACACACACACACACGCACACATGCACACGCACACACACACACGCACACACACGCACGTGCGTCACACGCACGCGCGCGCGCGCGCACACACACACACAGATATCCAAAATATCAAAATATAGCAACCCGGCTTCGCTTGTAGAAGAAAACTCCAGACGTCTAGCAAGGTGCCTCTCGACCTGCATTTGAAATCCACAAATATATGTATGGAATGAGAATCAAGTGTTCTCAGCATGGTAATAGTACCAACATACATAATATATAAGGTCTCGAAAAAGCTAGGGGCGATCCTAGAACTTTGATACACAGAATTAAACTTAAGGGAATAAGCTAAACCATAATTTAGGTGGACTATTTAAGGTTTCCAAGATATATACTTAATTCTAACTTAACCCCTTACTTTCTGCATCCTCCATTCTTCCAAAACACCAGTGAAACTACCCTCACCACTCCTCCACCAGACAAGGGATATTTTAGTTGTACAGACAAACAATACAGACACACAGATAGGATACAATTACAACAAGTAAAACATATAGCAAGTAAGCATAGTTGGTCAAATAGACAAACCCAAGTAATGCACATTCAAACAAAATAAATAAATGCATATGATGTATGCCTGGTTTAGGAATGTTGTATATTTTATGACTGGTTTTTTAATTACAATTATTATGAATGTGTGGAAAGGGTTCTGGGTGAATCAAATTAGATAGTTGATGCATGAATGTTGTAGTATTTACAATTGTATTATTATGAATGCAGTAATGAATAAATATTTTTAAATCATTGTATGATCTATCATGGATATTGGTGTTAATGAATATGATGTTCACAATGATGAAATGAATGAAAGAAAGAAATATCATAACCATAATAGCCATAAAAGCATTGTTATATTATCTAAACTTCCAAAAGATTGTTTTCAATTACAAGGGTTAATCCAAAAAGAGACTAAACACTTATCTATGTTATTAAATAAAAAAAATTATATGGAAACATTATCATAACTGCACAATATATTGTGCCTAATTCAAAATAGAATTAAGTCCAAAGAAAGCCTACACAAAATACTAGACAATCGTATCCAAAATACTAAACAACTATGTCTAAAATACTACAGTTTCATTCATTCAAGACTTTGACTAAGGCTTAAATCTAGGGGTGGAAATGAATTGAAACATTTTTGAAGCTGTTCAAGTAGTTGTTGCAGCTAGAGTTTCTACAGAAATATCATCATTTGAACTTATTGTTGGTCGTTATGGTGGGTTTGGATGTGATAGAGCGTGTTCAGGCCTTACAATTAATATTTTTTCTGAATAAGATTAGATTCAGTGGCTTAGCAGCACAGAATTTTGACTAGACTTGAGTTGGAGTTCTAAATTGGACAGTTGTTGTTGCAGGGGGCCTAATATGGCCTTGAGCTTGGGCTAAAAGCTTGATTAGGTTCTAGACTAGAGCAGGAGGCCTATATTGGGCTTGGACTTGTCCAGGAGGCCTGAACCCTGTGGACCTTCTTGTTCTCCTTTTTCTCTCTTTTAGAGCATCATCTAATTGGCCTTGCAATGTTCACATACATTTTCACTATGATCCACATCCATTTGATATTAAACAAACAAATACAGTAGGAACAATATCCTCCACAAAAAATTTACACTTGCATCAGTTACATTAGTGTCAGATTCATTGGTCATATTCCCATGTTGAACAACATCATCAGAATTACTTGCAATAGTTATATTAATGGCAGATCTATTAGTCACAATCCCAATTGATTTAGCATTTTGAGTAGTGACATTGGGGTTAGAATTTGTTACTGGAACTGAATTTTGCTGAATAAATATCAATGAAACAATTGCTCCAATATTAGACTAAACATTTAAATAATCAATTAACCATTTTAATAGTAGGACAACTAAACCCCTTAAAAATTAGTGATAGGACATCTAAATCCCTAAACAAAATATTAACAGACAACTAAAACCTTAAGAATAGTGTAAATATACAATTAATTCTGCTTACCTGTGATTGTGGGTTAGGTTCAACAATGGTTTCTTGATGTTTTGGTTGGGGAGAATTTTAAGATAGCGGTACCTCTTCTTATGTATTATTCTTTAATGAGGATCTGATTCTTTTATTTCTTTTCTTAGTTACTGGAGTTCCTTTACATGTCTTGAAGTTATGACCAGATTTGCCACACTTGCTGCAAGTCACCGTGAAGCTTCTCCTAATTTTTTTTTTAATTTAGCAATGGTTCAACATGGTCTTTTCTTCTTGCATGTAGCTTTGGATGCTCAATGAGTCTTTTAAACTTGGGTGAAATAGGTCTTGATCCCTCTGCCCTTTCCCAATATTGCTCACTTGGAACTGGTTGAATACAATGCTGGTATGTAGCATTGAATGAGGTCATTTGCAGCCATGGGTGACAATAGTCTTAAGGTCGTTCATTTCTCTAAGCTATTGCAGATATAGCATGCACACATGGCATTCCTGACATATACAAGTGAACAATAACAACAAACCGAATAAGCTAATTCATTTAACAACCTAAACTACATCTAATCCAAAAAGTTCTACGGTTAAGAAGTTTAGATACGACCTGTGAATTACTTCACATTACATGTGCATGTACTCTGATAGTCTCCAAAAAGGACCCAACAAAAGGGTCATCCTCAGCCTCTTCAGTATTTTCCAGATGTTCATGATGTGCTTCATCTCCAAATTCAATTGGGTGCTGACTTGAATTAGAGTTTTCCACTGATTGTGTAGCTCGTTGTTGCAGTATTGAACTCCTCCTCACCTTCTTATATTCCTTCTTCTTTTGACGTCTAGGGAAATTGCTAACTATAGGAATATCTTCATTAGTAACTTTTTTTCTGTTTAGAGAACACTTACTGTCTACAGCCTTCTTCTTTTTCACCACTCTTGTATGCTATCAGTGTCTGATTGGTTAACACCAGGAGGTAGGGGCTTGTACAGCTCATCTTCAACGTTCTCGTATCCAGCATCATCACCGTCATCATAAGAAATAGGAGGATCACCAGCTTCATCACACCCTACAGCGTCTTCACCACCAAGAATATGATGCTCAAAATATATATAGAACTCCTCATACTCTTTGTTTTGTATTTTGTGCTCCCTTAAAGCATTGATCTCTGAATCTCCAAAAATAGGATGCAACCCGGTTTCAAAATTAGTATCATTTGGATCAAACCACATCATTGCTTTGTAATCATTGTATCCCAAGCTCTTGAACAATTCCTTCAAGTCAAAAAAGTTCATAAGGTCTAGATCTATCTCTAAAAACCTCTCAACTAACCCATCCCGGTAACTCAACTCTGCTCGTTTGTTCCTCACAAATTTTTTCCATGGTTAAACACAGGAATAACAAATTCCTCCATCTACTAAGTAGAAACACAAAGTGATAATGTGACATAAAGTGATACTAATCTTTCTACTAATCATTAGTTTCATGAAACATAAACAAATAAGCAGAAGCCTCAAAAAGTAACAACAAATGCATTAACAATTCTAAGTATGAAAAAATGTGTCATGCTCAATAAAATAAATTTAAAACTATGCTTTATAGAATATTAAACAATTTGTTCCAAACAATGGGACCACCATGAAAGGAACTGACACAGGAATGCACTTACTGAAAAAAGCATCAACATTTTTTACCTGAGTCAAGAATGTCTCTGCTAACACCAGTTTCCTTGACGACGTCTTCTTCCTTGCTAGTATGTTGAAGGAAGAATCGTGATTTTTGTTACTGTAGAGCCAAGAGCAAAGTAACTCTTTGACTTCAA
This sequence comes from Arachis hypogaea, assembly GCF_003086295.3. NCBI lineage: Eukaryota > Viridiplantae > Streptophyta > Magnoliopsida > Fabales > Fabaceae > Arachis > Arachis hypogaea. The sequence continues at coordinate 84,055,043 of NC_092037.1, read as the reverse complement.
CTTCTCCCTTAGGGTTAATGGGTAAAAATAGAGGATAACTGAAGAGGTTAAGAGTAAAGTGAAACAAATATGAAGGAAGGGCATCTCCCAAATGACATCGTCCAACTGCAGATATGGCAGAGACGGACACGTCAGTTCACGTAATGGGACAGCAAAGTAACTTCGTTCTATTTTGTTACATAGGCTTACGGAAGAATTTAATGTGTCCAACGTCTTAATTTCTGGGGGATCTAATTGTTATTTTTTTTCCTTCAGGATCTAACTTGTCCGAACGCAAAATCTTCAAAGACCTAATTGTTATTTTACTCTACAATAAATCATTTTTTTCTTATTGATATTGATTTTGGTTGATTTCTTGGATCGGAATATAAGCATGTCTTACTTTCTTGTTTGTATTGTTATAATATTATTTCCCTACTATTATTATGTCTTACTCTCTTGCATAAATTATGACTTGCTAGTGATTGTTAATTTGTAATCTCCCTTGTCTATAATATCAAATAACATTATTGTTAAAATATAGTTAGGTTGTAGTCTAAAGTGCTTTGATTTTTTTGAGCCTCAACTTCATTTAGTTTAGTTTTTTTGTTGTTTGTTCTTAGTAACCTTAAAGTTCTGAGGGAAAAAAAAAAGATTAAAATTCATCTCAATTGCAATACCAAAACTACTTTTGCTTTCTCGAAAATCTTATTGATTTCAAATTGAGAGGGTAAATAGCGATTACTAGAATGTGAGAAAAAGTGTAAACAACATCATCAATGTTACAATTGAAATCAGAATGAAATACCGAAACGCTCTTACAACTAATAAAGGAGGAAGAATACAAAGTCTGAAAGTGGGCAGAAGCACAAGAGTGAAGAAGTTTTGCATTGAAATACCTTGTTGCTATTGCCATTCTCATTCTCTTCAAATTAAATTCTCAATGCTCAATGTCTTCCTACTTCAGCGGTTTTAGATGTCATGGTAAAGTAGAAAACCCTTGAAAGTTGAAACTATATAACTTTTCTCATTCTACGACGACAAAATAATAGTATAACAAAGGAATTGTTTGATTAATTTTTTTATATTTTTATTATAATTTAAAATAATTTTTATTAAATGTTTTTATTTTTATATTTTTCTAAATTAAAAAAAACTTATTTTATATTATGGATATATTTTTTATTTAAAATAATTTTTATTTTTTATTGGATAAGTTTCAGGGGACAAAAATAGATTACTTTTGAAGGAAGAGCAAAAAAAGGGGGTGAAAGCTCAGGTGCATGCAGTCAATTTCACGTAAAATTGATAGTTGAGAGTCGTTAAATAATTTGAATGATTTAACTAAATTTGTATCTAACAGCTCTTAGTTATTAACTTTATATAAAGTTGATTGCACATAAATTTTCAAAAAAAAAACAATTAACAAAGAATAAAATAAAATTTTAAAAGAAGTTAAACTAAAATTTATGCATAATTTATAAAAAAAAATTTGATGGTTGAGACTATTGTCCCCTTATGATGTTTGAGCCTATGATAAGTTTGGTTAATTTCTTCGAAAACATGTAAGTATTTGTCTTTCAAAACTAACAATTTAGTGCTAATAGTTTATTATATTACAAATTTTTAATTAAAAACTAGAAAATAGGGAATAGTTGTAAAAAAAATTTTAATATTATTTTTTAAAAAATTTAAATAGAAAAATTATATATTGACATAGATAGTTATATAAAAAATATATATTTTTATTCTAATTGAACTCTAAGCATTATAATAGTCTCTGAATTTTTTTCGGTAGTAATTTAACAAACAAAATGATAAATTAATACTCTTTTATTACGGTAAACAATTGTGAAAGATTTTTTATTTTAATAAATAAATTAATTATAATAATTACTGAAATAAATAATTTTAAAAAATATTTATCGAAATAAATATTCCTCTCATATCTCGTTTATACCGTAAACGAAATAATTTTACATGTACGAGATATGATAGATGTACGCGTGTATATTTCGTTTACAGTGTAAACGAGATATACACATATCTCGTTTATACTGTAAACGAGATACATGTTTTTTTTTAAATTAAAAATAATAAAAAATATTAATATTATCAATAATTCAAGTTTTTAGCATGTAATTAGTACATAAAAAGATTGGCAAAAAAATTAAAATAGATATATTTGATCAATTAGTACTAAAAAAAGGTTGATGGGATAGTGAGAAGAGAATTGAAATAATTATCTCACGTTATTTCCCACTATCACTATCACGTGAGAGATAACCGTTTCAATTTTCTCTCCCACTATCCCATCAATCTCTCTTAATAATTGGCAAATAGTTATTTATATTTTTTAAATTTAAATCAATCCAATTAGATCATAATTTAATTTAAATTTTTTTAAAATAAATATGTTTGATCAATTAATAATAAAAAATACATAAAATATTTTAATTTAAATTATGATTCAATTAGATTAATTTAAATTTAAAAAATAAAATAACTATTTATCAATTATTACGAAAAATAAATAGAATAATAAAAAAATTAAAACAATTATCTCACGTTATCTCCCATTATCCAATATTTATGTTTAATTACCTCACCCCAGAAGTTTGGGGTTAAATAGTACAAAATTATTTAAATTGATAACAATAATTATTTTATATCACACTTAAAATATATAAGCCATAATCTGTGCATTAAATGATTACACTTGTAATTGAAAAAATCTTAAATGATTATTAAAATTGGATTTTAAGCAAAATTGACACCTCGTTCGAGAATTTTTTGTTTAATTACCGTTATAATTACACGCAAAATTAGAGAAAATTGACATCTCACTCTAGAAGTTTTTGTTTAATACACTTATAAAATTGATTGTACCTCGATAATAAATGACCGTACATTAAAAAATTTGCTTAAAATTTATTTAAATTTATTTTATATCACACTTAAAATATATAATCCTTTGCTTATATATATATATATCTATTCGGTAACTCGGATATCAGACGGTTCGGGGAGATTTTTTGGATGTGGGAGCGGATTTCCACGTTCTCGATCGTGGGCGTGAAAGCGGGAGCGGCCGACTTCCCGAGTATTTCGAGTGGAGTGGGAGTATCACCTATAAAGACACTCCGACGCTCAAGTCAGAAAAGTGTGCAAGTGATGTGGAAATAGGATTGTAGTGACGTACCTTGGGGAAGGGGTAGGTCCCTCCCCTTTTATACCCTGTCAGTGAGGTGGGTCTCACGAAGGCAGACCCACCTTCCTGTTGTGAGCAACCCGAAGAGGAAGAGGTCGTCCTCTAGCCCCGAGGGAGCTCTAACTGTAATGGAAAGGAACTTTGATACCGGGAACTTTATTGACTCCCAACTTCTTCCCGACACGGAGGATTTCTTCCACGATGGGGATCTCCCTTCTCAGGCGAGATGGATGTACCGCACCTTGCTCCGCGGGGCCGCCATAGCGACGAAGGCAGAATTCGCTTTGGCGGGGACGCAGTCATTGCGAAAGCAATTGGCTAGCGCGGAGGGGAAAGCCAAGGCTGCCGAGGAGAAGACCAAGATTGCTGAGGAGAAAGTGAAGACTTCCGATGCCACCGTTTCTCGCCTGACTAAGCGAGAGCTGACTTTGGAGAGCCAACTTAATGTTGCTCAAAGTCGGGTGGCCGCATTGGAGAAGGAGCGCGATGAGGCCACCTCGTCGGCCAAGACTGCTCAAGCTGAGGCTACCGAGTTTAAGAAGAAGTACAAAGAGACCGGGAAGCAGGGAAAAACCGCCATTTTGATGACTGAAGAGGCTCTTAAAGCCCAAGTGAAGCTGGTAGCTCCTGACTTCGACACGTCGGCAATTGGGTCTTTAAGACCATTAGGAATGGCAAGATTATTGACATGCCGAGGAAGTGATATTTGTAACTTTGTGAATTTTGTAATCTTATGGTTTGTGAACTTTGCTTTGTAATTTCTGGATTACTTTTTTCGAAATGTTAGCCGCTTGGTTGGCTTGTAATTACTGTTTTATTCCTCGTTTAGTCGGCAATTCCTGTTTATTATATTTTGTTACCGTTTGTTAGTATTGTCTATCTGCTTACGCCCGCTTTACCGCTATGCTGGTAATAGATAAGGCCAGGTTGTGGGCTTTATTGTTATAGCTGCTTATTATGTGTTACTTTTGGTGGTTCCCGGGGTGATCAGTCCCAGGTTACCGTGCCGCCTTCGCATTTACAATTAACAATATAGAACATAAAGGGATAAAGTGAGTTTAATCATAAAGTGAACATTAATCGGCAACCAGTTCAACACATGACGATGATAAACAACTGACAAAAATAAACTATATTACCTACTCGGAGTAATGTGGACCTTACTGATCTTGCCAGGTCGCCTAGTCGGCCTGCTTGGTCTAAGAATAGAATCTTCTTAAGTTGCCCGCATTCCATGTTCTCGGAACTTCTTTGCCATCTAGTCGTTCTAATTTGTAGGCGCCTCTACCGATTACTTCTTTTACCCTGTATGGGCCTTCCCAGTTAGCCGCCAACTTTCCTTCACCTGGGGTCGGTAGACCAATGTCGTTACGCTGCAACACTAGGTCATTTTGCTCGAATTCCCGTTTGACTACCTTGGTGTTGTAGCGCAGGGCCATCCTCTGCTTCAATGCCGCTTCCGATAAGTGGGCTATCTCCCTAGCTTCGTCCACTAAGTCTTTCTCTACAGCCTCTTCGACTCCTCCCAAGATCAGCCGTGGGCTGGGCTCACCGACCTCCACAGGTATTATCGCGTCTACTCCATAAGTGAGATGGAAGGAGGTCTCCCCCGTAGACGATTGCTGGGTTGTACGGTAAGACCAGAGAACTGAGGCTAACTCGTCTGCCCAAGCTCCCTACTTGTGGTCAAGTCGTTTTCTGAGGCCTTGTAAGATGACTTTGTTAGCAGCCTCAACTTGGCCATTGGTCTGGAGATGCTCAACAGACGAGAACATTTGTTTTATGCCCAGACCTGCTAAGAACTCTCCGAACCTTTTGTCGGCGAACTGGGTGCCGTTGCCCAAGACAGCGACCTCTGGTATCTGGTGGACGAAATTGTGATCACATCAATGTAGTATTCTTTGTTGTTGTATGGAATCATTATTATGGCACTTATGTGTGGACACAACTCCGTTCAACTAACCAGCAAGTGTACTGGGTCGTCCAAGTAATAAACCTTACGTGAGTAAGGGTCGATCCCACAGAGATTGTTGGTATGAAGCAAGCTATGGTCACCTTGTAAATCTCAGTTAGGCAGATTAAATTGGTTTATGATGAGTTCGAAAATTAATAAATAAATAGAAAATAAAAAGGGATAGAAATACTTATGTAAAGCAATAGTGGGAATTTCAGATAAGTGCGTGAAGATGCTGTGCTCCTCTCGTATCTCTATTTTCTTATTACATTCATCCAATCATTCCTACTCCTTTCCATGGCAAGCTGTATGTAGGGCATCACCGTTGTCAATGGCTACATCCCATCCTCTCAGTGAAAACGTTCCTATGCTCTGTCACAGCACGGCTAATCATCTGTCGGTTCTCAATCAGGTTGGAATAGAATCCCTTGATTCTTTTGCGCTTGTCATCACGCCCAGCCTTCAGGAGTTTGAAGCTCGTCACAGTCATTCAATCATAGAATCCTACTCGGAATACCATAGACAAGGTTTAGACTTTCTGGATCCTCATGAATGCCGCCATCTATCTAGCTTATACCACGAAGATTCTGTTGGGGAATCTAAGATATATGCGCCCTGCCTAAAGTAGAACGGAAGTGGTTGTCAGTCACGCGCGTTCATAGGTGAGAATGATGATGAGTGTCATGGATCATCACATTCAACAAGTTGAAGTGCAACGTATATCTTGGAATAAGAATAGAAGAGAATTGAATAGAAAGTAATAATAATTGTATTGAAACTTGAGGTACAGCAGAGCTCCACACCCTTAATCTATGGTGTGCAGAAACTCCACTGTCGAAAACACATAAGTAAAAGGTTCAGGTTTGGCCGAATGGCCAGCCCTCTCCATGATCAAGAGACCGAATAGTCAAAAGATTAAACTGTCAAAAGATGTCTAATACAATAGTAACTTATCCTATTTATACTATACTAGCCACTAGGGTTTACATGAGTAAGTAATTGATGCATAAATTCACTTCCGGGGCCCACTTGGTGTATGTTTGGGCTGAGCTTGATCTATCCACGAGCTGAGGCTTCTCTTGGAGTTGAACTCCAAGTTATAACGTGTTTTGGGCGTTCAACTCCGGATCATGACGTTTTTCTGGCGTTTAACTCCAGACAGCAGCATGTACTTGGCGTTCAACGCCAAGTTACATCGTCAATTTCCGAATAAAGTATGGACTATTATATATTGCTGGAAAGCTCTGGATGTCTACGTTCCAACGCCGTTGAGAGCGCGCCAATTGGAGTTCTGTAGCTCCGGAAAATCCATTTCGAGTGCAGGGAGGTTAGATTCCAACAACATCATCAGTTCTTTTGTCAGCCTTTTTCAGAGTTTTGCTCAAATCCCTCAATTTCAGCCAGAAATTACCTGAAATCACAGAAAAACACACAAACTCATAGTAAAGTCCAGAAATGTGAATTTAACATAAAAACTAATGAAAACATCCCTAAAAGTAGCTTGAACTTACTAAAAACTACCTAAAAACAATGCCAAAAAGCGTATAAATTATCCGCTCATCACAACACCAAACTTAAATTGTTGCTTGTCCCCAAGCAACTGAAAATCAATTCGGATAAAAAGAAGAGAATATATTATAAATTCCAGAATATCAATGAATATTAATTATAATTAGATGAGCGGGACTTGTAGCTTTTTGCTTCTGAACAGTTTTGGCATCTCACTTTTTCCTTTGAAGTTTAGAATGATTGGCTTCTCTAGGAACTTAGAATTTTGGATAGTGTTATTGACTTTCCTAGTTGAGCATGTTGATTCTTAAACACAGCTACTTATGAGTCTTGGTCGTGGCCCTAAGCATTTTGTTTTCCAGTATTACCACCGGATACATAAATGCCACAGACACATGACTGGTGAACCTTTTCAGATTGTGACTCAGCTTTGCTAGAGTCCCCAGTTAGTGGTGTCCAGAGCTCTTAAGCACACTCTTTTGCTTTGGATCACGACTTTAACCACTCAGTCTCAAGCTTTTCACTTGGACCTTCATGACACAAGCACATGGTTAGGGACAGCTTGATTTAGCCGCTTAGGCCTGGATTTTATTTCCTTGGGCCCTCCTATCCATTGATGCTCAAAGCCTTGGATCCTTTTTACCCTTGCCTTTTGGTTTTAAGGGCTATTGGCTTTTTCTGCTTGCTTTTTCTTTTTCTTTCTATTTTTTTCGCCATTTTTTTTTCTTTTTTTCGCAAGCTTTTTACTTTTCACTGCTTTTTCTTGCTTCAAGAATCAAATTCATGATTTTTCAGATCATCAATAACATTTCTCTTTGTTCATCATTCTTTCAAGAGCCAACAATTTTAACATTCATAAACAACAAGATCAAAAATATGCACTGTTCAAGCATTCATTCAGAAAACAAAAAGTATTGTCACCACATCAATATAATTAAATTAAATTCAATGATAAATTCAAAATTTATGTACTTCTTGTTCTTTTGAATTAAAATATTTTTCATTTAAGAGAGGTGAAGGATTAATGGAATTTATTCATAGCTTTAAGACATGGTTACTACATACTAATGATCATGAAATAGAGACACAAAACATAGATAAACACAACATAAAAAACCGAAAAATAGAAAGAAATAAGAACAAGGAATGAATCCACCTTTAGTGGCGTCTTCTTCTTGAAGGACCAACAATGTCCTTAAGCTTTTCTATGTCCCTTCCTTGCCTTTGTTGCTCCTCCCTCATTGCTCTTTGATCTTCTCTTATTTCTTGGAGAATGATGGAGTGCTCATGATGTTCCACCCTTAATTGTTCCACATTGTGGCTCAAATCTTCTAAGGAGGTGTTGAGTTGCTCCCAATAGTTATTGGGAGGAAAGTGCATCCCTTGAGGCATCTCAGGGATTTCTTGATGATGAGCTTCCTCATGCATCTCTTGAGAACCGTGAAGGATCTCTCTTGCTTGCTCCATCCTCTTCTTGGTGATGGGCTTATCCTCTTCAATGGAGATGTCTCCTTCTATGATAACTCTAGCTAAGTAACATAGATGGCAAATAAGGTGAGGAAAAGTTAGTCGTGCCATTGTGGAGGACTTGTCGGCTATTTTGTAGATTTCATTGGAGATGACCTCATGAACTTCTACTTCCTCTCCAATCATGATGCTATGAATCATGATGGCCCGATCCACAGTAACTTCAGATCGGTTGCTAGTAAGAATGATGGAGCGTTGAATGAACTCCAACCATCCTCTAGCCACAGGCTTGAGGTCCAGTCTTCTTAGTTGAACTGGCTTGCCTTTGGAGTCTATTCTCCATTGAGCTCCTTCCACACATATGTCCATTAGGACTTGGTCCAATCTTTGATTAAAGTTGACCCTTCTAGTGTAGGGGCGTTCATCTTCTTGCATCATGGGCAAGTGAAACGCCAACCTCACATTTTCCGGACTAAAATCTAAGTATTTCCCCCGAACCATTGTGAGATAATTCTTTGGATTCGGGTTCATACTTTGATCATGGTTCCTAGTGATCCATGCATTGGCATAGAACTCTTGAACCATTAAGATTCCGACTTGTTGCATGGGGTTGGTTAGGACTTCCCAACCTCTTCTTTGGATCTCATGTCGGATCTCCGGATACTCATTTTTCTTGAGCTTGAAAGGGACCTCAGGGATCACCTTCTTCTTTGCCACAACATCATAGAAGTGGTCTTGATGGCTCTTGGAGATGAATCTTTCCATCTCCCATGACTCGAAGGTGGAAGCTTTTGTCTTCCCTTTTCCTTTTCTAGAGGATTCTCTGGCCTTAGGTGCCATTGATGGTAGTGGAAAACAAAAAAGATTGTGCTTTGACCACACCAAACTTAAAATATTGCTCGTCCTCGAGCAAGAGAAGAAAGAAGAGAAGAAGAAGAAGAAGAGAATATGGTAGAGAGGGAGAGAGGTGGGTTCGGCTAAGGTAAAGAAGAGGGGGTTGTGTTGTGTGAAAATGAAGTTGAATGGAAGGGTATATATAGGGAGAGGGGGTAGTGTGTATTCGGCCATTTAGGGTGGGAATGGGTGGGAAAATGTTTTTGAATTTTTGAAAGTAGGTGGGGTTTATGGGGAAGAGGGGATGGATTTGAGTGGTGAAGGGGGTGATTGGGAAGAGGAATTGAGGTGATTGGTGAAGAGTGTTGGGAAGTGTGACATAGGGAATACAAATCACAAAAATAGGATTAGGAGGTAAGGTGGGAATATAGTAGGTGGGGATCCTGTGGGGTCCACAGATCCTGAGGTGATCCTGTGGGGTCCATAGATCCTGAGGTGTCAAGGAATTCCATCCCTGCACCAAATAGGCATGTAAATTGCCCTTACGCACTATTCTGGCGTTTAAACGCCCATTGGTGCACATTCTGGGCATTCAACGCCCATGTAAAGCATGTTTCTGGCGTTGAACGCCCGTTCCATGCTTGTTACTGTCGTTCAGCGCCAGCTTTTCTTCTATAGGCACATTCCTGGCGTTCAGCGCCAGAATGTTGCTTGTTTCTGGCGTTCAGCGCCAGAATGATGCTCTGTTCTGGCGTTGAACGCCGGCCAGATGCATCTTACTGGCGTTGAACGCCAGCCTGTGCGTCCTCCAGGGTGTGAATTTTTTCTTCTACTGTTTTTGATTCTGTTTTTAATTTTTATGATTTTTTCGTGACTCCTCATGATCATGTACCTAATAAAACATAAAATAACAATAAAATAAAAATTAGATAAATAAAATTGGGTTGCCTCCCAACAAGCGCTTCTTTAATGTCAATAGCTTGACAGTGGCTCTCATGGAGCCACAAGGTGATCAGGTCAATGTTGTATAGTCCCAACACCAAACTTAGAGTTTGGATATGGGATCTTAACACCAAACTTAGAGTTTGGTTGTGGCCTCCCAACACCAAACTTAGAGTTTGATTGTGGGGGTTCTTCTTGACTCTGAACTGAGAGAAGCTCTTCATGCTTACTTTCTTTTGTCACAGAGGGATGGCCTTGTGCCTTAAACACAAGGTAGTCCCCATTCAATTGAAGGACTAATTCACCTCTGTTGACATCTATCACAGCTCCTGCTGTGGCTAGGAAAGGTCTTCCAAGGATGATGCATTCATCCTCTTCCTTCCTAGTGTCTAAGATTATGAAATCAGCAGGGATGTAAAGGCCTTCAACCTTTACTAACACGTCCTCCACTATTCCATAAGCTTGTCTCAATGACTTGTCTGCCAATTGTAATGAGAACAACGCAGGTTGTACCTCAATGATCCCCAGCTTCTCCATTACAGAGAGTGGCATAAGATTTATCCCTGACCCCAGATCACATAGAGCCTTTTCAAAGGTCATGGTGCCTATGGTACAAGGTATTAAGAACTTGCCAGGATCTTGTTTCTTTTGAGGTAAAGTTTTCTGAATCCAGGTATCTAGTTCATTAATGAGCAAGGGAGGTTCACTTTCCCAAGTCTCATTACCAAACAACTTGGCATTCAGCTTCATGATAGCTCCTAAATATTGAGCAACTTGCTCTCCAGTCACATCTTCATCCTCTTCAGAGGAAGAATAGTCTTCAGAGCTCATGAATAGCAGAAGGAGATTTAATGGAATCTCTATGGTCTCTGTATGAGCCTCAGATTCCTTTGGTCCTTAATAGGAAACTTCTTCTTGCTTGAGGGACGTCCCAGGAGGTCTTCCTCACTAGGATTTTCATCCTCCTCCTCCCTTGTGCATTCGGCCACATTGATCACATCAATGGCCTTGCACTCTCCTTTTGGATTCTCTTCTGTATTGCTTGGGAGAATACTGGGAGGAGTTTCAATGACTTTCTTACTCAGCTGGCCCACTTGTGCCTCCAGATTTCTGATGGAGGATCTTGTTTCACTCATGAAACTGAAAGTGGCCTTTGACAGATCAGAGACTAGATTGGCTAAATTAGAAGTGTTTTGTTCAGAATTCTCTGTCTGTTGCTGAGAAGATGATGGATATGGCTTGCTATTGCTTAGCCTAGTGCGTCCACCATTATTAAAGCTTTGTTGAGGCTTTTGTTGATCCTTCCATGAGAAATTTGGATGATTTCTCCATGATGAGTTATAGGTGTTTCCATAAGGTTCACCCATGTAATTAACCTCTACCATGGCAGGGTTATCAGGATCATAAGCTTCTTCAGAAGCTGCCTCTTTAGTACTGTTGGATACATGTTGCCATCCATTCAGACTTTGAGAGATCATGTTGACTTGCTGAGTCAACACTTTGTTCTGAGCCAATATGGCATTCAGAGCATCAATTTCAAGAACTACTTTCTTCTGGGGCGTTCCATTATTCACAGAATTCCTCTCAGAAGTGTACATGAATTGGTTGTTTGCAACCATGTCAATGAGTTCTTGAGCCTCTTCAGGCGTTTTCTTTAGGTGAATAGATCCACCTGCAGAATGGTCCAATGACATTTTCGAAAATTCAGATAGACCATAATAGAATATATCTAATATGGTCCATTCTGAAAACATGTCAGATGGACATCTTTTGGTCAGCTGCTTGTATCTTTCCCAAGCTTCATAGAGGGATTCACCATCTTTTTGTTTGAAGGTTTGAACATCCACTCTCAGCTTGCTCAGCTTCTGAGGAGGAAAGAATTTATCCAAGAAGGCTGTGACCAGCTTATCCCAGGAGTCCAGGCTATCCTTGGGTTGTGAATCCAACCATATTCTAGCTCTGTCTCTTACAGCAAAAGGGAAAAGCATGAGTCTGTAGACTTCAGGATCAACTCCATTCGTCTTTACAGTCTCACAGATCTGCAAGAACTCAGTTAAAAACTGATAAGGATCTTCAGATGGAAGTCCATAAAACTTGCAGTTTTGTTGCATTAAGGCAACTAGCTGAGGTTTCAGCTCAAAGTTATTGGCTCCAATGGCAGGAATGGAGATGCTTCTTCCATCAAATTTGGACGTTGGCTTTGTGAAGTCACCAAGCATTCTCCTTGCATTATTATTATTTTCTGCTGCCATCTCCTTCTCTTGTTCTAATATTTCTGAAAGGTTACCTTTAGATTGTTGTAACTTAGCTTCTCTTAATTTTGTCTTCAGTGTCCTTTCAGGTTCTGGATCAATTTCAACAAGAGTGCCTTTTTCCTTGTTCCTGCTCATATGAAAGAGAAGAAGACAAGAAAAGAAAGAGGAATCCTCTATGTCACAGTATAGAGATTCCTTTATGTTAGTAGAAGAAGAAAGGGATAAGAGTGAAGAAGAATGGGTTCGGATTTTTAGATGAAGAGAGGTGAAGAGAAGTGTTAGTAAATAAATAATTAAATAGAATAAGAAAAGAGAGGGAGAATTTCGAAAAATAGTTTTGAAAAAGTGGTTAGTAATTTTCGAAAATCAAAGATAAGATAAGATTAAAATTAAAGTTTAAAACAAAAAGAATTTTTGAAAGAAAAGAGAAGTATTTTCGAAAATTAGAGAGGGAAGAGTAGTTAGTTGGTTTTGAAAAAGATAGGAAACAAACAAAAAGTTAGTTAGTTGATTGAAAAAGATATTAAAATCAAATTTTGAAAAGATAAGAAGATAAGAAGTTAGATAAGATATTTTGAAATCAAATTTTGAAAAAGATAAAATTTTTGAAAAAGATAAGATAAAAGATAAAAAGATTTAATTCAAAAATTTTAAAATTACTTACTTCACTAACAAGAAACTACAAAATAAGATTCTAGAACTTAAAGATTGAACCTTTCTTAACAAGAAAGTAACAAACTTCAAATTTTTGAATCAATCACATTAATTGTTAGTTAATTTTCGAAAATTAGATGTAAAGATAAGAAATAGATTTTGAAAGTATTTTGAAAAAGATTTTTGAAATTTTCAAAAAATAAATAAAAAATAAAATAAAAAATGAAAAAGATATGATTTTTGAAAAAAGATTTTAAAAAGATAAGATTTTTAAAATTGAAAATTTGACTTGACTTGTAAGAAACAACTAATTTTGAAAATTTTTGACTAAGTCAACTCAAATTTTCGAAAATTATGAGAAAAATAAGGAAAAGATATTTTTTTGATTTTTTGAATTTTTAATTATGAGAGAGAAAAATAACAAAAATACTCAATGTATGAAATTTTTAGATCAAAACAATGAATGCATGCAAGAATGCTATGAATGTCAAGATGAACACCAAGAACACTTTGAAGATCATGATGAACATCAAGAACATAAGTTTGAAAAATTTTTGATGCAAAGAAAACATGCAAGACACCAAACTTAGAAATTTTTAATGCATGGACTCTAACAAACAAAAAATGCACATGAAAAACAACAAACAACACAAAACAAGAAATCATCAAGATCAAACAAGAAGACTTGTCAAGAACAACTTGAAGATCATGAAGAACACTATTAATGCATGGAATTTTCGAAAAAATGCAAGAAAAATTTTAAAAGCATGCAATTGACACCAAACTTAAAAATTAACACAAGACTCAAATAAGAAACACAAAATATTTTTGATTTTTATGATTTTCTAATTTTTTTTGTAATTTTATTTTAATTTTTTCGAAAAACATGGTTAGAAAAACGAAAAAGAAAAGAAAAATTTTGAAAAAGATTTTTGAAAAGAAAATTACCTAATCTGAGCAACAAGATGAACCGTCAGTTGTCCATACTCGAACAATCCCCGGCAACGGCGCCAAAAACTTGGTGGACGAAATTGTGATCACATCAATGTAGTATTCTTTGTTGTAGTATGGAATCATTATTATGGCACTTATGTGTGGACACAACTCCGTTCAACTAACCAGCAATTGTACTGGGTCGTCCAAGTAATAAACCTTACGTGAGTAAGGGTCGATCCCACAGAGATTGTTGGTATGAAGCAAGCTATGGTCACCTTGTAAATCTCAGTTAGGCAGATTAAATTGGTTTATGATGAGTTCGAAAATTAATAAATAAATAGAAAATAAAAAGGGATAGAAATACTTATGTAAAGCAATAGTGGGAATTTCAGATAAGTGCATGAAGATGCTGTGCTCCTCTCGTATCTCTATTTTCTTATTACATTCATCCAATCCTTCCTACTCCTTTCCATGGCAAGCTGTATGTAGGGCATCACCGTTGTCAATGGCTACATCCCATCCTCTCAGTGAAAACGTTCCTATGCTCTGTCACAGCACGGCTAATCATCTGTTGGTTCTCAATCAGGTTGGAATAGAATCCCTTGATTCTTTTGCGCTTGTCATCACGCCCAGCCTTCAGGAGTTTGAAGCTCGTCACAGTCATTCAATCACAGAATCCTACTCGGAATACCATAGACAAGGTTTAGACTTTCCGGATCCTCATGAATGCCGCCATCTATCTAGCTTATACCACGAAGATTCTGTTGGGGAATCTAAGAGATATGCGCCATGCCTAAAGTAGAACGGAAGTGGTTGTCAGTCACGCGCGTTCATAGGTGAGAATGATGATGAGTGTCACGGATCATCACATTCATCAAGTTGAAGTGCAACGTATATCTTGGAATAAGAATAGAAGAGAATTGAATAGAAAGTAATAATAATTGTATTGAAACTTGAGGTACAGCAGAGCTCCACACCCTTAATCTATAGTGTGCAGAAACTCCACTGTTGAAAACACATAAGTAAAAGGTTCAGGCATGGCCGAATGGCCAGCCCTCTCCATGATCAAGAGACCGAATAGTCAAAAGATTAAACTGTCAAAAGATGTCTAATACAATAGTAACTTATCCTATTTATACTATACTAGCCACTAGGGTTTACATGAGTAAGTAATTGATGCATAAATTCACTTTCGGGGCCCACTTGGTGTATGTTTGGGCTGAGCTTGATCTATCCACGAGCTGAGGCTTCTCTTGGAGTTGAACTCCAAGTTATAACGTGTTTTGGGCATTCAACTCCGGATCATGACATTTTTCTGGCGTTTAACTCCAGACAACAGCATGTACTTGGCGTTCAACGCCAAGTTACGTCGTCAATTTCCGAATAAAGTATGGACTATTATATATTGCTGGAAAACTCTGGATGTCTACTTTCCAACGCCGTTGAGAGCGCGCCAATTGGAGTACTTGTAGCTCCAAAAAATCCATTTCAAGTGTAGGGAGGTCAGATTCCAACAGCATCATCAGTCCTTTTGTCAGCCTTTTTCAGAGTTTTGCTCAAATCCCTCAATTTTAGTCAGAAATTACCTGAAATCACAGAAAAACACACAAACTCATAGTAAAGTCCAGAAATGTGAATTTAACATAAAAACTAATGAAAAAATCCCTAAAAGTAGCTTGAACTTACTAAAAACTACCTAAAAACAATGCAAAAAAGCGTATAAATTATCCGCTCATCAGTATCCCAAACCTGGTTATGACCAGCCTCCACATGAACTTTCGACAGTTTGCCGATGATATGCTGGCTAGTGGCTCAGCTTTCACCCACTTGGTGTAATAATCAATGGCCATGATTATGTATTTTACTTGTCCGGGCCCTACTGGAAAAGGCCCCAACAGGTCAATTTCCCACTGTGAAAATGGTTGGGAAGCCATCAGAAGGCTAAGTTTTGCTGCCGGTGCTTTGTGGAAGTTGGCGTTCTCTTGACACCTTTTGCACTTTTCCACGAACGCTTTAGAGTCCGCCATCATCGAAGGCCAGTAGTAACCAACCCTGACAAGTTTTCGAGCTAGAGCCTTCCCCCCGATGTGGTGGCCACAACATCCTTCGTGGACTTCACGTAGCACGTAGTCTGTTTGGTCGAAATGCAGGCATTTCAGCAGGGGTTGGCTAAGCCCTTTTTTAAACAACTGGCCCTGTGTTGCGGTGTACTTGGCTGATTCTCTTCTTAGCCCCCTCACCGCTTTGTCGTCGCTGGGGAGTTTACCGCTTTCCAAGAAATTGGTAATCGCATCGATCCATGAGGGGTTTGAGCGAACAAAGTGTAAGGTTACTGCTAGTTCTTTCATTAGGCCTTGGATGAAGGAACGGTTGCCCGTCCCTGGCTTTGTGCTTGCCAGCTTTGATAAGAGGTCGGCTTTTATGTTCTTCTCCCTAGGGACGTGTTGTACAGTGACTTCGTTAAACTCCTTGCTCATCCTATTGACCTGCTCGAAGTACTTTTGCAGTAGTGAGTCCCTTGCTTGGTAAGTCCCATTGACCTGTGAGGTGACGATCTGGGAGTCACTACACACTTCTACTCTAGTGGCTCCAACCTCTTTTGCTAACTGGAGGCCGCCGAGGAGGGCCTTGTACTCCGCTTGATTGCTGGACACGGGAAAGTCGAACTTGATTGACTGTTCGTACACGACCCCGGAAAGGGCTTTCCAGTATGATTCCTGCTCCTCTAAAAGTTTGGTTGGAGGCTCCATCTACATGGAGCTTCCACCATGTGTTCGTGTTGCCGAGAGGATCCCCTGTTACCTCAACTAAGAAATTGGCCATCGCTTGGGCCTTGATGGCGTGTCTGGGCTCGTACTGCAGGTCATATTGGGATAGCTCGATTGCCCATGCCATCATCCTGCCCACCAGGTCGGGTTTCTGTAATACCTGTCGAATCGCCTGATCTGTTCTAATTGTTATCGGGTGCCCTTGAAAATATTTCCGGAGCCTGCGGGACGAGGTCAGTAGCGCGTAGGTGAGTTTTTCTAACTTGCTGTATCTCAACTCTGCTCCTTGTAGCACTCTGTTTACAAAGTATATTGGCTGCTGAACCTTCCCATCTTCTCGCAACAGAACGGCTGCCAAGGCCTCGTCTATTACTGCCAAGTATAGGAAAAGTGTTTCCCCAGTTTTGGGCTTACCGAGGACTGGCGGTTACGAGATGATTCTCTTGAAGTGATTAAAAGCTTCCATGCAAGCCGGGGTCCATTCGAACGCTATCCCTTTCTTCATCAAATTGAAGAAAGGGAGGGCATTGGCAGCCGACGCGCCGAGAAATCGAGATAGTGCCGTTACAGCAAGCCTCTGCACGTCCTTTACACTTCCTGGGCTTGTCATTTGTAGGATCGCTTCACACTTCTCTGGATTAGCTTCTACTCCCCTTTGGGTTATCATAAATCCTAGGAATTTCCCAGCCTCCATGGCGAAGGCGCACTTGAGCGGGTTCAGCCTCATGTCGTATCGCCGAAGGGCTGCGAACACGGTTTCCAAGTCGCCAATGAGATCGTCGGCCTCGATGGTCTTGACTAGGATATCGTCCACATAGACCTCCACTGTCTTACTGATGAGGTCATAGAATATCTTGTTCATGAGCCTTTGGTATGTGGCTCCCGCGTTCTTCAGCCCAAACGGCATCACTTTGTAGCAATATATTTCTCCTGGCATTATGCACGCCGTCTTTTCTTTATCTGGTTGGTGCATCGGGATCTGGTTATATCCTGAATAGGCATCCATGAAGCTCAGGTACCTGTATCCCGAGGCCACGTCTACCAGTGTGTCGATATTAGGAAGGGGGAAGGAGTCCTTAGGGCAGGCCTTGTTCAGGTTAGAGTAATCCACACACATTCTCCACTTGTCACTGGGCTTCCTGACCAGGGCAACATTTGACAGCCATGTTGAGTACTCCAATTCCCGGATGAATCCCGCTTGTAAGAGGCCGACCGTCTGTCTGGCCACTTCATCGGCTCTTTTCTGGGACATTTTCCTCCTCCTCTATGCTACCGGCTTGGCATCGACTCTCACCACTAGGTGATGCGACATGACCCTGGGATCAATACCCGGCATGTTGGCTGGCGTCTGGTGGACGAAATTGTGATCATCAATGTAGTATTCTTTGTTGTTGTATGGAATCATTATTATGGCACCTATGTGTGGACACAACTCCGTTAAACTAACCAGCAAGTGTACTGGGTCATCCAAGTAATAAACCTTACGTGAGTAAGGGTCGATCCCACAGAGATTGTTGGTATGAAGCAAGCTATGGTCACCTTGTAATTCTCAGTTAGGCAGATTAAATTGGTTTATGGTGAGTTCGAAAATTAATAAATAAATAGAAAACAAAAAGGGATAGAAATACTTATGTAAAGCAATAGTGGGAATTTCAGATAAGTGTGTGAAGATGCTGTGCTCCTCTCGTATCTCTATTTTCTTATTACATTCATCCAATCCTTCCTACTCCTTTCCATGGCAAGCTGTATGTAGGGCATCACCGTTGTCAATGGCTACATCCCATCCTCTCAGTGAAAACGTTCCTATGCTCTGTCACAGCACGGCTAATCATATGTCGGTTCTCAATCAGGTTGGAATAGAATCCCTTGATTCTTTTGCGCTTGTCATCACGCCCAGCCTTCAGGAGTTTGAAGCTCGTCACAGTCATTCAATCCCAAAATCCTACTCGGAATACCATAGACAAGGTTTAGACTTTCCGGATCCTCATGAATGCCGCCATCTATCTAGCTTATACCACGAAGATTCTGTTGGGGAATCTAAGAGATATGCGCCCGGCCTAGAGTAGAACGGAAGTGGTTGTCAATCACGCGCGTTCATAGGTGAGAATGACGATGAGTGTCACGGGTCATCACATTCATCAAGCTGAAGTGCAACGTATATCTTGGAATAAGAATAAAAGAGAATTGAATAGAAAGTAATAGTAATTGTATTGAAACTTAAGGTACAGCAGAGCTCCACACCCTTAATCTATGGTGTGCAGAAACTCCACTGTTGAAAATACATAAGTGAAAGGTTCAGGCATGGCTGAATGGCCAGCCCCCTTAAAACATGATCAATAGCCTCCTAAGATGAAGAATAAAACAAAACTGAGACCAAAGATTAAACTGTCAAAAGATGACTAATACACTAGTAAAAAGTCCTATTTATAATAAACTAGCTACTAGGATTTACATGAGTAAGTAATTGATGCATAAATCCACTTTCGGGGCCCACTTGGTGTATGCTTGGGCTGAGCTTGATCTATCCATGAGCTGAGGCTTTTAGTTGAGTTGAACGCCGAGTTATAGCGTGTTTCTGGCGTTCAACTCCGGGTTGTGACGTGTTTCTGGCGTTTAACTCCAGACAGCAGCATGTACTTGGCGTTGAGCGCCACTTTACGTCGTCAATTCCCGAATAAAGTATGGACTATTATATATTGCTGGAAAGCTCTGGATGTCTACTTTCCAACGCCGTTAAGAGAGCACCATTTGGAGTTCTGTAGCTCCAGAAAATATATTTCGAGTGCAGGGAGGTCAGATTCCAACAGCATCAGCAGTGCTTTTGTCAGCCTTTTTCAGAGTTTTGCTCAAGTCCCTCAATTTCAGCCAGAAATTACCTGAAATCACAAAAAAACACAAAAACTCATAGTAAAGTCCAGAAATGTGAATTTAACATAAAAACTAATGAAAACATCCCTAAAAGTAGCTTGAACTTACTAAAAACTACCTAAAAATAATGCCAAAAAGCGTATAAATTATCCGCTCATCACAACACCAAACTTAAATTGTTGCTTGTCCCCAAGCAACTGAAAATCAATTAGGATAAAAAGAAGAGAATATACTATAAATTCCAAAGTATCAATGAATATTAATTATAATTAGATGAGCGGGACTTGTAGCTTTTTGCTTCTGAACAGTTTTGGCATCTCACTTTTTCCCTTGAAGTTTAGAATGATTGGCTTCTCTAGGAACTTAGAATTTCGGATAGTGTTATTGATTTTCCTAGTTAAGTATGTTGATTCTTGAACACAGCTACTTATGAGTCTGGGCCGTGGCCCTAAGCACTTTGTTTTCCTGTATTACCACCGGATACATAAATGCCACAGACACATAACTGGGTGAACCTTTTCAGATTGTGACTCAGCTTTGCTAGAGTCCCCAGTTAGAGGAGTCCAGAGCTCTTAAGCACACTCTTCTTGCTTTGGATCACGACTTTAACCACTCAGTCTCAAGCTTTTCACTTGGACCTTCATGACACAAGCACATGGTTAGGGACAGCTTGGTTTAGCCGCTTAGGCCTGGATTTTATTTCCTTGGGCCCTCCTATCCATTGATGCTCAAAGCCTTGGATCCTTTTTACCCTTGCCTTTTGGTTTTAACGGCTATTGGCTTTTTCTGCTTGCTTTTTCTTTTTCTTTCTATTTTTTTTCGCCATTTTTTTCTTTTTTTTCGCAAGCTTTTTGTTTTCACTGCTTTTTCTTGCTTCAAGAATCAATTTCATGATTTTTCAGATCATCAATAACATTTCTCTTTGTTCATCATTCTTTCAAGAGCCAACAGTTTTAACATTCATAAACAACAAGATCAAAAATATGCACTGTTCAAGCATTCATTCAGAAAACAAAAAGTATTATCACCACATCAATATAATTAAACTAAATTCAAGGATAAATTCGAAATTCATGTACTTCTTGTTCTTTTGAATTAAAAACATTTTTTTCATTTAAGAGAGGTGAAGGATTAATGGATTTTATTCATAGCTTTAAGACATGGTTACTACATACTAATGATCATGAAATAAAGACACAAAACATAGATAAACACAACATTAAAAACTGAGAACAGAAAGAAATAAAGAACAAGGAATGAATCCACCTTTAGTGGCGTCTTCTTCTTGAAGGTCCAACAATGTCCTTAAGCTCTTCTATGTCCCTTCCTTGCCTTTGTTGCTCCTCCCTCATTGCTCTTTGATCTTCTCTTATTTCATGGAGAATGATGGAGTGCTCATGATGTTTCACCCTTAATTGTTCCACATTGTGGTTCAAATCTTCTAAGGAAGTGTTGAGTTGCTCCCAATAGTTGTTGGGAGGAAAGCGCATCCCTTGAGGCATCTCAGGGATTTCTTGATGATGAGCTTCCTCATGCATCTCTTGAGAACCGTGAAGGGTCTCTCTTCCATGCTCCATCCTCTTCTTGGTGATGGGCTTATCCTCTTCAATGGGGATGTCTCCTTCTATGATAACTCCAGCTGAGTAACATAGATGGCAAATAAGGTGAGGAAAAGCTAGCATTGCCATGGTGGAGGGCTTGTCGGCTATTTTGTAGAATTCATTGGAGATGACTTCATGAACTTCTACTTCCTCTCCAATCATGATGCTATGAATCATGATGGCCCGATCCACAGTAACTTCAGATCGGTTGCTAGTGGGAATGATGGAGCGTTGAATGAACTCCAACCATCCTCTAGCCATAGGCTTAAGGTCCAGTCTTGTTAGTTGAACTGGCTTGCCTTTGGAGTCTCTTTTCCATTGAGCTCCTTCCACACATATGTCCATTAGGACTTGGTCCAACCTTTGATTAAAGTTAACCCTTCTAGTGTAGGGGCGTACATCTCCTTGCATCATGGGCAAGTGAAACGCCAACCTTACATTTTCCTGACTAAAATCTAAGTATTTCCCCCGAACCATTGTGAGATAATTTTTTGGATTTGGGTTCATACTTTGATCATGGTTCCTAGTGATCCATGCATTGGCATAGAACTCTTGAACCATTAAGATTCCGACTTGTTGCATGGTGTTTGTTAGGACTTCCCAACCTCTTCTTCGGATCTCATGTCGGATCTCCGGATACTCATTTTTCTTGAGCTTGAAAGGGACCTCAGGGATCACCTTCTTTTTTGCCACAACATCATAGAAGTGGTCTTGATGGCTCTTGGAGATGAATCTTTCCATCTCCCATGACTCGGAGGTGGAAGCTTTTGTCTTCCATTTTCCTTTTCTAGAGGATTCTTCGGCCTTAGGTGCCATTGATGGTAGTGGAAAACAAAAAAGATTGTGCTTTGACCACACCAAACTTAAAAGATTGCTCTTCCTCGAGCAATAGAAGAAAGAAGAGAAGAAGAAGAAGAAGAAGAGAATATGGTAGAGAGGGAGAGATGTAGGTTCGGCCAAGGTGAAGAAGAGGGGGTTGTGTTGTGTGAAAATGAAGTTGAATGGAAGGGTATATATAGGGAGAGGGGGGAGTGTATGTTCGGCCATTTAGGGTGGGAATGGGTGGGAAAATGGTTTTGAATTTTTGAAGGTAGGTGGGGTTTATGGGGAAGAGTGGATGGATGTGAGTGGTGAAGGGGGTGATTGGGAAGAGGAATTGAGGTGATTGGTGAAGAGTGTTGGGAAGTGTGACATGGGGAATAGTCATCACAAAAATAGGATTAGGAGGTAAGGTGGGAATATAGTAGGTGGGGATCCTGTGGGGTCCACAGATCCTGAGGTGTCAAGGAATTCCATCCCTGCACCATAGGCATGTAAAATGCCTTTGCACACCATTCTGGTGTTTAAACGCCGTGTGGTGCACATTCTGGGCATTCAACGCCCATGTAAAGCATGTTTCTGGCGTTGAACGCCAGTTTCATGCTTGTTACTGGCGTTCAGCGCCAGCTTTTATTCTCTAGGCACATTCCTGGCGTTCAGTGCCAGAATGTTGCTTGTTTCTGGCGTTCAGCGCCAGGTTGATGCTCTGTTCTGGCGTTGAACGCCAGCCAGATGCATCTTACTGGCGTTGAACGCCAGCCTGTGCTTCCTCCAGGGTGCGAATTTTTTTCTGCTATTTTTGATTCTGTTTTTAATTTTTATATTTTTTTCGTGACTCCTCGTGATCATGTACCTAATAAAACACAAAATAAAAATAAAATAATATAAAATAAAAATTAGATAAATAAAATTGGGTTGCCTCCCAACAAGCGCTTCTTTAATGTCAATAGCTTGACGTGACTCTCATGGAGCCACTAAGGTGATCAGGTCAATGTTGTATAGTCCCAACACCAAACTTAGAGTTTGGATATGGGATCTTAACACCAAACTTAGAGTTTGGTTGTGGCCTCCCAACACCAAACTTAGAGTTTGACTGTGGGAGCTCTTCTTGACTCTGAACTGAGAGAAGCTCTTCATGCTTACTCTCTTTTGTCACAGAGGGATGGCCATGTGCCTTAAACACAAGGTAGTCCCCATTCAATTGAAGGACTAATTCACCTCTATTGACATCTATCACAGCTCCTGGTGTGGCTAGGAAAGGTCTTCCAAGGATGATGCATTCATCCTCTTCCTTCCTAGTGTCTAAGATTATGAAATCAGCGGGGATGTAAAGGCCCTCAACCTTTACTAACACGTCCTCCACTATTCCATAAGCTTGTCTCAATGACTTGTCTGCCAATTGTAATGAGAACAAGGCAGGTTGTACCTCAATGATCCCCAGCTTCTCCATTACAGAGAGTGGCATAAGATTTATCCCTGACCCCAGATCACATAGAGCCTTTTCAAAGGTCATGGTGCCTATGGTACAAGGTATTAAGAACTTGCCAGGATCTTGTTTCTTTTGAGGTAGAGTTTGCTGAATCCAGGTATCTAGTTCATTAATGAGTAAGGGAGGTTCACTTTTCCAAGTCTCATTACCAAATAACTTGGCATTCAGCTTCATGATAGCTCCTAAATATTGAGCAACTTGCTCTCCAGTCACATCTTCATCCTCTTCAGAGGAAGAATAGTCTTCAGAGCTCATGAATGGCAGAAGGAGATTTAATGGAATCTCTATGGTCTCTGTATGAGCCTCAGATTCCTTTGGATCCTTAATAGGAAACTCCTTCTTGCTTGAGGGACGTCCCAGGAGGCCTTCCTCACTAGGATTTTTGTCCTCTTCCTTCCTTGTGCATTCGGCCACATTGATCAAATCAATGGCTTTGCACTCTCCTTTTGGATTCTCTTCTGTATTGCTTGGGAGAATACTGGGAGGAGTCTCAATGACTTTCTTACTCAGCTGGCCTACTTGTGCCTCTAGATTTTTGTTGGAGGATCTTGTTTCACTCATGAAACTGAAAGTGGCCTTTGACAGATCAGAGACTAGATTAGATAAATTAGAAGTGTTTTGTTCAGAATTCTCTGTCTGTTGCTGAGAAGATGATGGATATGGCTTGCTATTGCTCAGCCTATTACGTCCACCATTATTAAAGCCTTGTTGAGGCTTTTGTTGATCCTTCCATAAGAAATTTGGATGATTTCTCTATGATGAGTTATAGGTGTTTCCATAAGGTTCACCCATGTAATTAACCTCTGCCATGGCAGGGTTCTCAGGATCATAAGCTTCTTCAGAAGCTGCCTCTTTAGTACTGTTGGATGCATGTTGCCATCCATTCAGACTTTGAGAGATCATGTTGACTTGCTGAGTCAACACTTTGTTCTGAGCCAATATGGCATTCAGAGCATCAATTTCAAGAACTCCTTTCTTCTGGGGCGTTCCATTATTCACAGAATTCCTCTCAGAAGTGTACATGAATTGGTTGTTTGCAACCATGTCAATGAGTTCTTGAGCCTCTTCAGGCATTTTCTTTAGGTGAATAGATCCACCTGCAGAATGGTCCAATGACATTTTCGAAAATTCAGATAGGCCATAATAGAATATATCTAATATGGTCCATTCTGAAAACATGTCAGATGGACATCTTTTGGTCAGCTGCTTGTATCTTTTCCAAGCTTCATAGAGGGATTCACCATCTTTTTGTTTGAAGGTTTGAACATCCACTCTCAGCTTGCTCAGCTTTTGAGGAGGAAAGAATTTATCCAAGAAGGCAGTCACCAGCTTATCCCAGGAGTCCAGGCTATCCTTGGGTTGTGAATCCAACCATATTCTAGCTCTGTCTCTTACAGCAAAAGGGAAAAGCATGAGTCTGTGGACTTCAGGATCAACTCCATTCGTCTTTACAGTCTCACAGATCTGCAAGAACTCAGTTAAAAACTGATAAGGATCTTCAGATGGAAGTCCATAAAACTTGCAGTTTTGTTGTATTAAGGCAACTAGCTGAGGTTTTAGCTCAAAATTATTGGCTCCAATGGCAGGAATGGAGATGCTTCTTCCATCAAATTTGGACGTTGGCTTTGTGAAGTCACCAAGCATTCTCCTTGCATTATTATTGTTTTTGGCTGCCATCTCCTTCTCTTGTTCTAATATTTCTGAAAGGTTACCTTTAGATTGTTGTAACTTAGCTTCTCTTAATTTTCTCTTCAGGGTCCTTTCAGGTTCTGGATCAATTTCAACAAGAGTGCCTTTTTCCTTGTTCCTGCTCATATGAAAGAGAAGAAAACAAGAAAAGAAGAAGAATCCTCTATGTCACAGTATAGAGATTCCTTTATGTTAGTAGAAGAAGAAAGGGGAGAAGAATGAAGGAGAGTGGGTTCGGATATTTAGGTGAAGAGAGGTGAAGAGAAGTGTAAGTAATTAAATAATTAAATAGAATAAGAGAGAAGAGATAGAAAATTCGAAAATAATTTTAAGAAAGGGTTAATAATTTTCTAAAATTAGAAATAAGATAAGATTAAAATTAAAATTTAAAACAAAAAGAATTTTTGAAAAAGAGATGAGATATTTTCAAAATTTAGATAGGGATAGGTAGTTAGGTGGTTTTTAAAAAGATAAGAAGTAAACAAAAAGTCAAAGAGTTAGTTGAAAAAGATATTAAAATCAAATTTGAAAAGATAAGAAGATAAGAAGTTAGATAAGATATTTTGAAATCAAATTTTGAAAAAGATAAAATTTTTGAAAAAGATAAGATAAAAGATAAAAATATTTAATTCAAAAATTTGAAATTACTTACTTTACTAACAAGAAACTACAAGATAAGATTCTAGAACTTAAAGATTGAACCTTTCTTAACAAGAAATTAACAAACTTCAAATTTTTGAATCAATCACATTAATTGTTAGTGTAATTTTGAAAATATGATATAAAGATAAGAAAAAGATTTTGAAAAAGATTTTTGGAATTTTTCGAAAATAATAAAAAATGAAAAAGATATAATTTTTGAAAAAGATTTTGAAAAGATAAGATTTTTAAAATTTGAAAATTTGACTTGACTTGTAAGAAACAACTAATTTTGAAAATTTTTGACTAAGTCAACTCAAATTTTCGAAAATTATGAGAAAAATAAGGAAAATATTTTTTTTTGATTTTTTGAGTTTTTTTTAATTATGAGAGAGAAAAACACAAACATGACCCAAAACATGAAAATTTTGGATCAAAACACAAGATGCATGCAAGAACACTATGAATGTCAAGATGAACACCAAGAACACTTTGAAGATCATGATGAACATCAAGAACATATTTTTGAAAAATTTTTGACGCAAAGAAAACATGCAAGACACCAAACTTAGAAATCTTTAATGCATGGACTCTAACAAACGAAAAATGCACATGAAAAACAACAAACAACACAAAACAAGAAATCATCAAGATCAAACAAGAAGACTTGTCAAGAACAACTTGAAGATCATGAAGAACACTATGAATGCATGGAATTTTCGAAAAAATGCAAGAAAAGTTTTTAAAGCATGCAATTGACACCAAACTTAAAAATTGACTCAAGACTCAAATAAGAAACACCAAATATTTTTTATTTTTATGATTTTCTAATTTTTTGTATTTTTATTTTAATTTTTTCGAAAAATATGGTTAGAAAAACGAAAAAGAAAAGAAAAATTTTGAAAAAGATTTTTGAAAAGAAAATTACCTAATCTGAGCAACAAGATGAACCGTCAGTTGTCCATACTTGAACAATCCCCGGCAACGGCGCCAAAAACTTGGTGGACGAAATTGTGATCATCAATGTAGTATTCTTTGTTGTTGTATGGAATCATTATTATGGCACCTATGTGTGGACACAACTCTGTTCAACTAACCAGCAAGTGTACTGGGTCGTCCAAGTAATAAACCTTACGTGAGTAAGGATCGATCCCACAGAGATTGTTAGTATGAAGCAAGCTATGGTCACCTTGTAATTCTCAGTTAGGCAGATTAAATTGGTTTATGGTGAGTTCGAAAATTAATAAATAAATAGAAAACAAAAAGGGATAGAAATACTTATGTAAAGCAATAGTGGGACTTTCAGATAAGTGTGTGAAGATGCTGTGCTCCTCTCGTATCTCTATTTTCTTATTACATTCATCCAATCCTTCCTACTCCTTTCCATGGCAAGCTGTATGTAGGGCATCACCGTTGTCAATGGCTACATCCCATCCTCTCAGTGAAAACGTTCCTATGCTCTGTCACAGCACGGCTAATCATCTGTCGGTTCTCAATCAGGTTGGAATAGAATCCCTTGATTCTTTTGCGCTTGTCATCACGCCCAGCCTTCAGGAGTTTGAAGCTCGTCACAGTCATTCAATCCCAAAATCCTACTCGGAATACCATAGACAAGGTTTAGACTTTCCGGATCCTCATGAATGCCGCCATCTATCTAACTTATACCACGAAGATACTGTTGGGGAATCTAAGAGATATGCGCCCGGCCTAGAGTAGAACAGAAGTGGTTGTCAATCACGCGCGTTCATAGGTGAGAATGATGATGAGTGTCACGGGTCATCACATTCATCAAGCTGAAGTGCAACGTATATCTTGGAATAAGAATAAAAGAGAATTGAATAGAAAGTAATAGTAATTGTATTGAAACTTGAGGTACAGCAGAGCTCCACACCCTTAATCTATGGTGTGCAGAAACTCCACTGTTGAAAATACATAAGTGAAAGGTTCAGGCATGGCCGAATGGCCAGCCCCCTTAAAACGTGATCAATAGCCTCCTAAGATGAAGAATAAAACAAAACTGAGACCAAAGATTAAACTGTCAAAAGATGACTAATACACTAGTAAAAAGTCCTATTTATAATAAACTAGCTACTAGGGTTTACATGAGTAAGTAATTGATGCATAAATCCACTTCCGGGGCCCACTTGGTGTATGCTTGGGCTGAGCTTGATCTATCCACGAGCTGAGGCTTTTAGTGGAGTTGAACGCCGAGTTATAGCATGTTTCTGGCGTTCAACTCCGGGTTGTGACGTGTTTCTGGCGTTTAACTCCAGACAGCAGCATGTACTTGGCGTTGAGCGCCACTTTACGTCATCAATTCCCGAATAAAGTATGGATTATTATATATTGCTGGAAAGCTCTAGATGTTGACTTTCCAACGCCATTGAGAGAGCGCCATTTGGAGTTCTGTAGCTCCAGAAAATCCATTTCGAGTGCAAGGAGGTCAGATTCCAACAGCATTAGCAGTCCTTTTGTCACCCTTTTTCAGAGTTTTGCTCAAGTTCCTTAATTTCAGCCAGAAATTACCTGAAATCACAGAAAAAAACACAAACTCATAGTAAAGTCCAGAAATGTGAATTTAACATAAAAACTAATGAAAACATCCCTAAAAGTAGCTTGAACTTGCTAAAAACTACCTAAAAACAATGCCAAAAAGCGTATAAATTCTCCGCTCATCAGCGTCCATGCAAACAGGTCACCATTTTTCCGAATCACTTCCACCAGTGGCTCCTTTACTTCATGAGGGAGATTCCTGTTCACGAAGGTGAACTTGGCCTCAGAGTCACCGACTCTGATTTTCTCGAGGTCTCCCTCAGGCTCTGGCCTCGGTTTCTCTTCAACTCTTGCATCCAGGTCGGCTAAGAAGACCCTTACTGCTTCCTTTGATTTCTTCCTTAGGGAGAGGCTGGCATTGTCGCATTTGACCGTCGTTTCCAAGTCTCCCTTGATGGATCCAATCGACCCATTATCAGCAACAAACTTCATTACCAGTAACTTAGTGTAGATTATTGCTCTGAGATCATTGATGGTTTCTCTTCCCATTATGATATTATAGGCTGTGAAGTCCCTTAGGACAATGAACTCCGCCATTACGGTCCTCCTCACTGGACCTCTGCCTATGAAAATCGGCAAATAAATTATCCCATCCAACTTGATGAAGTGGTCTCCAAGACCGACCACACCGTGTTGGTGGATTTTCAGGTCGGCATCTCGCAGACCTAGGGCATCAAATACATTACGGAACATGATGTTCGAATCCGCGCCGGTGTCCACCAGGATTCGCTTTACCAGCCCGGTTCCAACCCTGGCCATGATCACCATAGGAAGGTTTTCTTGCATGCCTTCAGTCCACTGGTCTTCAGGTCCAAACGAGATTAGCGGTACTTTCCCGGGGGGAGGTGCGGTGCTAGATGAGGATATTGCTAAGACTTTGGCGTCCTTTCTGCACGCCGACGTCGATCTGGGGGCAACATCCCTTCCGACTACGATGTTCACCACCGTGAGTCCCCGTTTGCTATCCTCCTCTGGTTCTCTCCTTTGCCTCACAACTCTGTCCTTGTCCTCAGGCCGATCTCTATCTTGCCTTCTCGGCTCTCTTATGAGATGGGATAGTTTCGCTAGCTTTCCATCTCAGATTGCCTGTTCCAAGGCGTCTTTCAGATCAAAACAGTCTTGGTTCTTATGACCGAAGCCCTTATGGTAATCACAATAGAGGCTCTTGTTTCCCTCGGTCCTGTCCTTGAGAGGTCGGGGCTTCGACAGGATACCCTTATCGGCTATTTGTTGATAGACCTCCACAATTGGGGCGGCTAGGGAGGTATAATTAGTGAACTTGCCAACCCGGGGGAAATGGTCCGGAATTTTTGGCTGGGACTGCGTCCTTGGAGTGTTCCTTAAGCCTCTCTCCGCTGCCGTGCTGTCGAGGCTGGTTGTAAGTGGGCTGCCGCTTGTTGGCTGCCACTACTTGGCTAACTTCTTCATCATTGATATACTCCCTTGCCACGTTCTGGATTTCCTGCATCGTCCACACGGGCTTGGTGGTAAGATACTTCCTAAAATCCTCGTTTAGCAACCCGTTCGTCAAGTATAAGCTGGCCACCGAGTCAGTTAGGCCGTCGATCTCCAAACACTCATCGTTGAACCTGTCCAAGTATTTCCTGGTCGGCTCTTCGGATCTTTGGGTCATCCCGAGTAGGTAGATCGGGTGTTTTGCCTTTGCGATTCGGGTAGTAAACTGGGCCAAGAAGCACGGCTGATATCTGAAAATTTGACTACAGAACCTTGCAGGAGGGCGTTAAACCACCGAATTGCGGCCCGCCAAAGTGACCGGGAAGGCACGGCACCTCACCTCATCGCTTACCCCTTCCAGGTTCATCCTGGCCTCGAAGGCCGTTAGATGCTCCTATGGGTCTTGAGTCCCATCATACCTCATGTCCATTGGCTTGTCAAAGTGCTTTGGCAGCCGGACCTCGAGGATTGAATGATGGAAAGGGGTTGCCCCCATGATCACGGGGCGTTGCATTCTCTTCGGCCTTTCTCCTTCGTCCTTCCGATTTCGCTCGGTGGCCCGTCTATCCGTACGTCGGTTGTATATCAGGGGGTCCCGGCGTCTTCTTGGTGCCTCCCGATTCTCTTCTTGGGGACTATCTGATTCATACCTGGGCTCAGTGTGCGCCGGGAGTGACTTCTCTGAGGAGTTCTCCCCCGTCTCTCGGGGGATCGCAAATAGTTTGGTTCAGAGTTTGTTGACGACGTCCCTGATCTGCCAGCTGACGTTCCAGGTTCTGCACCATATGTCGCAGTTCCTGTATTATCCTGGCCCTATCGCTGCCAATTCCCCCAAAGGGGCGTCTCTCTTGGGAGCGTGAGGATGGCTCGGGTTGTCGTAGAGGGGACCTCGTGCGCTCGCAGGAGAAAGCCACGGAGGCTGCCCCTCTGGGTTCGGCTCCATCGCCTGGTTCTCCAGGACCCATTAGAAAGTTCATTTGGTTGATTCTCCATAGACGGTGCCAATGTTTGGTAGCTCGGGTACCAGACGGTTCGGGGAGGTTTCTTAGATGTGGGAGTGGATTTCCACCTGGTTCCGAAGCGTGGGCGTGAAAGCGAGAGCGGCCGACTTTCCGAGTACTTTGAGTGGAGTGGGGGTGTCACCTGCAAAGACACTCCGACGCTCAAGTAAGAAAAGTGTGCAGGTGATGTGGGAATAAGGTTGTAGTGACGTACCTTGGGGGATGGGTGCCACGAAGGCAGACCCACCTTCCTGGAAGTTTCCTAATCTGCCAGCTGTTGACAGTTGGCCCTTATGAGGTATCTGGGTGGAGGTGCTGGACGTGTGGTGCTTCACAGCCCGTGTTCCCGATGTCGGGTCAGGTTGGCCATGAGGCCAGCTGGGTCGGACCGCAACAATATCAATTTTTTTAATTTTTGCCATGACACAGATTATTACATTTTTGTAAAATATATTTATATCACGGTTAATCATTTGATAAATTTTTTTATATATTCTTTTTTAATATTAATTGATCAAACATATCTATTTTAAAAGGTTTTAAATTAAATTATGATCTAATTGGATTGATTTAAATTTGAATAATAAAAATGACCGTTTGCTTCAGGAGAGATTGATGAAATAATTGAGAAGAAAATTGAAATAGTTATCTCTCACGTGGATAGTGGGGGATAACGTGAGAGATAACGTTTCAGTTATCTTCCTATTATCCCATCAACTTTTTGAGTACTAATTAATTAAATATATCCATTTTAATATCTTTTACCAACCTTTTTATGTACTAATTACATTTAAAAATTTGAATTATTGATAATATTAATATTTTTTATTATTTTTAATTTTTTTAAATATATATATATATCTCGTTTACAATGACTGTAAACGAGATGTACACGTTTCGCGTCCACCTGTTTTGGTAATTATTATAATTTATTTATTTATTTAAATGAAAAATCCCAATTGTGAAACGATGTTATTTGTTTTTTGTACAAAATTAAAACAGAAACGTCCAATCAAAATGTGTACAAAGAATAGTGCTAGGGAGCTAATGACCTAAGTGTACAATGTGTACAATAGGCTAAACCTTTAGTCCATGAATAAAATGAACATCACCCACACTATCCACAATAACCATCCAAATACTAGGGATAATAAACATCTCATGTCATAAAATCACTCATATAAAATCACTCATCCTAAAAACTTAGGTTAATTTTGGAGTTCATCAAGGATCGAACCCTTGACCTTTCGAATCTAGAATTCTAATACCATGTCATGAACCCACTCATCCCAAAAACGTAACCTGACAGGACAATGTAACACTAATACTCATATCTCTAATACTTCCTAAACCTCTATTGTACACATTGTATGCTTAGACCATTAGTTCCCTATACTTTTCCGTGTACAAATGCACACGCTATAATGATATTATTTCTGTTTTGATTGGACCCAAAAACGAAACATGGTTTCGTCATTGTCTATTTTGGTAAAAGAGTCTCAGCTCATTACTTTGTTCCTGAGTCATTGTTGGAAAAAAGTTATATGACCACTATAATATCCAAAATTCAATCTTAAGAATTACAATAGTATAATTAAAACTTCAAAATTAAATCTGTGCATAACATAAATCTCAAGAACTACTGTAAAGATTTAGTCTCGATTTTTTTGTTTTTATTTTTTAATATAAATAAAAAAAATACAAAAGATATTGATTTATATAATTATAGATGTATCTCTATAATTAAATTTAAAAAATATACTACTACATAAAAGTGTTCTTAAAAGTAGATGTTTACATAATATTTAATGTAATTTTTTTCTCAAAACCTATCTATATTTATACCTATATATGAAAAATATAATTGAGATATAATACATAAAAATTTAATTTTTTATATTATTAAATAAATTGGAAAGTATAATATTTTTATTTAAATAAAAAAACCTGGTAAACTTTCCTGAATAAAAACAGCAGTTTAGGGTCCATTTAGTCATTTACTACTAGCACTGCACTTTTCATCTTAACTCATGAGTTGATGATGACGTATGTGGTCGTATTATCATCTTTGAGAGAGAGCAACTTCCACACGCTCCCAAACACAAAGGAACAAGTGTACAAAAACGAAGTAACAAACTACAAAATCATTTCCAATTCTATTCTTGTTCATACTTCATTCATAGCCCTTTCTTTCTCTATAAATAAGTTTCTTCCAGCTTCAACACTTCATCTAATACAAGGAATAAAAGTCCATTCATAACTCCTACTCCATAATCTTGTAACTGACTTTTTTTTTTTTATCGAATTAGGGGGTGGGAAACAATGGCAAAGGCAATTAGATTCTTTGAGTTGAACACTGGGGCCAAGATTCCTTCTGTTGGATTGGGTACTTGGCAAGCTGAACCTGGTGTTGTAGGCAAAGCTGTCACCACTGCTATTCAGGTACAACTACTCTATAGAAATTGTTTAGTGTTGATTTTGCTGTTATGTAATTCAAATGCTTCAATTTAGGGTTTTGGTGTTTTTGATGCTGGTTTAGGTTGGATACAGACATATTGATTGTGCTCAAGCCTATGGCAATCAAGCAGAGGTAATAACAAATTCATGATAATACAGTATACTTCTTTTTAATTATTTAATTTTTTTTCTTATTTATGTTTGGTCATAGATGCCTTTGCTGCAGTATTATGATTGAAGAAGTGTGTTGTTTTATGATACAGCTATTGATTTTGGGAGGAGTAAATGATCAAATTAGTTACTGACAGATCATTCATTGTCCAAATTAGTCCTCGAAAGGTTTTTTAATCAAATTTGTCCTTTAAAGATTTTAAATTAGTCATGTTAGTCATTCCGTCACTTCCATTGCTAACAGCGTCAAAGTTTGCTGATGTGGTACGTTAAGTGATATCGCAACACACACCTAATAGTCCTAATTGACTATTAACAATATCAGTTTATAAAATTAGATCAAATCAATCTCAAATTGATAGATTTTAATGCTTCAAGTTCTCCCCTCAATTAGGTTTGGATTTGGTCTAATTTCATAAATTTATTATGTTAATAGTCAATTAAGACTCCTAGGTATGTGTTGTGATGTCACTTAACATGCCACATTAGCAAATTTTGACACTATCAACAAAGGAAGTGACAGAAGGACTAACATGATTAACTTAAAATCTTTAAAGGACGAATTTGATTAAAAAATTCTTTCAGGGACTAATTTGAAAAACGAATGATCTTTTAGGGACGAATTTGATCATTTACTCATTTTGGGAGTGTCTTGGAGTATCTTGTACATTGATTTCGATTTTAAGAGGAAAAAAGGATGGGAAGTTATTATTTGTCCCCAATGCTGCGTTGCTCGCCAAGCTGATACATATCACTCTACCCTTGGATGGATGTGAGATTTAGATTAGATGGATCCCACATTGTATCCAAGGATAGAGAGGTGTCAGCTCAGGCTAGGAGAAAGAATGAATACACGGGATATTTATCAAGTTAGGAGGTTGATGACTAGTACTAGGCATAAACAACTGTTTTATATTGGCGTTTGTAGATTGGTTCAGCTCTCAAGAAGTTGTTTGACGATGGTGTTGTAAAGCGCGAAGATTTGTGGATCACCTCCAAACTCTGGTTTGTTATCTTCTTTGACATTATGTGCTCTATGTCGGTGCAAACGTGTGCCTTTGATGGCTGAAGAAATTTCTTGACTACTAACTGCAGGTGTTCAGATCATGCCCCAGAAGATGTGCCGAAAGCATTCGATAAGACTTTGCAGGATTTGCAGCTTGACTACCTTGATCTCTATCTGGTATGCCTTATGTTTATCAGTCTGAATTCATGTTGGCAATTTGGATGAAGATTAGAAACTGAATACATAATAATGGTTTCACAACAAAATGTACTGGATAATGGTAATGCTGAGTTGAATAACGAAAAGGTCGATTAGATCATTGGTTCCTTCCGTAAACCAATTGAACTGATGTGCTCTGCAGATCCACTGGCCAGTCCGCTTTAAAAAGGGATCAGTTGGATTCAAGCCTGAAAATCTAGACCAAGCTGACATACCCAGCACATGGAGAGCCATGGAGGCGCTATACGACTCCAGAAAGGCTAGAGCCATAGGAGTTAGCAATTTCTCTTCA
Source organism: Arachis hypogaea (assembly GCF_003086295.3). Taxonomy (NCBI): domain Eukaryota; kingdom Viridiplantae; phylum Streptophyta; class Magnoliopsida; order Fabales; family Fabaceae; genus Arachis; species Arachis hypogaea. The sequence goes on along the minus strand of NC_092037.1, from coordinate 84,020,275 downwards.
AAGAAGCTTCAAGATTTAATTGCGGTTGCACGAGTGCCTCCTGCTGTCAACCAAGTTGAGTTGCACCCAGCATTGCAGCAGCCAAAGTTGCATGCATTCTGCGAATCTAAGGGAATTCACTTATCTGTAAGTATAGCAATTGCTGTATATATAAATCAACTTAGAATAGCCTATTTCACACAAAAATCATCACGATGTTAGAAATTGTGTAGAGCCAGTTGAAAATAGTTTTGGAAGTTGATAGAATGATTGTTTCTCTCAAAAACCAAACTTATGATAGCCCTAAACCCTAAAGGCCCTTCTACATGATTGACTTTCTCTTGTAGGGATACTCACCATTGGGGTCACCTGGAAATCTCAAGAGTGACATCCTTAAGAATCCTGTTGTCAATATGGTTGCGGAAAAATTGGGGAAGTCACCTGCACAAGTGGCCCTTCGATGGGGACTACAAATGGGGCATAGCGTGTTGCCAAAGAGCACCAATGAAGAGAGAATCAAGGCAAATCTTGATGTCTGTGACTGGTCTATTCCTGAAGAACTCATGGCCAAGTTCCCCGAGATCAAGCAGGCAAGTTGTTGTTGATTGCATTGTATATAATTTCTTGAGCGAAATATCATGTTTTGTTGTTTATTTTACCTATTATTTCCTCTATTTTATTTGGTATACTGAGCAGAAAGCTTCTTTTTCTTTTCCCCAATGACTCAAGGAAATTTATTTGTCCAGGAGAGGTTAATCAAGGGTACTGCTTTTTTTAATGAGACCTATGGCCAGTATAAGACCATCGAAGAACTCTGGGATGGCGAACAGTGAGCGAAATGTAACTGCATTGTGACGTTTACAGAGATACACTCAGATTGTTTCCGTCATTGGTCTATTTAGTATCCAAAACTACAAGTGGAATGTGATTTGATTATGTTGGTTTCAGGGTAGTGCTGTTCTTGGTTAATAATTCAGCAAGATACCAAGAATAATTTACTTATGTATTGCTACAAATAGACCCATAGTTTTGTAATGTCCTTTTATTCCTGTAATTGATTAATACAATAAGAACTTTATTTGTTTATGTTGCTCTTATTCATTGATTTCTTGATACCAAGAAAGAGAGTAAATCTTCATTACATCATTTTTTGGGTAGATTATTATCTCAGAGTTTACTCAAATAACATGATCTAATTAACTAATCTAATTTATTTTCCTCTTGGTTACAGAATAACTCAAATAACATCCGTAAGGAATTAGAATTTTTCTTAAATTGAGTTTTTTTTTTTTTTAAATATGGAGATAAAACGTTTATAAACACATACTCTTTTCTAATATTAAAAAAAACGAAGTTGATATTTTATCATTTTATTAATATTTTTAATTTCAATTTTTACCATATCTGAATATTACACGAGACTTAGTCTAGTGTTAGATTTAGAAAAACTTTTAAAATTTGTTTTCTTTAAAAAAATGAGAAAGAAAGATTTATATAGATATCTAACAGAATGGATGAAAAAAAGAAAGAGACAAAACATGTAAAATGTTTCAAAACCTATATAACTCTATTATTATTAAAAATTTTACTTGATACTTTTTTTTCAAAAACCCATAAATCCATCCCATAATCTTTTAAAAAATTTACTTAATACTTTTTTTTTGAAAACTAATAAGTTTTTATCTAAATTTTTTTTTTCTTATCACTAAAGAGAAATAAAAAATAATAAAATAAATGAGTCCCGTACAATATGTTGGGAATAATACACCATTCCCCCTTGAGAAAACACCTTTGACAGAGAAATAAAATAAACACAATCACAATACAAGAATTTAACGTGGAAACTCCAAAAAACAGGAGAAAAAACCACGGCCGTTGTCAAATGACAACCAGAAAATATCACTATGTGAAAATTGTTACAACACATAGACTTTTTTCTCTCTAACACCGGCACCCCAGTACACCCACACTCTCTTAAAGCAAATATTTAACTACACCTCACAACACTCTCTAATCAAAGAGTATAGAGAAAAAAAGTCAGATACAAGCTTAAAGTGTTTTTGACTGGTGCAAAAAATTATGGAGAACTTAGCCTCATATTTATAGCCTAGGCCACCCACTCTATTTGCTATCCTAAGCAATGTGGGACTAATTCAACCAAATCCTAACAATCTCCACCTTAATTGAAATAGTTACACATCTTCAGCTTCTATTGTCAACACCGACAATTCTTTGCTGCCATTGTCTATACCGACAATCATAGTTCAGAGAACTATCATACTCCACCATGAAAGTATACTCACTTGGAATTAGACCACTCCAAGAATTTCGCCTTTGTACAGATCGAAACCTTGCTGAAAATTCATGGTGCAACTTCCAAATTGGCTTTTCCTGGAAGTTCTTCAGCCATCGACCTAACTCCGCCACACACCTTGCATCTCAACGCCAACCAATGCTCGTGTGCAATTGTGGACCCGATTGCCACAACTTATCCTTATCTATGGCAGTGCGGCAATACCATGAGGATACTTCTTGTCTTCTAGAGAACATCATCTTCTCATTTAACGCCTTGTGCAAACCTGATTGTATCAACACATCCTTGACTTATATTTGCCACAAGCCAAAATTGATTCTTCTATCAAATTTCTCTATTTCAAGCTTCACGACACTTGAATATCCTGACATTGTTGCAATCGTATACTGGAATAGTATAACTCAACTGTAGACCATGCACTAGGAAGGGTCCCTAGGAAAGAGAGGTGGGTCACAATGGACACACTTAAATACCAAGTCTTTCCTTAGCCAGAACCTTTCCAAACTGCACTCTCACAGTGTCACACTGCCTTTCAGCAACAACAACAGCAACCAAAGATCAACCTCAAGCTACAGGACAAAATTTTTTCTGATGTGGAAGGTCAGACTAGGCTGCAACCACAGAGCATACTAAGAATAAATCTTACCAAACCGAAGTTCTGATACCACTTGTTGGGAATAATACACCATTCCCCCTTGAGAAAACACCTTTGACAAAGAAATAAAATAGACACAATCACAACACAAGAATTTAATGTGGAAACTCCAAAAAACAGGAGAAAAAACCACGGCCGTTGTCAAATGACAACCAGAGAATATCACTATGTGAAAATTGTTACAACACATAGACTTCTTTCTCTCTAACACCGGCACCCTAGTACACCCACGCTCTCTCAAAGAAAATATTTAACTACACCTCACAACACTCTCTAATCAAAGAGTATAGAGAAAAAAAGTCAGATACAAGCTTAAAGTATTTTTGACTGGTGCAAAAAATTATGGAGAACTTAGTCTCATATTTATAGCCTAGGCCACCCACTCTATTTGCTATCCTAAGCAATGTGGGACTAATTCAACCAAATCCTAACAATCTCCACCTTAATTGAAATAGTTACACATCTTCAGCTTCCATTGTCAACACCGACAATTCTTTGCTGCCATTGTCTATACCGACAATCATAGTTCAGAGAACTATCATACTCCACCATGAAAGTATACTCACTTGGAATTAGACCACTCCAAGAATTTCGCCTTTGTACAGATCGAAACCTTGCTGAAAATTCATGGTGCAACTTCCAAATTGGCTTTTCCTGGAAGTTCTTCAGCCATCGACCTAACTCCGCCACACACCTTGCATCTCAACGCCAACCAATGCCCGTGTGCAATTGTGGACCCGATTGCCACAACTTATCCTTATCCATGGCAGTGCGGCAATACCATGAGGATACTTCTTGTCTTCTAGAGAACATCATCTTCTCCTTTAACGCCTTGTGCAAACCTGATTGTATCAACACATCCTTGACTTATATTTGCCACAAGCCAAAATTGATTCTTCTATCAAATTTCTCTATTTCAAGCTTCACGGCACTTGAATATCCTGACATTGTTGCAATCGTATACTGGAATAGTATAACTCAACTGTAGACCATGCACTAGGAAGGGTCCCTAGGAAAGAGAGGTGGGTCACAATGGACACACTTAAATACCAAGTCTTTCCTTAGCCAGAACCTTTCCAAACTGCACTCTCACAGTGTCACACTGCCTTTCAGCAACAACAACAGCAACCAAAGATCAACCTCAAGCTACAGGACAAAATTTTTTCTGATGTGGAAGGTCAGACTAGGCTGCAACCACAGAGCATACTAAGAATAAATCCTACCAAACCGAAGCTCTGATACCACTTGTTGGGAATAATACACCATTCTCCCTTGAGAAAACACCTTTGACAAAGAAATAAAATAGACACAATCACAACACAAGAATTTAACGTGGAAACTCCAAAAAACAGGAGAAAAAACCACGGCCGTTGTCAAATGACAACCAGAGAATATCACTATGTGAAAATTGTTACAACACATAGACTTCTTTCTCTCTAACACCGGCACCCTAGTACACCCACGCTCTCTCAAAGAAAATATTTAATTACACCTCACAACACTCTCTAATCAAAGAGTATAGAGAAAAAGAAAAATCAGATACAAGCTTAAAGTGTTTTCGACTGGTGCAAAAAATTATGGAGAACTTAGCCTCATATTTATAGTCTAGGCTACCCACTCCATTTGCTATCCTAAGTAATATGGGACTAATTCAACCAAATTCTAACACAATACGATGAATTATATCCGAATTTTTTATTTAAATTATTTAAATATAATATTTTCAAAAACGTGTAATATGTAAAATAATTACACATTTATACATGCAATATACATCTCGAATACAGCAGCAAAAAAATCATTAATAATATAGCTTAGGTACTTTGTATCCGGGATACACTTAAAAAGAAAAAAAAAAAAGAATCGGGTGCACTCAAGATAGGACGCAACTACCTAGTTGTGCATAAATCAAGTGCTCTATAATCGAGATACAGTCATACACAATTTTATAGGTATTGTACCCGAAATACGTATTTAAATATATAGGAATCTATACACCTTAGATAAGTACATAAAAAAAAACCTCTATATAAGTAGCTTCTTGGCTCAATCATTAATCACACTACATCTATCTCAATTCTATCTGTTCTACCTCTCCTTGTTCACTATAAAAATGGTGGTTTATCACAATGGGATTATCAGAAATGGTGACGAAGGAGTAATATTTGAGTGTAATTCACCTGTAATGATGTGTACTTATCGTGTTGATTCTCTAGATGCACTTAAAATTGTCATTTTGAGCAACATAGAGGCAATTGGTTCGAAGAAAGTTGGCCGAGTAGTATATAGATTCATATCAGTGCTGCCTAGTGTAGGTTTTATTATAATTAACAGGACATTTTGGGTTGAAGCCGATAAGCACGTTAGTATAATATTCGATGTACATGCTCAGCTAATGTCGCAACATGTGATGGAGTGGTATGTTGAGATTTATGACATAGGTGGTGGTTCTGTGTTGCATTATATTTTGCAATATCTCACGTAGTCCCTGGCCCGACGAAGCCGATTCACTTCGTCGATCATCGAGATAGTGTTGACGTAGAGTTGAGTGAGTCTGATTCGCATTATGTTGCTGAAACTGAGTCATCCAACGAGAGTGAGTTCTCTAGAAAATATGTGTCGGATACTCTAGTTGATGGGGTGCTCGGTTTCTTCTTCCTTCCATGTTGTCTGTAACATCCCGTATTTTTAAAAATCTAAATATAAATAAGTTATGAGTTATTTTGTTAAGTTTAAACTTTATATTTTTAGAAACTATCTTATTAAAAATAATTAAATAGATTATGAAATAAGTTGAATTTAAATCAATCATAGTTCTAATATAATTTTATTATAATCAAATATTTCACATAATTTTAGTAATTAAAAAATAATAAAGAAATGACAATTTAATTTAAGTAACTTCTACTATGAATATTTTGCTATTTATTTTATTAATTAAGGGCTTTTTATTCTTAGAAATTAATTTATTAAGAATGATTGATTTTATAAATATTTTAAGTTTAAGACAATTAATATTTTTGTACAATTCTTATTGTAATTGGTTATTTTATATAATTTGAAATTAATGTTCCGGCGATAAAAAAATAATGAAAGGTTGTACAATTTAATTTAGAATTTAAATTAAACCTCATAAAATGTAATTAATATGCTTATTTTATGATTTAAATTAGAAATAATTATTTGAACTTACTAATATGTTAATAAATAAAATTTTATGCATTTTGAAAGTAATTTCTATCGTATTATATTTAAATTTTTAAATTATTCTTGTATTTTGAATATTTTGTAAAATTTCTAAATTACTCGTGTATATTTTACTTTAATCCTAACCATATATTTCTTATTTTATACATATTGTTATTATCTAACATGTATACTCCCTTACCAATCACTCACACATGTACCCCACACTCATTTATCATGTACTGGACCACGTTCACTCTTTTCTCACTACTCCTTTATAGAAAAACGCACACCACACATTCGCAATATATATCACGAAGAAAAGAGAAAGAAAATAGAAAAGGGAGAGGAGCTCAAGAGAGGGATCAAGAGAAGAGAGAAAGGAGAGGGAGAGTATTAAACTATTCTTCCATTTTAACCCATGATAAGAATGAAGAAATCTCAAGTCGGCCCATAAATTCAGCCCAACAGAATATATAAATTCAGTTACAATTTCAGCCTATATATTTAGCTTTACCTTTTAAATTTTTTCAAGTAAGAAATACATAAAATAACTTCCTTTATCTTTGCGTACTCTTTTAAGTTTTATTATAGTATCAGAGCTCGGTTTTGAGCTCTGCTGACATCTATGGATAAACCAACCAATTAAGATCCTAAAACCCATTCAATCCCCTCCCATAGTGAATAATCATTCTTCCAATAACGTCGTATCCCATTGCCTCCCTACTCTGTCTTAAGTCAAGGAGAAAAGACACACCAACAACTTCATCAGGAGCCTCTTTTGGACCTTTCTTTTGGACCTCTCCTCAGCGGAGAACTCTTCCCTGATGACGCTTATAAGAAAGATTGAAACTCATTCTCTAAATTGTAAAACCAGAAATAACCACTCTTCCAATAAAGAAATCCGTCCTTCAAATCAACTTGGGCTTTTGCCAAGTTCAACTGTTCATTATCTTTGTTCTTTCCGTACTTTTTCTATTGTTAATAATTTTTCAAAATGAAATTCATTTTTGAATACTTGAATCATTGCTTCTAGTGTCACCTATCACATTGCATTAAATTTGTCTTGATTCATTTTTTACAGACAAATTTCTTTTATTATTATTCATTTACTAAATAGTTATCAAATTACTGTTTCTTATAAAGGCATTGTTCAATTTTCACCATCCTTAGTTCTTCATGATGTTCTTTATTTACATTATTTCAATTTTAATATTATCTCCATATCAAAAATTACTTTCGCACTCAAATATGTACTCATTTTTTTGTCTTCTTTTTGCACTTTACAGGCCAACAATTTAGAAACGATTGATTTGAGCAGAATAAGAGATGAATTATATGTCTTTGAACCCAATTTTGGTAAAAATTCATCCATTACACATTCTATAATTCTATCCAATTCCCACCCATTACACTTTAAAATATTTGGCATTTTCATTTAGAGCATCATTCTAGACAAAGATTCAATCATTTACATAAATATTTTTCTTTTATTTCTATGTATCATGATGAGGCTTGTAACATTTGTTATTTTTCTAAGAAAAAGAAACTTTCATTTTCTCAAAATTTTAACAAAACTAATGCAAGTTTTGATTTATTACATTTTGATATTTGGAGTTCATTTCAATAAAATTCTATTCATAATCGTAAATATTTTTTTTACTATTGTTGATGATTTTAGTCGCTTTACATAGGTTATTTTATTAAAATAAAAAAGAGAAGTGTAAAATCACATAAAGAATTTTATTACTTTAGTTGAAACACAATTCAACTCTAAAGTCAAAGTTGTTTGTTTCGATAATGGACAAGAATTCATTTTACATGATTTTTATAATTCAAAGTCCATTATTCATTAATGTAGTTGTGTTGAAACTCCTCAACAAAATGGAAGGATAGAACGCAAGCATCAACATATTTTGAATATATCTCGTTCTCTTATATTTCAATCTAATTTATCATCATCTTTTTTTATCTTATGCGGTTAAATATGCTGTTTATTTGCTTAATAGAGTTCTATCATCTGCAATTATTTTTAAAACACCATTTGAGGTTTTATTTAATCATCCACCAAATAATCATGGTCTTAAATTTTTTGGATACTTATGTTTTGTTTCTACCCTAATGGTAAATGAATCAAAATTTGATCCAAGAACTAAATAGATTGTATTTATTGATTTTCAACATGGTTTTAAAGGATATATTATTTATGTTTTAGAAGATAAAAGAATTGAGATTTCTAGAAATGTGATTTTTTATGAAATGATCTTGCCCTTAATCACCAAAAAAGTCCAATTTCATACGCCCATAACAACATTGCCAAATACGTCTTCTTAAAAATAAGATTTAGTTAGTCTTCCAATTAGACCCTCACCCATACCCATTAACCCACTTCCATCTAATTCTTTCTTGAGTAATTATCCAAATCAATTTCCAAAGATTTTAAAATTGGACATTTTAGTCCCCAAGAAAAATTAATACACAGATCAATCCCCAAGATTTTATTCCAGACAAATTAGTTCCCACTTTATTTTTTGGCAAAGTAATTACTCAGATCAGTCCCCAAAAATTTTAAAAACAGACATTTTAGTCCCTAAAAAAATTAATGTACAAATCAATCCCCAAGGTTTCTCTCTGTTAGACATAACAGTCCTCCGTTAAAAAATAAAATAATATAAATTATTATTATTATTATTATTATTATTATTATTATTATTATTATTATTATTATTATTATTATAATATTGTACTAATTTTTTATATTTTTTGGACAAAAATAATGATAAATTTATTCATTAGATTCTTTTATATATATATATATATATATATATATATATATATATATATATGTCACTCAATAATAATAATAATAATAATAATAATAATAATAATAATAATATATTTAAAATTATTTGATATTTTTGTATTTAATATAATCAAAAGATGTCCTATTTTAAAAAATATGTTTGTATTAAAAAAAATACGTATTTAATATAAATTCAAATTAAAATATTTTTTTAATACATATTTTTTAATACAAACATATATTTTTTTTACATAAGACATCTTTTGATTATATTAAATACAAAAATATCAAATGGTTTTAACTTTTAATTTCTTGTAGCTAATAATTTTATTGATTATTATTATTATTATTATTATTATTATTATTATTATTATTATTATTATTATTGAGTGACTATATATATATATATATATATATATATATATATATATATATATATATATATATATATATATAAAAGAATCTAATGAATAAATTTATTATTATTTTTGTCCAAAAAATACAAAAATTATAGTACAATATTATTATGCAATTAATAATAACAATTATTTTTTTATTTTTTTTTTTTGAACGGAGGACTGTTATGTCTAACGGAAAAAAAATTTTGGAGATTGATTTGTACATTAATTTTTCTTGGGACTAAAATGTCCGTTTTTAAAATCCTTGGGGACAGATCTGGGTAATTACTTTGCCGGAAAATGAACTGGGGACTGATTTGTCTGCCAGAGTTAAACCTTGGGGATTGATCTGTATATTAATTTTTCTTGAAGTCTAAAATGTCCGATTTTAAAATTCTTGGGGACTGATTTGGGTAATTAATCTTCTTTCTTTTCTCTAGCAACCTTTCCTTCTTCCTCACTGTCGTGTCCTAACCAACTTGAACTCATGATCACTGATTCTATTCCGAGTCATACACCCTCCCTTCCTTCCGTAATAGACACTAGTCCACAATCACCTATTCTTCCCACGTCACCTTCTTTATCACCTGACAACCCTTTCTTTGTTATTCCGACCTACCTCACCGACCTCTAGCCTATCTCTCTCATTACTTGTGCAATTCTTCTCTCACATCCACAAATCTCTCTCCTTCAAAGTGCTGGTTTCCTCTATCTTCAGTCACTTTTTCTTCTCTTTCATCTTCTCATCATAAATTTTTTTTATCTTTATATTCTGATGTTGAGCCAAAGTCTTTTAATGATGCTAATCAACACTCTAATTAGCATAGTGCTATGAAAGATGAGTTGGATTCTCTTGAGTTGAACAAAATTTGGCGTCATGTTGATTGCCCTACTAGTGTTAAGATGGTTGGCTGTAAATAGGTCTATCACATCAGACGCAAGCCTAATGGTTCAATTGATCGATATAAGGCATGCCTTGTGGCTAAATGATTCACCCAGATTGAAGGTGTTGATTTTTTGAAAACCTTCTCCCCTATTGTCAAGCTTGCTACCATCAGATTGATTTTGGCATTGGCCTCTATGAAACATTGGCCCATACATCAGTTGAATGTCAATAATTTTCTTACATGGGGATCTTTATGAAGATGTTTATATGACTTTGCCACCTGGGTTTACATCTCTTAAATCGAATAATGCTGCAAGATGCTGAAGTCATTGTATGGTTTACGACAATTTAGTCGTATATGGTATGACAAATTTTCTCATCTTTTGCTATCTCATGGATATCAACAAGCCTTATCTGATTATAGTCTATTTGTTAAATTCACCGGTGCTCAAATTTTTATCCTTCTAGTCTATGTTGACGACATTATTCTCACTGGTAATTCCATTTTTGAACTTGCTATCATTAAGTCTATTTTGAACCAACACTTCCGAATTAAAGACTTGGGCCCATTAAAATATTTTTTGAGTATTGAGGTTGCTCAATCTGCTTATCTCAGAGAAAATATTGTCTTAATTTTTTGGAAGATTTTGGTTTATTAAGTGCTAAATCTGCCTTTGTTCCAATAGATAGTGCCACAAGATATCAAGACAATAGTCCCTTGTTATCTGCACCTTTTGTTTATCGCCATTTGGTTAAGCATCTTATCTATCTCACCACTACCCGGCCAGACATCATGTATGTCACTCAACAATTAAATCAATTTATAGAATCTCCTATTGACTCTTTCATCTTCAAGATGCTAAGCATGTGTTACAATATTTGAAAACTAGCTCTGGAAAGGACTTTTTTTTCAAGAGAATCAAAAATTCAGCTTCTCGACTTTAGTGACTCTAATTGGGCTGGATATCCTAACACTTGGCGATCTTTAATATGTTATTATTTTTTCTTGTGCAGCTCTTTAATCTCTTGGAAGAGCAAGAAACAAACTACTGTTGTCACTCATCCACTGAAGCAGAATATCGTGCACTTGCCAACACAACTTGTGAACTTCAATGGATACTAAATGTGTTATAATTTTTAATCATCTCTCTTATCTGCCCACCAGTTTTATATTGTGATAATCAAGGTGCCATTCATATTACTACTAATCCGATTTTTCATGAACAGACCAAACATTTAGAGGTTGATTATCACTTGGTTCGACAGAAAGCTCAAGTTGGAGTGATGAAACTTCTCCCTATTCACTCTTCTGGGCAGCTAGCTGACATCTTCACTAAATATTTGTCTCCTTAACCCTTCCATCTTAATCTCAATAAGCTCAATGTTCTTGATATCTTTCATCCTCTAGCTTGCAGGGACGTATTAAACTACTCTTCTACCTTAGCCCATGATAACAATAAAGTAGTCTCACACCGGCCTATAAATTCAATCCAACAGAATATATAAATTCAGTTACAATTTCAGCATATATGTTTAGCTTTACCTTTATAATTTTTCAATCAAGAAATACATAACACAACTTTCTTTATCTTTGCATACTTTTTATGTTTTATCAGAGAGGATGGCACCGGCAAGGTTGGGAGCCACCATTGCCATCGTTGTTGCAAGGCAGAGAGAGATGATCAACAGAGAATAGGGAGAGACAGAGAGGGAGACCACGAGGTAGAAGAGGGAGGAAGTGCTGCCCTCGTTGCCACCAAGCATCGCCACCACCAAAGGCTCTATCGTCACCTTCGATTCTGCCCGGACCGCTGCCGCCAGAATCATAAATTGAGGTAGAGGAGGAAGCCATCTTCTCTGTTGCTATTACAGTCGTCCGTGCTACTGCTGCTGCTTCTTCGTTCCCTTATTCCTTCCTAATTATTGTAAGATGTTCTTGTTCTGAACCCTCACTGCTATCTTATGCTGGTTTAACATTTTTTTACTCTACCACCATTTTATTAGCCTTGCTCTTGTTCTAATGTAATTTAGTCTCTGCTCTGCCCTTGGATTTTCAAAACTATTTCTTCTATCTAATTTGAATTCATCGTTTTTGCTTGCTGTCTTGGCCACCTCGTGTTGCTACTGCTCTATCAAAGTTGTTGTGAATGTTGTTGATGTTGGTTGATAAAGGATGATGGAGCTGTTGCATTTAAGGTGCAGTCCAACCAATCGTCACGCTACAATTTCATCTCTGGTTTCTTTTAGTTACAACATCGAGGTAGGGGATACGTTTTAATGTTTAACATTTTTAATTTTAGAATACCTACAAAGTTAATTGAATAAAGACAAATAAGTTTAGTTGTTGTAAGTAATTAATTGAAATGATTGATGTTGATTTGTGGCTGCGAATGTGATTGGATTTGATGATTTTATGGCATTGGTTGATTATGTGTGAATTGTGAATTATCTAATGACTACTTGCTGGAAATTTTCATCTTTAATGGATTATATTAAATTGTTAGATGTTGAACTGGTTAATTGATACATTATAACTGTTGTTGAATTGACTTGTGATTGATTGGAATTGACCTTGAAGGTTATTGATGGATTGGGATTTAAAATGCTAAATCGTTCCCTTGAAAGTCTGATTTTCTGAAATAATGTAGTAAATCAATAGTGAATGAAATTATATGGGATTATATGTTGAGTAAACTAGAATAAGTGTAGTTCTTGTGTTTAATTTTGAGAGGTTTGTATTACTTGAAGAATTAGTTATGAATTTTTGAAGTTAGACTGCGAAATCGGATTTTCTGTATTACTTTTAAATGTGGTCAGCAATTTTGAAAGACTATAACTAATTCTATGATGATCGAAATTGTGTAGGACAATATCTGGGTTAAACTTGGGAATATATGGAGTTGGACTGAAACATTTGAAGTCTTTTAGTTAAGTATACAATTTATGGTGAATTTTTGAAATTTGGTCATTAAATCTATCTTCTGCAGAACTTTTGAGCCATGCAGCAACTTGTATAACACCCTTACTTTTAACACCTCATGATCCACTTAATCGAATATAAATCGAATCCTAGTTATGAAAACGAAAAGTCTTTATACTAATCCACCTAATCACATAATTATATTCATACAATAATAAATACATAAACTTAATTAGAACTTCTTTAATACAAATCCTGCCCCTCTAAAACCTCAAAATGATAATTGACGAGGGGTGAAGTCTTAACTAACCAACAAACAGAAAATACAATGTATATACAAAGCTTGTAGGTTGGTCGTAGCTTCACGTCAAAACTTCCTGAACCTGCCACTGAAAAAGAAATTCTGTAGGGGTGAGAACATCGTCCTCGAAAGGGTTCTTAGTAGAGGGTTTAAGAATTGTTATAACAAGATACGTATAAAGAGAAGAATTGATTTCAATGCAGTGATTATCGTTCCTCCTATGAATCTTTTAAAAATCAACGGCTAATCATCCAAAACTTTTCAAAGAAATAATATTTAATTTTTCAGAAAATCCAAAACCTTTCTTTTCTTGTAATAGAATCTTAATCTGTTTTCTAGATTGTATGAATGACCAACCTACAAGCTTTATATATACACTCGAATGAGACACGCGCGATGCGCAGAGTGGTAAATTAATGATAGTATATAATAAATATTAAAAATTGCTATGTTTTGTATAATTAAATTAAATATGTGTAAACTAAAGTTAAATTTGAAAGGTGTTTTATTTAAAATAATTTGTAGTACAAAAGATCTGGATTTGGAGTTGTACAAAATAACATTTTTATTTGGTGGTTTGATTTTTGCATTTGTTTTAGCTGATGGACTTAGTCTTCTTATGTGGCGCTCGTCCTCTTTTTTCTTTATTGGTTATTGTTAGAGTTGTTGCTTTCTTCTTTCTGTCGTAAGTTCTTGTGAATGCATGTTCTTTATGAATTGTTGAGTTGTATGCACTTTCTATTGTGGTATTTGTTATTTTATTTCATCTTTGCATGTATGTTCTTTCGAAGATGTGTCTTGAATTTATATGATTTTCTTTCTCTTAATCTCTTGATGGGTATGTGATCTTCGTCTGATGATATTAGTGTCGGCGAAGTTGGTTCCTATAATCAATGAATAATTTAAACTAGAAATAAAAATGATGTATTGAATAAGTAATTTTTTTGGGAGTATTACCTGTTTTATTCGTTGTAATGGGTGTTGAGGTTTAGAGTTTTTAGTTGGAACAAATATCTTAGTAACAGTGTATTGTTGAGAATCTTATTTGAGATTAAAATTATTTACTTTGACTTCAAATATAAGTGTGAGGTTGTACAAATTTTTCAATTGGGGTGGTGCTTCAATGTCATTACTTTTCTAGAATGTTATTAGATTTAAAGTAGTTGTGCCCAACAATTTTTTTTCTTCGCCATCAAATAGTACAAAAATTATTGTAACACTTTAATCTGAAATAAGTATTGGGATAGTAATTAATAATTTGATAGATGGGATTATGAAAAGTATAGAGTTGCCTTATTGTTGGATATTGTGGTGTTTGATTACATGTGTCACAAATGTAGTTGTCTCCTTTTCATCTAATATAATTCTTTCTAAGCAAAGAGGCTCTTCTTCATTTGTGGGTGTTAATGTTTTCCATAGACGAACCATGCAAACTTTGATAAACCTATTGTCTATTTGTTTGGTAATATTGTCCAAAGAATGATGCTCCATTAAGTAAGTTTGAGATGTTTATAGTTCGAAAATAATTTTTTTATGCTAAATTTGATGTTATTTGAAGAAATAGTGATAAGAAATTTATATAAATAGGTCAAATAGTAAGAAATTTGAATATTTGTAACGTAAAATTGATTATGCTTAATAATATTATTATGACATTTGTAATATAGATATTTATTACATTTAATGAGTTATTTATAGAAATTAGTTAGTGGGGTTATAAATTTATTGTATTATTTATAATGGTAAGATATAATAAATATACGGATATGGATTTAATGTCTTTGTAGGTTACAAATTTAATTAGACACTATTAATTTCTAATTATCATAAATAAAAAATTCACCATAAATCATATATTTGACGAAAAAGTCTCAAATTCTCTAGTTCAGTTCCAAATATTCCCAAGTTTAACCCAGATTTGGTTCCATGCAATTTCAATCATCAAAGAATTAGTTATAACCTTTCAAAGTTACTGTTTTCATTTAAAGATAATGCAGAAAATTAGATTTCACAGCTTAATTTTGAAAAATCATAACTAATTCTTTAGTTAATATAAAACCTTCAAAATTGAATCCTAACAACCACACTTACTAAAGTTTACTCGGCTTTTAATCTCAAACCATTTCGATCACTAACAAATTACTAGGTTGTCCTCAAAGTTACCATTTTATTTTGAAAATTAGATTCTTAATAATAGTTTAGTCTTTTAGGTCTTAATTCTTCAACAATTATCAACTAGACTCAAGTCAATTTCACAGCCGTTGCTGTATACCAAATAACCAATTTAGCATCCAACAATCCTAACATAATCCATTAAAGATCAAAATCTCAGTTAATTCATCGCATCAGTCAATAATTCAATCATTTACCACACATAACCACGCTCAATTTAATCATAATATCAAACATCTACCACACATAATTACACTCAATTCAATCACAACTCCAAACACAATCTCCACCATTCCAATCACAATCTCAACTACAATCCAACATTCACATTACCAATTAATTACTCATAACAATTAAACCTATTTGCAGTTATTCAAAAAACCTTGTGGGCATTCTTAAATTAAAAACCATTTAAATTAAATTCCCTATCTCGATTAGCTCGAGTCGCAAAATTTGAACACAATTTTCCCTATTTCGTTTCTAATTTACAGCAGTGGCGACAATCCTAATGCAATTAAGGACACCGCATCAACTGGAACAACAACAGCGTTAATTTTGCGGCGATGATGATGGTTGCAGCAGGACAAGAATTTTGAATCTAATGTAATCAAGGGCAGAAACATCCTTGAAATTTTAAGACAAAGCAAAAACTAAGATTGAATTAAAACAAGAATATGACAACTATAGCAATGACAAAACAGAACGTGCAAATGGATCAGGCCCAAAGAAAAAATCAGGCCAGTACCAAGATAATAGAATCA
The DNA here is from genome assembly GCF_003086295.3 of Arachis hypogaea. Lineage (NCBI taxonomy): Eukaryota > Viridiplantae > Streptophyta > Magnoliopsida > Fabales > Fabaceae > Arachis > Arachis hypogaea. The sequence goes on along the minus strand of NC_092037.1, from coordinate 84,003,900 downwards.
GAACCAGCAATAGCCCCAGTGTTGGCTTCTGACAATGGCAACACCTTCGCCAGTGGCTCCAATTGAGACAAACTCCAACAAACACAATATAGCCAAGAACATCAGAGGCAGATACATGATATTTATAGAGCAAAAAGGGGTTCAGAGATGGCAGTTCTCATGCCTAGGGCTTAACTAACTCACCATTAATGATGGCAGCGACCAGAGATTCTAGCAATAGCGACGGCAGAGGAATGGTCCCTTCTTTGGGCGTCACTCTCTCTCACACGGCTTGTCCTCCTTTTCTACGACAACATCAACGAAACCTCCTCTCCCCTATTTGGTTCCTCCCAGTGACGGTGGCGGCTTCCATCAAAGGTGGCAGTGGCGATGGAACCTCCCTCCTCCTTCACACGATGCTTCTCTACCACAATCGCTATCTTCTCTCACACACGTCGTTCTTCCCTATTTCTCCTTCTTTGCAGATCTCTTTCTCTCTTCCCCTTTTCTTTCGAGTATGTTTAGCATTTGTGATTTAAATTTTAGTGCTGTCTATGATTTAATGAGTGAGTTATGGGACTTGGAAAATGGTATGTTCACTTGCATTTTAAGACAAAATTTTGCACAAAATTATCTAACTTTCAAGTTACGTAACTCCTTCATTAAAAATGGTATTGATCTGAAACCAATTGGGAAAGAAATCTGGATAAGTTAAGTTGAACCATATTAATTTTGAAGGTCATTGGATTTAATTTGGATTTTATATGGAATTTTGAATATCACATGCTACTTCTGTTTCTGGTTTTTAAGCACTACAGAGCAGTCATAATTTTTCCTCTATTGCTGAGGCTACAGAAATCAGAAATTATGATTTTTAGTTTATTAGAAAGCTTATTCTGATATGAACGTCTGGACATAGAGTTTGTCCAATTCTGAGTTCATTTGTTATATTAAAAACAGAAATGAAAATAGAGTGTTGAGGATGTCTTAGTGATAGTCATGGGTCTGTAAAGTTAAAGATGAATCTTAGTGTTAAATGATTGATTTAATATTAGAATTGATTTGATTTTAAAATGATTCAATACTGAAAAGGTTAAGAAGAGTTTGATCAATGGTTTGGTTGGGATCCAAAAAGGGTGGCAAAATCTAAGTTTTAGGTGAAGTATTATCGAAATTTATATAAAACTCTGAGAGTTATGTTTTTGTTTTTTTTTTAACAAAATTAAAAAAGGGATGGTTGAAATTAATTTGAGACATTTGTTTTGGTGAAAATGAGTTTTGTAAAAGAGAAATTGATTTTGAATTATTTTATGAATGGTTTGAGTAACTTTGGAGTTGTAAAGAAATTGAAATGAATTCCAAAGTTAATGCTAGATATTCTGAAAATAGCAAAGTAAAGCCTATGGTGACAATTTAAATGATTCTCTTGAGAAGAGACAATTGGTTTATGAAATTGTTGGCAAAGATGATTGTTATGAGCCGGAGAGCACGGCTGTGTGTGATTTATGAGTCTTCGGGCGATACTTGAGAATATTGTGCGGGGATGCCCGTATTGTATTGTTACTTTCCAGACAGGTTGCGGTAGAGAAGTACTAGCCCTGCAAGCTTAGCTTGATAGAGGTCTGACTTGCATACCTGTGGTATATTGAGATTTGAGCAAATACCAGCCGTACAAGTCGAGAGTACTTAGTAGAAGGTATGCGGTACTTATCTGGGATTAAGTTATGGGAAGGCCTTATCTGACTTGGAGGGTCGGATTGCGTCGGATGCGAGTCGAAACCGACAAATGAGCTCATTACTTGCAGTAGCATTAGACATGCATCATCTTGTCAGTGCATCATTCTCTATTATATTCTTGTGCTCTTGCTCTGTTCTTTGCTTTGTTTATTTATGTTCTGTTTGTCTGTTTATTTTTTGTTTGCCTATTTTAGAATTGCGCTTAGGGTTAGGTATTATATGAAAAGTCATACTGGTTCAGTATAGATTTAATGAACCTATACTTGGAACAGGCTGACTATTCATACCGAGATTCATATAAGCTAATATCCAATTTTTTTCTAGCATAATTTCAAAGTGTTTTATGAAACTAATGAAAATAATTATTGTTGAACTAAATTAACTATTTGCGTATTATTCTTTACTTTCACAGCATTCTCGACCTCTACTGGGAACTTGTGGTTTGGCTCACCCCAAAATTTTTTCACCCTTTTAATGACAGATTTGAAGACTCAATATGAATCTGTGGATGAGAATTGAAATTTTCTTATGAGTTAGATTATTGTATCTGAATTTTATTTGACTTCACTTGTATAAGATTTATTATTATTACTATGTATATGAGTATTTTTTTGGAAACTTGAGATGTATAATTTCAAAAAAAAGGGCATTTTGTCAAAACTAAAATGCAATATCGATGTAAAGGCTCAATATTAAATAGATGATAAAGGAAAATAAGTTAGTAACACCTTACTTTTAGTACAATCATGACGTGCTGAAAGTTGGATCATTACAACTTGTTTACTTTGCTAGAAATTTTTTAAATTGAATTTTGAGATGAAACTAATTTTAAATGGAACTTTGGTATTTTTAGTTTATTTTCACAAAATTTCAGAATTATTGGAGTTGTGGTTTAGAAGATATGGATTTTTGAGATATTATATTTTATGCAGTAGAAGTCAGATTCTATTTTTCTAAATTAGTATAAGTCAGATTTTGTTTTCCTAATTATGGATGGATATTGAAGTGCAATCAATTGGAGATGAAACCTGGGTGTGTCTATTATGTTTAGATTAAATTCCAGGGTTATCCCAATTTAATGAGTGAATTACGGAACTTGGAAGAAGATATGTTTGTTGATTTTTAAAACAGAATTCAGCAAAAAATTACCCAACTTTCAAACTACATAACTTTTTCATTAAAAATGATATTAACCTGGAGCTAATTAGAAAAGAAATCTAGATATGTCTAGTTGAAGAAATCTAGATATGTCTAGTTGAATCATATTAAGTTTGAAGGTTATTAAATTTAATTTGAATTTTATACAAAATTTTAAAAATTATACACTACTATTGGCTTTTTTTTTTGAAACTGCACGGTAGTCATGATTTATCCTTTATTCCTAAATCTTGAATAGTCATAAAATTATAATCTTCTACTTGTTAGAAATCTTAGTCCAAGACAAATGCATGGACATAAAGTTTGTGCAATTTTGAATTAGTTTGATACTTTAAAAACAGAATGAAAGTTAGGCTGTCGAGGCTAGTTTGGTAACAACCATCGGTTCATGAGTTAAAATAGAATTTTAGTGATATATGTTTGACTTGGTTTTGATGTTTGCTGAAGGGTGAAAAACAAAACTGGTTCATCTTAAAAATAATGAATTTATGCTTGGAACATGTTAGTTTTCATATGGTTTAAGTGGCTTTTAAGTTATAAAGAGATTGAAATGGATTTTAATGTTAATGCTAGATATTTTGAGAATTATATGTTAGTTATCTGCTACGAGGAGGCAGTCAGAAATAATCTTTTTAAGAAAAGATAATTGATTTATATGGTTATTAACAAGGACGTGGGTTTGTCCCGCTTGCGTGAATATAATTGTAAACAAAGATTTTGCCTTAATAAAAATTGAGTAAGAAAGATGAAATCTGAAGAATGAGAAAAATATGTGTTGATGATTTGCTGTACTGAGACAAGCAGATAAATAGTGGTGCGACTACTTAGAAAGCTTTCTTGCGATACTTAGCTATAATGCTATCTTGTAAGACAAAGATCACTTATGGAGGTATCGAGACACACAGCATAGCTCCTGTAAGATAAATGTTGCTTACAGTGGAGGTGTCGGGCATATATAGGCGTGCCACTTGTATGACAAAGGTTTCTTGTAGTGGGTATTGTCAACAGGAAAGCCTTACCTGGACAAAGGACGATGGATAACGTCGGGAGTGGGTATGTAACAATAAATGAGTTTATGACCTGCATTAGAGCTAGATATTCATCATATGCATTTGTATGATTTGTTTGGGTGTGCTTGTATTGGGTGTTGCTTTATTTATGTTTATTTTGTTATTTGATTTGTTGAGTTAAGCAAATAAATAATCACATTTTGGTGATGACAAACATAGTATTATTTGGGTAGATAACCCAAGTATATTTTTGATATGTTATTTAGTGATGCAGGTCAAGTGAATAATCATTAGTGTAACTTAATATAAAGAGCAAGCAGTCCAACTAGAAAAAATCAAGTGTATCAAAGACTCCTGAATGGAAATAAGTCCATAACCAAGTCCACTAGCTTCATAAAAGGAAAAGCAACTTCCAAGCTGGTGGTGTTATGTTGCTTCGAGTAAGGTATAAAAAAAAGGGAGTTTTACTTTTTCAATAAACACTAAAAGGGAAGAAAGAAAAAGCAATCTCTGGAGGCTATGTTAAATCAAGATTGAAACTGAAAGCAAATGTTCAAGTCAAGAAAGAAAAAGGTAAAATGTTTCCATAAACATGCAAGTTAATTACTTGTTGATCTCACCTTCCTTTCTGCACAACCATCCCTCATGTTGGCAACCAAAACAAGATTTGGATTTACTGGCAATGATTCAGAAATCAAAGAAAGAGACTTTTAACTACATTAAAGATAAGGTGTGTCAGAAGCTCAGTCACTGAAAGAGAGCTCTATTATCTTTTAGTGGACGCGAGTGCTTATTAAGGCGGTAGCAATGGTGATACCCATATACTCTAAATTGCTTTAGGTTACCATAGACCCTAATTGAAAAGATTTAGCGAGCCATACTCTAGTTTTGGTGGGAACAAAAAGGTTATAAAATAAGATGCAGTAGATCGGATGGAGAATTTTTTGTAGACAAAAAATGCAAGGGGTCTTAACTTTAAATACTTGAAGGCTTTTAATCTTGCCATACTCGCAAAGCAAGGTTAGAGGTTAGTCTCTATACTTAATTCTCTAATAAGCAAAGTGTTACAGAGCAAATACTACATATATTCAAGCTTCCTAAGAGCAGAGGTCGGTAATAACCAATCACAGGGCTGGAGGAGTATTATCAATAGCAGAAAGATTCTAGAAAAAGGTATACTATAGGAAGCAAGAAGAAAATTTAATATCAGAATAAGATAAGTCTCCTGGGTGAAGGATTATATTTCAATTACTCCTATTACTACCACTGTAATGTCTATTAATCTAGAATGAGTTTCACAATTACAACATCCAAACCAAATATAAAACCAAAACCTAATTTAGTTCAATTTCAATCCAGAAGTAGCTACAACAATAATCCACACTCCAATTCATGAGACAGAGAATAGAGTTATCTGGATGTTGGAGAAAGGGGGCGACTTCATTGTAGTTTCAGGATACAAAATAACTTTCATCTTCTACCACCCACCAACTGAATATCTGCCAGAACAATACAAAAGAAAAGAATTATGGTGGAGCACATGGAAAATTAATTGTCAGGCAAAAATAAAGAATTTGCTCTGAAAACTAATACATGAAGGACTCCCTGTGAAAGAAAAATTGAACGCCCAAATCTAATCTATCGAACCCTGTTTCCCAAAATGCAATCAGTCGCAAAAAAGCATTTTTCATTGTTTTTGGGAGAGACCATACGCGGTTGAACCTTGGAGATGCTCAAATCTACCACGACCGATTCAAGCTCGAGAACCATGGGAGTGGTGAATTCAGCTTGATGAAAAACTGAGATTGGGTGAAAACTCGAATGAAAGAAAAATGTTAGTAGCAAACCTCATATGCCAAATCAGGCTAGCTAGGAACACATGAGTATTTGAAGGTAGAATCACCCTTGCATCAACCATAGTGAGGATGGCAAGGAGAAGTAGTGTTCGAGAAAGAAGAAGAGACTCTTGAGTTTTACTTTCCCTTTCTAGTTCTCTAAGTTAAAGTAATTTTATTAAAGTTGGATCTTTCTGTTCTACTTTATTACAATTTGAGTAAAGACCCAATCCGGTCCTTGTCCATTTTTACGAAAGACAACACGATTCCTGTAAAAAAATGGACACTTCGATTCTCAACCTTTTTATTTTGGGACAATACGATCCCTCTATTAAAAATTTTTTGTTAAATAATAATAAAAATTAATTTTATAAGGGTTTTATTTGTATTTTGTGGGGATAATTCTTTTCAGCAATATAACCAATTACTACCACTATTTTCTTCATCTTCATTATTATCACTCATACCTCTATTATTTTTATCATATAACCATATTTATCATTATTATTATCTCCTCTACCATCATCATCACCAATAAGGCACGGACCCATGCATAGTAATGAAGGGGCACTTGCCCCCACTCCCATTTCATTTTTTTAAACTAAAAAAATATATATATAAAATATGTCCACATTTTAAATTTTAAATGACCCCTTACAAATAAATTAAGTCCAACTATTAAAAGTTTCAAATCCACTTTATCTTTCTATCATTTTGACTCTTAGTTAACCTAATTAAATTTAATCTTTTTCTATTCTCAAATCCCAATCGTTACTCATTTATTCTCTTAAACCCTTTTCTTGGTTTCATATTTTCAATCTTCTTTTTCTATTCTTTGTCTAGTGGTCATCTTCTCTTCATCAAAACGTAAATTTTAAATTCTCTATTTTGTTTTATATAGCTCTTTATGACTCTATGTATCTTTCAATTTCATTATTTCTCTTTTTGATATTTTCAATTATAAATTTTAATTTAAACAATTATAGTTTAGGTATTAATTTATTTTTTTATTCTCTTCATGAATTTATATATTTTATTTTATTCTCAATTTAGTGATCCTTATTATTTATTTGCTTATCTTTCGTTCTATTCTATTATATGTAATTATGTTGTATATAAGTTTTTAAAATGAATCGATCAATTTACTAATTTAGAATATCTATTTTTTATTTTTAGAAATAGAAATGAAAAATATTTCAAAAAAAGTTACCACTAGAATATGAAGTCACTCCATTAGTCTCTTATAAAAAGAAGTTTTTAGAATTCAATGTGAAAAGTCTGGTAGCTAATCCTGGACAACGACCAAAAATTTCAAATTATGATCCAAATGACAAAGATAAAATGTGCACTTTTATATTTTTAAATTTAAATTAATATATATTTTGATAGTAATGTGTATTACTTTTGCCCCCAGCATAAATTTTCTGGGTTCATCACTGTCACCAATACCAATATTATCAACATTAAAGTTCTCCTCTTTCATTTCTTATTCGATGTTATTTTTTTCCTTTAAAAGATATTGTATTATAATTTTTTTTGCGGCATTATTTTTATCAATGTTTTTTTTAATTAACCACCATTGGTGAAGAAATTTTTCAAAAACACACTTATTAATAGTTTGTGGAGATTTAAAAACCCACAAAATACAAATAAAATTTCTACAAAGCTAATTTTGTTATTATTTAATGAATTTTTTAACAGAGAGATCGTATTGTCCCAAAATAAAAATGTTAAGGATTAAAGTGTCTCCTTTTTTTGGATATGAATCATTTTATTTTTCGTAAAAATGGACAAAAATCGAATTGGATGTTTACTCTTACAATTTTGTCTGAAATGCAAATTAGACATTTTTCAGTAATAACATGACATAACTACCTTTGATTGGATTTATATATAATTTGTTTATAAAAAGATATTTTTATAAATTTTAGTTTATATTAATTTATATTTTTAATAATTTTTTTCAAATGGTAACTTCTAAAACACATTTTAACTAAATTAAAAGAAATAATAAATTAATTATTATGTAAAAGTGAAATTAATTATTCAAAATGTTTTCCTAGAATATTTTTCATTTTTTGCGCATGTTATTTTATAAGTCTATCTTATTTTTTATTTTCTTAATCTATACAAAAAGGAACTCATATATGAATAACAAAATCTAATGAATCGAAATACACAATATTTAAAATAATACTCAAATTATATTAGAAATTTATTATTATTAAATATTTATTATCTTTCGTAACAAAACATCTGCCATTTTTACAAACCAATGGAATAAAAAATAAAAAAATTAAACTTCCTCTATTGTACGTCCACCCACTCCCAGGGATTTCAAAAATAATAATTATTTATATTTTTAAATATTATTTTTTAATATAAAATTAAAAAATACTTTTTTTTTCAAAATTTAAATTATGTTTTTTTTCTAAAATATATATTAAAACCTAATTTATAAGCTTTAATTTAGTATAAATGAATTAAACTCAACACTTACATAAATTAGCTTCTTGCCAAACTTTATCAGACGATCTCTCATCCACTACTTCACTTGTCATTGGCTAATACCCAATGAAACTACTTTTTTATTTTAATTCTTTGCTATAAATAATTGTGTTGCTTTTTACGTCTCCAATTTTTGTAATACTGCTGACATCTTTGGAGTCTTCAAATTGTTCTTCATAAGAATCATTTAGGGGGACAATATGTGATATTACATGGACAACACAAACCAAATATATTATAAGATTCATGTAAAGTTTAAAAAAATACAAATAATATTGAAGGAAAAATAATAATTTGTATCCATAAATTTTGCTAAAAAAAATTATATTCATAAAAAATAAATTGTGTGTATTAAAAATATCCAAATTTTAAATTTTTTGTTGATTTTTTAAAAAAATTCTCAAATTATTACCTCTCTCTTTATTTTTAACTTCAATCCCACCGACTCTAGTGTAAAGATTGTAGATATACAGATATGTATGGTTCACCGACACGTGTTGTGGAATGTGGATGTGTGGTGTCGTGCAAGGCTTGGTAGAGGCTCAGCTTAGGCGGCTTTTCTTTTCATGTAACGGAATTTCTTTGGGTCGTCTCTATCCAGCTACTTGTTGGGCTCTTTGAACTTGCTTATAAGATTCTATGGCAAGGGTCAATTGTATTGAGACTGGAGGAAAAACTTGTCTAAAATAGCTGCTATTAGAACATTGGTCATGCTTCATATTTCCATTTCGAAGGAAAAAAAAAAGAACATTATTCATATGTGTTAATAATGGTAACATGTACATAATAATTTTTTTTTTTTCATTTTAACTAGGTATATATCCTTTAGCTCTCATAATAAAAGTAATTATACACATTAATAAATTATTTTTTTCATTTCAACTAGATATTTTTCAAATGTAATCTTTTTTCAACTTATTTTTAAGTAAATTAAAAAATAATTACAACAAAACATACATAATTTAATGTTTCATGCATTATCGTTTCAATATTTATATTTAAAAATTTTAAAAATTTTGTTTGTCTAAAACTAAATGCAACATTTAGAGTAACAACCCAAACAAATTTCGAATTACAAAAACAATATCATAATCAAATCTTAAATAATCGAAACTCTAAACTCAAATAAATTCCAAATTACAAACACAATATTAAAATTGACCTTAAATAAATCTAAATTCTAGATTCTAAACTTTAAACTATAAACTTTAAACCTTTAATTTAATAAACTCAAAATGCTAAACCTTAAATACTAAATACGAAATATTAAATCCTAAGTCATGTACCATAGACGCTAAATCCAAAAATCCTAAACAAAAATTACTTACTAGAGTGTGATACAATTTATTCTCTAAAATAAATTCGAATAACTTGTGAGAGTAGATGCACCATTTTTAATAAACCATTGAATTCATTAAATAAAAAAAATGCTATAAAAAAAATATTAATGGACCTCAATAAATATAAAATATATTAGTATACAAGTAAATAAATATTTTTTAATATATAATATTTTACAAAAACAAGTGTAACTTTTTTTAAAATAAATAAAAATAAATCATATTACTACATAAAAATATAATTTTTTTATTGAGATCAATTATAATATAGTAAATTTTTATAATATTAAAAATTCATAAGATATAATTTTTAGTTACACATATAAATGGTAAATACAAAATAATTTAATTTAATTTTATAATACTTTTAACAAATAATTAGATTGTTTCGTTCTTATATTAAGAGATATAAAAGGTAAAAAAAATTGATCACACAAAAATCATTTTAATTTATTGTTTGAGTTGGTTATTATTTTGATGGTGATAATTTAAGTAGTGGGAGAAACATTTAGTTTGCTCTCTAAGTTGAATCCAATAGGAATCTAAAAACCTACCTCACGCGGATGAAACCACAAGCTTTTAAGTATTTTATTTTTGACCTAATATTTTTAAAAAATTATTAGTTAACTCGCATATATATTAATATTTACAAAAATAATCCAAAATACAAATTTATTCCCAAAATAATAATGTTATGTTGGTAACAAACACAGCTCTTAAAATTCAAAAATCCTTTTTTGTAATTTGTCCAAAAATATATATAATTTTTAATTTGTTTTCGAATTTTATGGTTACCAATGTTCACAGTTTTTTTTTTTCAATTAATCTCTTGGCCATCAAACCTCATCAATTCCTATAAGTAATTCTCATTTACAACAACCTCAAAATCATCAAAACACTTCCGTTGGACTATTTCTCATGGCCGAACCAACCATCACAAGTAACAACAATAATTCATACCTAAAATATCATATATATTTGTTCTGGATATTGTTCAAAATTAAAATTGAGATCATGTTTAAAATCTTAATATTGTAATCGGGGTATAATTAATACCTAAAATTTTAATAATTAAATAACTAAAATAAATTAATTAAATAACAATAATTAATATCTAAAATATTGAAAAAAAATTTAAAAAATGTAAAAAATAAAAAAATTGATAAATAATAATAAATTTTATTATTATATCAAAAAGAATATTTTTATTTAAAAAGAAAAAAGAACTCATAAAAAATTGATATATTAAATAAATAAATAGATAGATAATTGCTAGAATCACAATTTGCACGTGAACCCTCACCTTCTTATGGGTGATCGGGAGGTTGCTATGAATTATATTTGTGAATAGTTTTAACTTGCGTTTCTCCTTTACTTGTTGCTTTGCTTTGTTTTACATCTCCATGACTAAACGGTTTCTTTTTCCACAGCAGTGGAAATGTCTGCCGAAGTGACGGGTCTTCAGGATTTGTTCTGGACCTTTTTGGCTGAGAGTGATGAGGAAACGATTGACGAGAGGTCGGCAGTTCCATCTGGGGATAAGGGCAAGGCTTCGTCTACGCAGGGGGCCGGGACCTAGGAAGACGGGACGCTGGTCTATGATCCCGAAGGGGCGCATGACTCACCTTCTCGCGAGGTGGTTGGTACTAGGGATTCTGTCTCCAATCCACCAATCGACGAAGACGTGGAAGAGGTTCCCAACCCCAAAAAGAGGAAGCTGTCCTCCAGTCTTGAAGGAGCTCTCACTATGATGGAGAGAAATTTGGATGTCGGAACCTTTATAGATTCCCAAATCTTTGTGTAGTTCTCTACGAAAGCTAACAATTCCTCCACTCAAAGACATATTACATTATTTATAGATAGTTGATTAGTATTTGAACTATTAGTCAAATTCTAAGAGTTTATTTAAAAACTATTTAACATGAGAAAAAAATTTTATTTTCTTTAAAAAAATATTTTTATTTAAAACTCAAGTCAATAATTTAAAATTACTATGATATATTAATAGAATAGAACTAAGTTTGAAGAGTGAAAGAGTGTATTTAGAAATCAAATTCTTTTTAGTTTAATTTATAAAAGAAGAAAAAATGAAAATTAGAATTCTCAAAAAATTCAAATTATTAGTTTTAGTTCTTCTAAAGCAAAAAAAAAAAAAAATTTAACTCTTAAGTAAATTATAATTCCTAATATTTCAAACAAATTCTAATACTCTTGCACATTTAATTAACATTAAATGTTTTAACTTAAAGAACTCTAATTTTATTAGAAACAATCTTCTACCATTAATAAGTGAAAGTAGATATATTAGTAATAAATTAGCCACAATATTAATCTAAATTTATCTATAACTATATATTATCGTTGATAAAATTTAATTATAAAAAGTATACTAAAAATTGACAATCATTATTTATCAATGTTTCTAAAACTTATGTTAAATATATTCTGCTTTAAGACTTGTTCTTATTTGCTAATTTTAAACCTAGCTATATTCCATGTAGCTATTAATTTCTAGTGAAAATCTTGAAATATTTTGGGAGGCAAATATCATATAATGTGATCTAAATTAAAACTACAAAAAAAAATCTGCATAAAATAATTTTTTTATACTTTTTAAATAGAATTTTAGAGGTGACAAATGTGATATGAAAAAAATTAATGAGATCCATAATTTAATTTGATCAAAATAAAAGAGAATAAGAATTGATGTCTAAATAATTTTTTTAATATGTAAAAAACAATGTGGTTGTTTGCACAAATATAATTTTTTTAAAGTAATTAGTTTAGGATTACATTAGTCTTTTTTATTTTTGCGTGTCCCATAAAATAAAAAAAGAAGCTCCTTTTTAGTGTCTTTAAAATATAGCCATTGGACTATATGAAACGAAGCCAACAGTGAATCCTTGCAGGATTGTAGCTGCTCACATCAGTTCGGATGCAGCTCGACTGGATAATACATGTTGCAACAGGCTTTGCCAAGCTGCTGTCTATCAAACAGTACGCTGCCAGATGTCCGCATGGCCATCATTGAATGGAAATATCTGTATGAAGACATCTGTACGCTATAATTGACCCTAAAATAATGGTGACGTATCCAAATGCAATGGCCGCCAAAAAACTATATTTCATACTAAAATTTAAAAATAAAATCAGTTTTAAATTTTAAAAATAGTAGAGTATTAAAGTGAATAACTCTTTGAGAATTTATGTTTTAGACAAATTAGTTCATAAAAAATATTAATAAAATTTTTTGGAATAATAAATATAGACAAAGTAATTTAAATTAAGACATTCTATTTTAACTATGTGAACTAATTTAAAATTAGTGTATCTACATTTACTATTCTAAAAGATTTTATTAACATTATTTTTAGGTATTTATCTGTTTAAGTATAAATTTTCAGGATTTATTTGTTATTTTACTTAAAATAGTAACGGTAGTCTTTTATTTTTAAATAAAAAATATATAATGTATACAAAATATTTTTTATCTTATAAAATTAATTATTATGCAATAAAATTTTTATAATATTAAAAAATTATATTAATTACAAAATATAGCATACTTAAATTATAAAAATAATTACAAAATATTATTATGCACTAATCTATCATTTAATATAATAATAATAATTTTTAAACGGGCAAATTCTTATTATACAAAAAATTTAACTAATTAAAATTATTTTATTTTAATAAAAGCATCATAAAATGATAGATAGATATTAAATTAGAGAAGTAGTATAAAATAGTATAAAAAGAGAAAACAAAAGAAAACATATAACTTTTTCATCGGCCATTTACGATAAAGGAGTCACTCAGATAAAGACACTTAGACTGTTCTTTTTTAAAGATGTTTTTCAGTAATTAAAATTTAACATATATAATCGATTAAATCATGTTATTTTTGTCAAAATTAGGCTAGACAAATTGATTTAACCGAAAAAATGATGAATCAAATCTTGAACTGATCTAAATTAATATTATTTTTTATAAGAAATGACTACAATACCCTTATTATAGAGAATGATTAAAAAATACTCTTATTATGTATATGTATATTAATTTTAAAAATTCTAAATCCTAACCCTATGATAGAAAAATAAAAGACTAAAATTTATGATTCTCAAAATGAATATATATAATAGAAGTATTTTAGTCATTTTCTATAATAGGATATTGTAGTCATTTTCAATAAAAAATAATATTAATTTAGATTAGTTCAAGATTTGATTCACCATTTTTTAGTCAAATCAATTTGTCTAGCCTAATTTTGACAAAAATAATACGATTTAATCGATTATATGTGTTAAATTTTAATTATTAAAAAACATCTTTATAAAAAGACATTTTCAGCTTTTTTATCTGAGGGACTCCCTTACAATAATAATCAATTTGCACATAAACCTTGATGGATGTATTGACATTATGCTTAGAGCTAAGCCAGCTAAGCAAGTACAAGCTGGTTGATAAACCACTATTTTATGGTTTATCTTGTGCTCAATTGAGTGGATTTTATCAATCTTTCATACACTTATTCATATGATTTGCATGAGTTTACGTTTTCCTTCCTGATTTTGTGCTATGATTGAAACTATGCTTCTTTGGCCTTATATTTGCTAATATTAATCCTCTCTTATTACTATTCGATGCCGTGATATGTGCGTTAAGTGATTTCAGAGATTATTGGTGTACAAGTTGCTACTAGTTAGTTACAGTTAGTTAGCTGTTAAGCTAGAACTTTCTAGAAGCTAGTTAGTTAGAGCCAGCTCATACTCCCTCTTTCCTTTATAAGCTGTAGAACTATGTTACTGTAGCTAATTTCTCACTTTCCCTTCTTCTTCAATTCAAGAACAGAACCCCTCTTCTTCTCTCTTTGATTTCTCACTCTCTGCTCTCTCTCTCTATTCTTTCATGCTTCTGTAATTGCTTTCAAGATTCACACCTAGGTTACTGATACCTTCATGGTATCAGAGCTTATGATGCCATAGCTTCCGCAAGCAACCAATTGAATCTCTGACTGAAGACTGCTCGAGAATCATAGCGCAAAATTTTGTTGCAACTCCTATATCCATGAAGCTGGCTGAAAATAACTACCTACAGTGGAAAGATCAAGTAGAGTCAACAATCAAAAGCAATGGCATGTTGAATCATCTCACTGGAGAGGACATTCCTCAAGTGTTTCTTCCAAATGGTACAGCAAATCCAGAGTTCCAGAAATGGAAGCGGCAAGATACTCTCTTGAAGTCTTGGTTACTGGCCTCAATGTCGAATCCCTTTACTACAAGAATGGTTGGGTGCACGCTCACACACCAGATCTAGAAAAGGCTAGAAGATCACTTCGCATCTCAAATCAAGGCCAAGGTAATGCAGCTGAACAACAAATTGAGCACGATCTAGATAGGTACGTCAGTCACTGAGTATGTTCTGTCGATAAAGAGTAATATTGATGCATTAGCTTCTGTTGGTGAACCAATAAAGGAGAGTGATCATATTAATGTAATCTTACATGGTTTAACTGAAGAATATAGAAATGTCATGACCTCTGTGTTAGCAAGATCTACTAGCATAACAGTAGGAGAATTAGAAGCACCGTTGCTAGCTCATGAAAGCATGTTAGCAAGATTTATAAAATGTGAAACTCTTATGCAAGCAAATATAGCTCAGCACTCACAATACACACAAGCTCAACAAAGTCAGTTCTATTCTCAGAACTCTGTAGGCAGAGAAAATTTTAGAGATAACTTTTGTGGCAAAACAAGAAGAATGTCTCAAGGAGACAGAGGCTCCTATGAAGGAGGAAGAATGACTCAAAATGCAGGAAGATATACACAAGAATTTGACAGTAGTAAAGGTCATGGCAAAAGTCAATATGGTAGAGGAAGAACAATGCAAGGAGATGGCAGGCCACAATGTCAGGTCTGTGATAAAGTAGGACACACAGCCAAATTCTGCTAGTACAGATATGACAAAGAACAGTATGAAGATACCTATGGTAGCAATAATCAGATCACTCAGCCAAAGGCAAACTATAGTAATGTGTTGACAACACCTTCAACCATGCAAGATCCAAACTGGTACCTGGATTTAGGAGCTACACATCATGTCACTCATGATGCACAGAACCTAATGGAGAAAGAAGAATACACAGGAGATGAACAAGTTGTCATAGGAGATGGTTTAGGTTTGCATATTCACCATGTTGGAAAAATGTGCTTTAACACTGATTTGAGCTCTAAATTACTATTCCTAACAAAACTGCTTCATTTCATGTACCTAAAATCACAAAAAATTTTATGAGTGTACATCAATTCTGCTGTGATAATAGATTTTTCTTTGAATTTCATGCTGACAAATGCTGCATTAAATCACAGGGAAGTAAAGAACTCCTCCTCCAAGGGAGTGTTGATAGAGGCTTGTATAAGTTTGGGGATATCACTACTGCACACACATCCTCAGTCTATATCTCTTTACTAACACAGTCAAATAAATTTCTAATTTGGCATGCAAGATTAGGTCATGCAAATCCAAGTGTAGTGTCAAAAATATTTAAGTCTTGTAATCTTTCTTTTACACCTAATAAAGAAGTCTGTGAAGCTTGTTGTATTAAAAAGTCACATCAATTGCCATTCTTACCCTCACAAACAGTATATACATTACCATTAGATCTTGTCTATTAAGACATTTGGGGACTTGCACCCCTGCCAGATAGTAGTGGAAACTGGTACTTTGTGATTTTTATTGATGCCTTTTTGAAGTTCATTTGGCTTTACCTTATTAAATCTAGAGCTCAAATTAAATTAGTTTTTTGTCACTTCCAACAAATGGTTGAATTGCAATTGAATACGAAATTAAAAATGTTACAATTTGATAATGCACCTGAGTATGTTAGTTTGTCTAAAATCTTAAAGGAAAAAGGAGTGCAGCACAGGTTCTCCTGCCCTCACGTCCATTAACAAAATGGCTCAGCAGAACAAATGCACAGACATATAGTGGAATGGGGCTCACACTCTTGGCTGGTGCTTCTATGCCAACAAAATTCTGGGGTGAAGCTGATCAATCTGCTGCCTACACCAGTCTTAGAAAGAGTATCCCCCACAGAAAAGCTCTTTGGCAAAACACCAACATAGGCAGATCTTAGAGTCTTGGCTATCTTTGTTTTCCTCATCAAAGACCCTATAATAGACATAAATTGGACTTCAGATCCTCACCCTGTATATTTATTGGCTATAGCACAACTCACAAGGGCTATAAATGCCTTACCCAAGATGGAAAGACAATAATCACCCGAAATGTAGTATTTGTTGAAGACAAATTTCCTTTTGAGAAACTCAAAGAAAGAAGTCAATTGCCAGCATCCTCAATTGATCAAGCATCACAGCCACCTACCATTCCTATACTTCCAATTTTAATAGACACAGTAACAGCACAAAATGCTACAAGCTCATCTCTAAGAATGCAGCCAGTCCTCCCCTCTCAACCCGCTCAAATTCAACCAAATTCACCTCTAACAAGTCAATCAGCCCAAGGCTCAGGTTCACCATCAAGCCCATTGACTCCAGCCTCAACACAGCAACCACTTCAGTCAGTCTCAGATAGAACAATGCAGCCAATCCCACCTTCAACACTTCCTTCCATAGCAAGAAACTCTCAAAGACCTATAGCAGTCTCATCAGTACCTGTCCCCATACCAATCAATGACATAGAGATAGTCCTGCCAATCTCTGAGTCAATGGTCACTCAAAGCAAGGTGGGAATTGTGAGACCAAAAGCATTTCAAGCTAGCCTAGAGCCTAGAAGTGTGAAGCAAGCACTTAACATGCCAGAGTGGAAAAAAGCAATGGACCTGGAATATGATGCATTGATGAAAAATAATACATGCAAACTAGTGCGGTTGCCACCAAACAGAGAGGCAATAGGAAGTAGGTGGATTTTTAGAGCAAAGTACAACTCTGACGGTTCTTTGCAGAAATACAAGCCAAGGTTGATGGCTTAAGGCTATGCCCAAAGATCCGTATTCGACTTTACAGAGACTAACAGTCCTGTAGTGAAACCTACATCTATCAGAGTAATTCTGACCATTGCTTTGGCGAACTCATGGACAATAAGGCAGCTCGATGTTAATAATGCTTTTCTACATGGGGACTTAATAGAAGAAGTATACATGAAGCAGCCTCAAGGGTATGAACAGGGAGATTCATCACTAGTGTGCAAGCTGACAAAGGCCCTCTATAGCCTAAAACAAGCACCAAGAGAATGGTACAGCAAGCTAGCATCCGGTCTGAAAGATGTTGGCTTCACCCCCA
This sequence comes from Arachis hypogaea, assembly GCF_003086295.3. Classification (NCBI taxonomy): domain Eukaryota; kingdom Viridiplantae; phylum Streptophyta; class Magnoliopsida; order Fabales; family Fabaceae; genus Arachis; species Arachis hypogaea. Next base: position 83,986,027 of record NC_092037.1, on the reverse strand, counting down.
CAAAGTCTGATGTCTTTGTGTTTCAAAGCAGCCGTCAAGGAGAAAGAATGTTTGTGTTAGTCTATGTAGATGATATTATAGTCATTGGTGATTCTGAAAGCACAATCAATCAAGTTATCAAGAAGCTAAACAACATGTTTGCCCTAAAAGATATGGGAAGCCTGCACTATTTTCTTGGCATTCAGGTGACAAGAACAAGTAGTGGCGGACTGATTCTCACCCAACAAAAGTACATCAAGGAGCTACTAAGGAAGGCAAACATGGTAGGATGCACTGCCTGCCACACTCCATTACCCTCCACAGTCAAGTTATCATCCTTTGGAGGTGCAAATTTTCATGACCCAACCCTTTACAGGTCCCTGATTAACAGCCTGCAATACTTGACTATAACAAGACCTGAAATATCCTTTAGTGTACACAAGCTGGCACAGTTTGTTCAAACTCCATTGGAATGTCATTGAAAAATGGTAAAAAGAGTGCTGAGGTATTTGAGTGGAACTGCAAACTATGGGTTGAATCTAAAGAAAGAGAATTCTATGTTAATCAATGCCTACAGTGATTCGGACTGGGCTGGGGATCCTGATGATAGGAAATCCACCAGTGGCTATTGTGTGTTCTTGGGGTCAAACTTGGTATCTTGGGCTTCAAGAAAGCAGACTGCAGTTGCTAGGTCCAGTACAGAAGCAGAGTACATGAGCATGGTAGACCTAGTAGCTGAGTTAATTTGGATAAACAACCTGCTGTGTTAGCTTCAATTCTCTCCCAAGGAGTCTCCTATGCTATACTGCGACAACCAGAGTGCAGTATTTCTGGCTGCAAACCTCATTCTGCATTCAAAGTCCAAGCACTTTGAAATTGATCTCCACTTTGTGAGAGATCATGTCAACAACAAGCGCATAAGAGTGAGCCACATCCCAGGAGCAGTTCAAGTAACTGACATTCTCACAAAGGCAATTCCATCCGAAGCCTTTTTGCACTTCAGAGAGAGGTTAAATGTTACTGAAGCAGTCCAAGAACAGATCACAGAAGCAGCTCAGAAACAAGCTTGTATGTTGAAGAAAACAGAAGAAAAGGAAACTAGAGATGATGATAGATGTATTGACATTATGCTTAGAGCTAAGCCAGCTAAGCAAGTACAAGCTGGTGTACAAGTTGCTATTAGTTAGTTACAGTTAGTTAGCTGTTAAGCTAGAACTCTCTAGAAGCTAGTTAGTTAGAGCCAGCTCACACTCCCTCTTTTCTTTATAAACTGTAGAACTCTGTTACTGTAGCTAATTTTTCACTTTCCCTTCTTCAATTCAAGAACAGAACCCGTCTTTTTCTCTCTTTGATTTCTCACTTTCTGCTCTTTCTGTTCTCTCATGCTTCTGTAATTGCTTTCAAAATTCACACCTAGGTTACTGACACCTTCATACATTCGATAAAAATTTACAATAATAGTCATTTTTTACTTTTTACATAAACTTCTATACTATATTACAATTTATATAAAGTAAATATAGGATATAAATATTTTGTAATTTAAAAAATTATAATTGCGTAATATTAATTCATCATTTTATTTCAAAGAAAAGTCTAAGAAGCCAACAATTTTATTGCATTTTGGCCAGCATGTAACCAGCAGAGAAAGGTGAGCCATTGGATAAAATCTCACACCAATCTCACACCATCAAATCATCATTGATGGCTAGTTGATGGCTACCAATCACAAATGTTACTGGTCTCCTAGCATTGCTCATATTTCTTTATTTATGCAATTTGCCCAATTTCTCTTTATGTTTTCTAGGAGGGATATTTAAACCATAAAAACTATTGGATTCAATTAAAAGTAAATAAATTAATTATTTTTACCAAAACTAATTTTGCTTGTTAAAATCCTCTCCAAAATATGAAAGTTTCATAAAATAAAATATTTTATTATTATACAAAAAACCGTGGCATTATAGAGTGTTAAAAGATATGAAAATTAAGTAACAAGTTCATATAGTGATAAAAATGAGAAATGACAAAAGATGTTCATAGAATTATTTTTTATAGTTCCATCAATGGAGCTGTTCATAGAATCTTCACGGAATAGTTCCTCTCGTTTGTTAATTATTCTTAGTCGGTTAGTACACGTGGCAGAATATCCATAGAATACATCGTTAATTTTCATTTGCTCAGTGATTGTAACGCTCTGTTTCCGCAAAACGGCATTTGATTAAGAAGATCTCCCCTAGCGGAATCCTTTGATTAATTGATTCCCTCATAAATCATCATAATCATAACAATAAGAATGTGTTTAACGAACTTCTCCATGCTCCGTTGACCTCTTTCTTCGATGAATACAAAAATGGGTGAAGAAGATCTTCGGTTCTTCGAGTTGAATACAGGGGCTAAGATACCTTCAATTGGCTTGGGAACTTGGCGTGTTGGATCTGCTGACGTTGCTCACACTTTAGCCACTGCTATCAAGGTTCCATATCCATTAACCTCATATACTATGCTAAACTTGGAATTTTGATGAATCGTTTTATTTTGTTGTATTGACGTCCTTTTTCTTTTGAATATGTGTTTAACAGTTTTGATTATAGATAAATATCTATGTAAAACATCTTAAAGTATATATATAAATTATAAAATTAATTTGAATGTACTATCCATCGAAATTCGAACGTAGAAGAGTTTGCTGAGTATGTCGAACAAAAGAGGCACTCAGCCTATTTAGGCCGGCTACAACGACTAGATAGGCCAAGAGTCTCAATGGAGGAGCCAAATTTTCATATCTCATAATTGGCTCCTGCGTTTTGTCTGAGATTTTGTGGGGCTTTAAGAATACTATTTAAAGGCTGCACGAAAAAATCGGTATACAATAGTTCAATCACATCTGTTCTTTTGGATGACTATTCACTCGTTTAAACTCTAGCTTTCTTACTTCTATGGGAGACAGAAACAGATGTGTGTTAGTTATGTGTTAATTTTAAGGTAATCAATTAATCATGTTTACTACATGGTTCAGGACTTAGATTAACAGTGATTTACTGGTATGTGTTTCTCACATGATTTTTTTTTTTTTTTGGTTTACAAAATTTGAGCAATAGATAAACTAAACAGTCCCCAATATCTTTTTTTTTTCACTTTGCAGACATACTTAACCTTTCCCTCTTTGTATATGATTACTACTTCATTTTAACTAATATGCCTTAGTTTTGGAAATGGATTAATTTCATAATGTCAAATTGTCAATGCAGGTTGGGTATCGACATATAGATTGTGCTCATATTTATGGAAATGAAAAGGAGGTGAGAGTTGTTTTACTTACACATTTGAAAAAGATGTAAGTTGGGGTTTATAATATAATGCCATATACATGTTTCCTTTTGTTATGCTATTCTCCCTTTTCTTGATACAACATAAGATGAAAATGATTGAAAACTTGAAAATAAAATAAAGTTGTAAATTTGTAATTGAGCAAGCTGCTATTCAAATGATTCCCCTTAACTTTCCTTCCATCTTGTATAAAATTTAAGGCTTGACGCTTAATCATGAACTTTTGCTAGATTGTTGGCTTAATCAATTATTTACCTTGTTTTCAGCTTTAATGAAAACATAGAAATTTGCTAATGAAACCATATATGTAACCTTTAGCTTAAAAACTATATGTTGTTTATAGTAATTATATAAAACAGAACCTTACATAAAAGGGTAAAAAGGAGTAGTTCAGCAGTAGTTTTTGACAAAGCATTGTGAATTTGGAACACTCCTTGATGTTCCACCGAAGGACTAGCCAGAATGTATTCCTTAACAAATCCCTTTTGAAAGGAACAAGTCTCTCTAAGCTAAGAGTACTTAAGGCTCTTGATTGGTTTGCATTTACTTGAATTAATATCAATAACACGTAGGCGTATAGGCCGACATTTGCATGATGTGTTTCCTGGTTCATTCGATATCAATAAACTTTTTCAAAAAATGAAACAATAATAATAAAAAAATTTATCCGAGGTTGCTTGACTGCTTGGAAATAGGATCTTTTTGGGTATGCCTAAATGCTTATTATATGGAATTTGCCATGCACATTCTTTAAATAGGATCTTTTATGTGGATTAAAGCAAAGGCATAATAGAAACTTTAAGGCTCACAAGTGAAGTGCAACTCACCATTTAGTTTATTTTGGTCATAAAATTCATATTTCAAGTTAATGCCACAGTTTTTATCCTCTTCTTGTATTGCACTGCCATAGTACTCTCTTTCTATCTGTTAACACATGTAAAATTTATGTAGATTGGAGATGCCTTGAAGGAGTTGTTCGCCAATGGGGTTGTTAAGCGTGATGAAATGTGGATCACTTCAAAGTTGTGGTTTGTCTGTTTTCTTTCAACTTCTAAACTTTTTTACTTATTTAAAACACATTCTAATTGGCAAGGTTCCAATATTTTCTTGAAAAATCATTTCGTGTTTCAGAGTTAAGTTTTATGACATTGCCTTAGCTTGATACAAAGAATCCTAACATTAGCATCATTAATGATATTACAATTTGCTTGTAAGTCCAATCTAGAAGAATGGTAATGCTGATCTTCATGAATCTATAAACACCATAAAACCTGTTTGATCTGAACCATGGGCTCCTTTTTTCTGCTACAATAATTTTAGTTACCTAACTATGCAAAAAGATGTTGATACTCTTCCTGCACTAGACCTGAAATAATACTTGTATGAAGAATGCTCTGTTTCAGGCCTACCAATCTGCAAGAAGTTATCTCTTTCGTAGCCCAACATAAAGAAGGGAAAGGAAAAACATAACTGACCATAGAATGTGAGTTATAAGAAAGAATTGCGCCAGAAAATTCACAAGTTCAACCTCTTCAAAAAGAGAAATGAGTAGAATCAAGTATAATCAATTTCCTGTGCAAGTCATAATTCTAAAAACCTAGAACCCTGCATTGAATAGAAATGTTTATTAGGTGAATCATGTACAAGAAAGAGAGATGATAGATTTCAATCTTAAAGAAAGTACACCATAAAATTTTTGGAAGACTCTACTAAAATATGATGGTTACTTGTTGAAAGTCTTTTGTCACTTGTATGGCCTTAGCAAATAATAACCTTGTTCCTTAAATTCGGTTTTATATGCAATGTAACACCAAATCTTGAGGTACATTCCCTTCTTCTTAACTTGTCTTACAAATGTTTTAGGTGCACTGATCACTCGCCGGAAGATGTCCCAAAGGCATTGGATAGAACTTTGCGGAATTTGCAACTAGACTATCTGGATCTCTACCTTGTATGTAAAACCACACTGAATTTTAAGATATTCATACATCATATGCTATTAATTGTGTTTTTAATATATTCATACATCATATTCTATTAATTGTGTTTATTACACTGTAACTCAAGCCAAGTTCTAATATTAAGACTTTCTTTACCATATTTTACAAGTTATTGTAGATTCACTGGCCAGTCAGCATAAAAAACGGGGTATGTACTAAACCTGACATACCAAGCACATGGAGAGCAATGGAGGAACTCTACAATTCCAGGAAGGCCCGAGCTATTGGGGTAAGCAATTTCAGTGTAAAGAAGCTTCAGGATCTATTGGAGGTTGCACAAGTTCCTCCGGCTGTTAACCAAGTGGAATTGCATCCTTCATTGCAGCAACCAAAGTTGCATGAGTTCTGTAACTCCAAGGGAGTGCACTTATCTGTGAGTATTCAAATTTGAGGTCTTAGCATAATAATTACCTGGTTTTAACCAATGCAATCAAACTCGAGAGTCCATCTAAACTCGTGGAGCTTACACGTGTATGTATTCTCAATTCTAGTACCCTATGTTTTAAAAAATTTAATGTCCATGTACCTTTATCTGTGCAGCAACTCAAATAAGTACTCTTCATGTTTGCAAATAACTGTCGTTATGTCGATTTTCTCAATGATCACTATGTCGAAATTGGCAATTATTTTTGAAACAGGTGGAATATGGATAGGAATCTTCCATGATTCTGAGCTGTCACCCTTTACTAACTATTTATCTTTATTCAGGGTTATTCGCCGCTTGGTAAAGGATTAAGTAGGACTAATATTCTTATGGATCCAGTTCTTCACACTGTTGCAGAGAAGCTGGGGAAGACACCAGCGCAAATAGCTCTTAGGTGGGGTTTACAGATGGGAAACAGTGTACTTCCCAAGAGCACAAGTGCTACCAGAATCAAAGAGAACTTTGATTTGTTTGATTGGTCTATACCTGAGGATTTGCTGGCCAAGTTCTCTGAAATTAAGCAGGCAAGTCACTTCATGCAATCGTTTCGGTAACTTGTTATATATTTTCTCTGAATCAAACTAAATACCTCTTTGGACTTTGGACAAATTGTTTGGTACATCCAAAAATAAATGTATCTGGAGTGAATTTTTAATATATTGATTTGTCTAAAATGACATATGCTTTTGACATTTAACTGTTACTATCTTCACAAAGAAATAATATTTGGCTAAAACAAAATCATTAGTTGAAAAGAAGTACACGATTATCATTAATATACTAAAAATTAAAAACTAGTGTTTAGTTCCGATTGCATGATTTATTTATGCAGGAGAGAGTGGTTGCTGGTGAAGAATTTATGAGCGAAATACCTGATGGGTACAAAACAATTGAAGAACTCTGGGATGGTGAATAATGGAACAGATTCCCACATTGAGCATTTGGACATTGAACTGTAACTGTTTACATAATTTGGGGTGGAAATATTAACTAGATCAAACCTTTTGAATGTTTCCAGTATCTGGCATTCATGGTGTATGTTCTTCTGTATGATGGTTGTAATAAATAATAATTTGCCATCAGACTACTGGATTTTGTGTCAAACTCGCAGAGTTTTTGGGCAATCCATATTCATGTTTGTTTATTGCTAGTATATAATAAGCCGATATGTTAGATTAGATAAATCATTGCCTACACAAAAACATCAACCACCAAATTAGACATTAGGATAAAATATACATTAAAAATAAATTAAATAATATATATATTTAATGGTGGATATTTTATGTCTGTATAATATTTTGTTAGATTAATGAAAGGGTTGGGGCAAAATAACTAGTACCATATAATCACATTTTTTATTCCACAAAAATACCCTTAATGCAGTTCACCTTTCAACTCACGTTGGATCTCCGAATTGCAAGCAATTTGCAGCATCACATGCCTTGATCCAATACGACCATCATCTCTCTTATACAATACAATTGATGTTAAGAAATCCCTCTTAGTCTTAGTAAGCAGCGAAATATTACAAGCAACAAAATGATCAAAATGACACACAAACTTTTGTAATATATTAAAAAATGTCTCTTTCTCTACATGAATGAAGGTCACAAAAATACCAAATAAGACACAATATTTCCTAAAAAATGTCTCTTTCTCTTTCAAAACTATTGGCACAATATTTTCCAAAAAATATCTAACAATAAATCTTCACCATTTCTCACTCACTTATAACTCTTTAGTGTATAGAAACTCTTTTTTCTCTCTATGTAAAAAGTGTAAAACACCATCTTATATTTCCTTCTTATTATTATTGTTGCCGTTTCACATTTAAAATAAAATCAGTCTTCTATAAAATTTTAGTCAGACACTTTAAAAAATTTTGGATTTAAATCTTCTAAATTTTGAATTTTATTTTAGAGGAAAAAGTATGATCTATCATCATTTATTTTATAAGTGGGACTAAGATAAAATATGAGAGAGAAAACATTCGATGATAAGAGATCTCTCATTTCTCACTTTATCCTCTAAAGTGAAAATCTTAAATTTAGAGGATCCAAATTCAAAAATTTTAATCCATATTTTAATAGTCAATACATTTTATTATTTTAATTACTAAATCAGTCTTTAATATTTTATTTTATTAGATAAATTAATTTTTACATTAAATTTTAATAAAAAATTAGATGAATCAATTATTATCACTATTTAATAAAGATATAATAAATCTTAAAAACTTTTTTTTTACCAAAATTAGGAGTAAATTTTTAGATAAGTACAAATAAATTATATCATTTGAGCTATTACTTGTTGGCAAATTAATAAGTAATATAAATTAATAAGCAATTTTATATAAACATTAATTTAGGGTAAAGTATTAAATTAGTCTCTTATATTTGGGTGTAATTCTGTTTTAATCCTTAAGGTTTAAAGTGTTCTATTTGAAACAAAAAAAGTTTCATTTAGCATCAATTTAGTCCCACAGTAAAATCAAACTTAAATAATTAACGGAATGTCCTACATAACAACTGTACAAGAACAAAATCGATAATCTGGATAACAAGTACAAGCTCTAGAGGTACAAAATCAACCGTTGATGCATCAATACATTTATTTATCATTTTTTTATAATTGGTCCCCTATGTTTGGGCGTAATTCTGTTTTAATCCTTAAGGTTTAAAGTGTCCTATTTGAATCAAAAAAGTTTCATTTAGCATCATTTTAGTCCCACAGGTCAAAGTTAAATAATTAATGGAATGTCCTAATTAACGGAATGTCCTACATAACAACAGTACAAGAACAAAATCAATAATTTGGAGAACAAGTACAAGCTCCAGAAGCACAAAATCAACCGTTGATGCATCAATACATTTATTTATCATTCTCTTTAGTTCTATAGAAAATATTTTATTTATATTATAAAAAAATAATAACTAAATATATTGGTGTATTAACAGTTGATTTTGTGCCTTTAGAGCTTGTATTTGTTCTCCAGATTATCGATTTTTGTTCTTGTGCTGTTGTTATGTAGAATATTCCGTTAATTATTTAAGTTTGATTTCACTGTAGGACTAAATTGATGCTAAATGAAACTTTTTTGAATTCAAATAGGACACTTTAAACTTTAAGGACTAAAATAAAATTACGCCCAAATATAGGAGACCAATTTAATATTTTACCCCATTAATTTATTTAATAAAATAAATTTTAAATACTTATTTAATAATTAAAATTTATTAAAGACTAAAATATTTTACTAAAATTTTCTTAGACATTGATTTCTATTAAAATAAAAATTCAGATATAATTAATTTTATGTAAAATTAATTACTAAAAATAGTTAAATAATTTAATATATTTGGCTAAATTATTATCTAATAGCTATTTATTTGAAATAACTCCATCTTGAGTTTCGACCTTAAATTAATTACTCCAAAACTTTATAAAAAATTTATGAATTTTTTTTTTCTATCAAAAAGCGTTACCTCTCTCAACTCTGCAGCTGTGGTCACATTTCACAATGGTAGACCTTGCTCCTTGCTTAAGGGGTTGAAGCCTTGAAGGCAAGGCTTTGTGCCTTTGTCCCACTTTGACTACGGTAAAGGTACAATGAGAATCACAAGAAGGTGTGCGCGCGCAAATCTCTTCAGTTTGTTTCCCCCTGTTCCATCCCGCAGGCTCTACCATCTTCCTCCTTCACCCGTTGTTAATGTCGATGATGCTGTTGCCTCTTTCACCACCCTTCTCAACAACCCCAATCCACCTTCTCAACTCGAATTCAGTAAGATTCTTTCTTCTCTGGTTAAGATCAAACAATACCCCACTGCTGTTTCCCTTTTCTTGCAAATGGAAAATAGGGGAATCATTCCTAGCCTTATTGCACTCAATATATTGTTGAATTGTTTCTGCCATTTGGGTCATATGGACTTCGCTTTTTCTGTTTTGGGTAAGATTATCAAGATTGGTTATGAATTTGATGTTATAACTCTAACGACACTCATCAAAGGGTTCTGTATAAACTGCAAGGTTAGGGAAGCATTAGCGTTTCATGATAGGGTAAGAGCGCTAGGGTTTCAGCTCAACGAGGTCAGTTATAACACTTTGACCAATGGGCTTTGTAAAATAGGGCACACAGGAGCTGCTGTTAAGTTGCTAGAAAAATTGGAGACACAGCCGGTAAAACCTAATGTAGTACTGTACAATACTGTCATCGATGCGCTGTGTAAAGATGGGCTTGTAATCGAGGCGAGCGAGTTGTTTTCTAAGATGATTTCAAGGGGGATTTCTCCTGATGTCATCACTTATAGTTCCCTAATTCTTGGTTTTTGCATCATAAGTCGATTAGATGAAGCTGCTCAATTGCTTAATGAAATGGGGAAAAAGGGCATCGAGCCCGATGTATATACCTTTAGTATATTGATAGATGCATTGTGTAAGGAAGGGCGAATCGGCGAAGCACAAAGTGTGTTGGATAGGATGTCATTAGGAGGCCATAAGCTGAATGTTGTCCCTTACAATGCTCTAATGAATGGATACGTCATAAGAAATGACGTCAATAAGGCAGCTGAGTTATTTGATGATATGATGAAAAGTGGTTTGGTTCCTAATGTTAGGAGTTACAACACTATGATCAATGGATATTGTAAGAATAAGAGAGTGGATAAAGCCATAGAACTCTTTAAACAAATGCGTCACAAAAATTTGGTTCCTGATATTGTAACATACAATTCTCTTATTGATGGCATGTGTAAATCACAAAGAATTTCCTGTGCACTGGGTCTTCTTGCTGAGATGCATGATAATGGTCAGTCTCCTAGTTTAATAACTTTCAATATCGTGGTAGATGGTTTGTGCAAAGTCCAACGTGTTGATGAGGCAATTGCGTTATTCCGACAGATTCTTGACAAAGGGATTAGTCCGGACGTGGACACGTACAATACTCTTCTTGATGGGTTGTGCAAATGTGGAAGATTAAACAATGCAAAAGAGTTTTTTCAACATCTTTTGACCAACAACTATTGTCTAGAAGTTAGGACTTATAATATTATGATCAACGGACTTTGTAAAGAGGGGTTATTTGATGAAGCGATAACCTTGCTCTCAAAAATGGAAAGCAATGGTTACCTGCCTGATTGTGTAAGTTATGAAACAATTGTTTATGCTCTTTTTGACAAAAATGATAATGAAAGAGCAGAGAAATTTCTTCGTGAAATGATAAGTAGAGGTTTGCTAAAGATAGAGGTGAGAGAAATTATGTCCTATATGCTTCAGTTAATATTTACTTTGTTTTTCTTTTTTGAAAAGTGCATGTTTCTTTTTCCTTCTCCGGATGTTGAACTATATATTGCCTTCAATGTTGAATTCGATGTTTCTTTATGGTGTTTCCATTTAATTAAGATGATGATATTCTTAACTCTTTTTTAAGTAATTCTAATTACTTACGAAGTCCTTGGTAATTGATATTGTGAGGCTGTTTCAGGTCATCCAAAATAATATCTAATTTCTCAAGTGCTTTATCCTTTTTGTATTTGAAATCTATCATAATATTAATCCCATGATTTGGCATGTGAATTCAATAACATGATACCATGTACCTTATTTCAAAAATCTTGACTTGCTTTTATGAATTATATACAATCGAAACAAGTGTTTGCCTCATGAACTTTTTTTCCCAAACAATGTATGATTTTGCACCATCAAAGGTTGTTGCTGATTTTGGTTGTAATCATTTTTGGAAGGGTCTTTTTCTTTATTATTCTTATTTTAATTTATTTTTAACAAACAGTGCATACTTATGTTAGTACTGGCTTGCAAATTGGTCTTAGTTATAACACTAACTGAATTCATGCATGGTTTCATCTTAATATGATTCTGCAATCTGCACATATATGTTCTAAAAGTTTTGTGTTTTTTCTTTAAATGATTTCTATGTAGGATTGCAAGACTACGATTCCAGTGGAAGTGGATCGGATCCTTAGAACATCCAAAGGAATCCAATGACGTTGACAGTTCTCATATTTTCATTATCTCAGATGGATATTCGAAAGATATGTGAAAAATATCTTTGATCATAAGGTTATCAGCTTTAACATATGAAGGTCGGTATTTGGTTGAAGAAATTGGCTTGCATAGAAACATTATTTCTGGCCACTGCTCTTTTTTAGCTAACCAGGCCTTAACCTGCTGGTATCCTCTAGCCGGAAGTTAACGCCTAATTCCTGAACCCGTCTGTGTTCACCTTTTAGGAGGTAGGGGGGCTGCTCATCAAACCCTGTTGCATAAATGCCACTCCTAAAGATCGAACCAGGACATGACAGTTAAGCAATTCAAGCAATTACTACTTTTGCTAGGTATTGTGATTCTTTTTGCTGGTCACTGCTCACGTGCCGTTGTTAGTATTTTGTGCTCTCTTTGGAGAGACAGATTCAAGGGAATTCTGCACCTTCACTGTAATAATGCCTGACGCGAAACTTTTGTTGTTCTTAATAGGAATAAGTAATTGATTTATTAAGCAATACGAAGGGTTTTTGGGTTTTGTAAGCCGTATCAAAATGTTGGTTAAGCTGCTCTAGGATCTTGAGTAGAATACTTGCGAACTGGAGGAATGCTGGATTCGCAGCTGATCTTACTGGAAACTTTGTCTTCCTTTTTTTCAGGTACTACATCAGAGATATCGAAGTACCGGCATTGTTGGATCGTTTCTTAGATTATGAAACTGCTTTTTGTTTTATGCTTGACGGCAAAGCATTAATGTAATCAAATATTTTGGAGATTCTGATGTTATCTTAAGCATCCTAGGCTTGTGGTAGCTTTAACAATGTAACCAACAAAGTTCATGAGAAGGGAAGTTGATGGTTTTGCTCTCAAGTGAGATTTGTACAGTTCATTTTTCCTTTTCTTTTATATATATATCAGAATGGCCTAAAGAAAAACCTCACGCTTGCTATTCAGTTTCATTATCTCCACATTCTGGCCTTCACAACTTCTTTGACTCATCCTAACTCCTCTATCTTTTTTCAAGATTGGTATTCTTCCTGTCTCCATGCTAAGTATCTTAGCTTTGGTGCACAAATAATATTTGAATGGACCTATATTCAATGTTTTAATATCTTTTATTTCAGAAAATTTTAAGGATTAATAGTCAAATTAGTCTTTGAAAATGAAACATTTTTAAAATTCGTTTCTAAAAGATTTTATCAATCAAATTGGTCTTTTAAATATTACAAATTAATTATATTTTTCCTTCGGTTACTCCATTAATAATTTTCGTCAATATTAGTGATTTTTCCTAATTACATAAATCATATTCCCAATATAACCTAACGACTAAATTGATAAATTTTTTTAAACACATTTTGTCAATGTTCAATTAGTCAGGTCATATATTATGTATATTATCAAAGAATGTATTACAATATCAATCGTTAATAGAAATTGTTAATGAGATAACTGAAAAATAAATATGATTAATTTTTAATCTTTAATGAATCAATTTGATTAAAAAAAATTTTTAAGGATAAATTTAAAAAATAGTTTATCTACCCAGAATCTTAACTTCCCTTAAAATTAATATTTCTCTAGGCATACCAATCCATTTGGCAGTATTTGAGTATTTGTATTGAGATTAGGCTAGGGTGCATTTTGTTTAGTATTTGCATTAATCCATTGTAGCTATACTAAAGATCCAAAATTTTGTTTCCGGGCCTTGCTAACGGCAGTTTTGATACATATTAAAGAAGCAATAGAAAATATTTCGACCAATACACTCGTCAAATGATTAGTTAATTCACTTCATTTATCTGTTTAAATAAGTGTCAGTAATTTAAATTTGAGAAAATTTTATTTCTCTCTTATGAGAGATGTTAAAATGATACTTTTTTTTATATGTAAGATATACATTTTTCTCTCATATAACTTTTAAAAAATCTCCTTTTTAATCTATTTTAAATTTTTTGTGTTAATTAATGTTAACTTTAACTATTTTTTAAGAAATAAATTATTTTCTAAAAAATACCCTTAAACAAAAATTTTATTTTTTTCATTAAATTTTACTTACCAAAATACTCTTTAATAAATTATTTTTTATTGATTAAGTTATATTTTTACCAAAATATTTTAAAAAAATTAATAATTAAATTATTTCTTTCTAAAAACCCTTCAATAATTTTTTAATTTTGTAATTTTATCAAAATTTTCATTAACAATTATAGTTATATTTTTACTATTAATTTTTCAACATCAATATATATTATCCTAACATTAAATAAAAAAAATCTTGGTAATATTTTTTTTTTCAATATCAATATATATTAATTGTTATACATATTAACGGTGGTATGATTTTTTATTTAATATTAAAATAATATATATTAAAATAAAAAATTAATAGTAATATATAAAAATAATTGTTAACGAAAATTTTGGTAAAATCACAATTGAATAATTAAAAAATTATTGAAAGGTATCTTAGAAAAATAATTTAATTATTAAATTTTTTTAAAAATATTTTGATAAATACAATTTAATCAATAAAAAATAATTTATTAAAAGATATTTGGGTAAGTAAAATTTAAAGACAAAAAATAAAATTTTTGTTAAAGAGTATTTTTGTAAAAAATAATTTATTTTTTTTTGAAAAATGGATAAAATTAATATTAGTTATACAAAAAATTTAAAATGAATCAAGGAGGTTTTTTAAAAATTATAAGAGAGAAAAATATATATTTTACAAATAAAGAGGAGGAGAGTGTCATTTTAGCATCTCTTAAGAGAAAGGAGTGAAATTTTTTCTTTAAATTTTATTTTGTGTATGCAATAATTTATTGTTTAATAACAAATTTTAAAATAAAACATAAATTTATGATAAATTAATTATTAATTTATTAGATTGAAAAATACCATGGAAAAAAATAGTTTAAAATCGAAGGTGTTTTTATCTTTCATTATATTGAATGCCTCAAGAATTTGAGAAGTTTCTATTATTATTATTTTATTAACAAATTTTTTAGCATGCTTATTTTTTTTCCCCTTTCCTGTTTTACTTGGTGAATACTTTTATAGAGTTTTTATTGTACAGATTGTATAGATTTTTTAAATTTTTTCCAAAAGTGAAATGTGTCATTTGAAACTTAAATTTCCTTTTGTAATTGATAGCTAATTAGATATAGTAAATTAATAACAAATATAAAACATAACTTTATGAAGTAATAAAAAAAAGTTACATGACCACAACCTACAATGGCTTGTTTGGGTAAATTTATAAGAAATTTTTTTTTTGAGTTATTTTCTTAGAAGATTTTATAAAAAAAAATTTATATTTAAATATTTCATACAAAAATTTTTTTTTATTTATAAATTATATTTAGGTATAACAATATAAAATTATTTATTTATTTATTTATTATGTAAAAAATATTTTTTTAAAAAAAATATTTTAAAAAAGATGTAAATTGTAGCTTCTAAAAAAATATATTTTTTATTTTTTTAGTATTTTTATTTTTACTACAAAAAATTTATCAAATACATTAAAAAATAAAAAATATTTTTTATCCACTTAATGGTACCTAAACAAGCATGATGTATTGTGGAAACTTTTTTTTATATAAATAAAAAATTCATATTTTTCAATATTTATAGTTTTTTAATTTTTTTTACCGTTTTAAACATTATCACTATTTAGTTACACAAAAAAAACATTATCACTATTTCACAGGGAATATAAAATTAACTAACAATGTTATTGTGCACACACTACCTGCGCAACAAAATAGTATTTGCCTATTAGAATTGCACAATTATTGACTGCAAAATTATTAGAGAGATCTTGGTACTATAGTGCACATGTTACATGCGAAATTATCAGGAAAGATGCCTCTCTGTATATATATATATATATATATATATATATATATAAAATAAATTTCAGATATCATATATTTTTTTTTCCTAAAGATAAATTCCCTAAATGGCTACTAAGTATATAATTGTTGTTTATCCAAATGAAACAATACCACGTAAAGATGATGGTGCATATTTTAAAAACAGTGATGTTATTATACATACTTAGTAGTTGCATTCATTGACAGAGTTTAAAAATATGATTTTGGTCAATATTGATATACTTGGAATTAAGTACCTTAGAAAAATTGGTTATTAACATTTCATTGGACGTCGAACGAAATATTCAGTATATAAGATATTCTAATTAAAGGATGACAATAACTTGTGAGCTATGTTCAATTGCCACAGAAAAATTATGACTGAACAAGTGATGAAACTTTGCATTGAGTTTGTGGACGTTGGTAGTAGTTCATCTTCCTCATGTCCAATCCCAATAGGTTGTGCGCCAAGACCTAGTTAGGCAGGAATAACTGAATCCCCTACAAAATTTGCTCTTCTCCCCCAATGGCCGAATCAATGCTGATTTGGTTTTTGAAGAGTTTGAGTCAAACGAGGAGCGGGTCCAATCTAGTGCAACGTATGACAGAACTCCATGAGTAGTCTATGCATCTTCCGAAATCAGTAATCAATGAGATCTATCTAACATGTATGCTCACGCTCAATTTATCTGTCACCAGTAGTCTACCAATCAATCTCAATATGTAATAAGGCTCACATTGCGGAAGCACATTTCATGCAGCGTCAGCAGACATCTGTTTCACACGAGTTTTCAATCACGTCATCTTAATGACAAAAGACACAGCTTGCTGCACACCCTCTTGTGGTTCCTGATTCAGAGGGAACATTCCAAGCGCCTCATGAACCATCTCCCATGTGTCGCAACCATAATGAGTTTGAAAATCACAGTTGTAACTACCAACCGACTCCCCATGCATTTGCTAGCTAAGGTGATAAGCAACATCTTAAAGGGTGATGGTACAGTTACCCTGTGTCATGTGAAACAAATGGGTCTCTCTAGACATCATTTCTCAACAAAGGTCGACAGGAGTAAGTTATGGAAGTGAAAATCTCTAGCTCGTGCCACATGGACAAAACCCGCTTCCTTTAAATAAGGTTGTAGCGCATCAGCCGGTCCCTCCACTTCCAAGGCTCTATTCCTCTTCGGATATAGGACCCACCGACTCTGTATAATTTCGACATTAATAAGCACAACTTAAACCACCGCTATAATAAGACTTATTATGTAAAACATTTCTGAAAATCTATCAACCATAAACACTATTTATTCCATCCATAATGAATGGTGCACGAAGTTGTTATCTCAATGGCGCCAATAACTTGGTACGCACAATTGTAATCTCAACTCTTTTTCACAACTTCGCACAACTAACCAACAAGTGTACTGGGTCGTCCAAGTAATAAACCTTACGTGAGTAAGGGTCGATCCCACGGAGATTGTCGGCTTGAAGCAAGCTACGGTCATCTTGTAAATCTCAGTCAGGCAGATTCAAATAGTTATGAAGCTTTGATAATTAAAAGATAAATAAACATAAAATAAAGATAGAGATACTTATGTAATTCATTGGTGGGAATTTCAGATAAGCGTATGTAGATGCGTTATTCCTTTCTGAATATCTGCTTTCCTACTGTCTTCATTCAATCATTCATACTCCTTTCCATGGCAAGCTGTATGTTGGGGATCACCGTTGTCAATGGCTACCTCCCGTCCTCTCAGTGAAAATGGTCCTCTACGGTTTCTATACGGCTCAACTATCGAATTTCTTGTCTTGGATAAAAAATACCAGGCACAGCTACTGCATGGCTAATCAGCTGCTGGTTCTCGATCGTGTCAGAATAAGATCCAATGATCCTTTTGCGTCTGTCACTACGCCCCACAGTCGCGAGTTTGAAGCTTGTCACAGTCATCCCTTCCCAGATCCTACTCGGAATACCACAGACAAGGTTTAGACTTTCCGGATCTCAGGAATGCTGCCAATTGATTCTAGCCTATACCACGGAGATTCTAATATCGAATTCAGATGCCCCATTGTCAGAGGGGAGTCGATGTGAATCGTTGATTAGAAACCCAAGAGATACATACTCTAGCTTTCACAGGTAGAACGGAAGTGTTTGTCAAGCACGCGTTCATAAATTGAGAATAGTGATGAGTGTCACGGATCATCACATTCATCCGGTTGAAGTGCGAGTGAACATCTTAGAATAAGAATAACTTTGAATTGAATAGAAGAACAATAGTACTTTGCATTAATACTCGAGGAACAGCAGAGCTCCACACCTTAATCTATGGTGTGTAGAAACTTCACCGTTGAAAATACATAAGTGATGAAGGTCCAGGCATGGCCGAATAGCCAGCCCCCAAAACTTGATCAAGAGATCAAAAGAAATCCAAATATAGTCTCAAAAATGATCTCAAGATGTTAGTACAATAGTAAAAAGTCCTATTTATACTAAACTAGTTTCTAGGGTTACAGAAATAAGTAGATGATGCAGAAATCCACTTCCGGGCCCACTTGGTGTGTGCTTAGGTTGAGCATTGAAGCTTTCATGTGTAGAGACTTTTCTTGGAGTTAAACGCCAGTTTTTTTGCCAGTTTGGGCGTTTAACTGCAGCTTCTATCCTGTTTCTGGCGTTTAACGCCAGAACAAGGCAGAAAGTTGGCGTTTGAATGCCAGTTTGTGTCATCAAAACTCGGGCTAAGTATGGACTATTATATATTGCTGGAAAGCCCAAGATGTCTAATTTCCAACGCAATTGAGAGCGCGCCATTTGGGTTTTTGTAGCTCTGATAAACCCCTATTTTATGAGTCATCGTGCTTAAATTAAGTATTTTTATCAAATCTTCACCCACTTATTCATGTAAATTGCATGGTTTTACTATTCCTTCCTCATTTTATGATATATGCGAAAACATGTTTCTTATGCTTTAAAAATATTAAATTTAATTATCTTTTATTACCATTCGATGCTGTGATTTGTGTGTAAGTATTTTCAGGTTTCATACAAAAAGAAGACATACAAAACTGGAAGGAAAGCACAAAAATGGAGTTTTGAAGAAAAAGCAGCGACGCGAACGCGTGGACGACGCGGACGCGTGCTTAGCGCAAAAAGCAGTGACGCGAACGCATGGATGACGTGAACGCATGGACGACGTGGACGCATGTTTTGAGCAGAACGCAATTGACGCGGACGCTCGGAAGAGCAAAACTCCAGATGACGCGAACGCGTGACCCACGCGTACGCGTGACAGACGCCATGTGCAAAAATTACAGAAAACGCCCCTAGCGATTTCTGAACCATCTTTTGGCCCAGATCCAAGCCCAGAAGCACAGATTAGAGGCTATAAAGTGGGGAATCCATCCATTCATCAAGAGAACAATTCATATACAACATTGATAATTCACAATTTTAGTTTTTAGATATAGTTTTTAGAGAGAGAGGTTCTCTCATCTCTCTTAGATTTTGGGATTTAGGATTTCTTTTAGGATTAGGATTTCTACATCTCAATTTTCAGGTTCAATGTTCCTTTTATTTATTTTATCAATTTGGTTTATAAACTCTTTATGTTCAGATTGATTTTCTTATTTAATATAAATTTGAGGTATTTCATATTTATGATTTTAATTTAGATTTTTACACTCTTAGCTTTGGTTGAGTAATTAGTAAGACTTGAGTTATCAAACTCAGCTGTTGATTGAAATTGGAATTCTTTGCTGATTAATTTGAATTCCAATAACTCTAGTCTTTTCTTAGGAATTGACTAGGACTTGAGGGATCAAATTAATTAGTCCACTTGACTTTCCTTTATTTAGTAAGGATTAACTAAGTGGGAGCAAAATCCAATTCTCATCATATCTGATAAGGATAACTAGGATAGGATTTCCAGTTCTCATACCTTGCCACGAGATCTTCTTAATTATTAATTTATTTTTCTCGTCATTTAAATTACTTATTCCTTATTTCAAAAACCCAAAAATATACTTTTTCCATAACCAATAATAAACACACCTCCCTGCAATTCCTTGAGAAGACGACTCGAGGTTTAAATACTTCGGTTATAAATTTTATTGGGTTTTGTTACTTGTGACAACCAAAACTTTTGCACGAAAGGATTCTCTGTTGGTTTAGGAACTATACTTACAACGCGATTATATTTGTGAATTTCTTTATCGATAGAAAATCCGTTCGTCAAAAAAATCCATTTCGAATGCAGGGAGGTCAGAATCCAACAGCATCAGCAGTCCTTTTTCAGCCTCTGAATCAAATTTTTGCTCAGGTCCCTCAATTTCAGCCAGAAAATACCTGAAATCACAGAAAAACACACAATCTCATAGTAAAGTTCAGAAATGTGAATTTTTCTTAAAAACTAATAAAAATATACTAAAAAGTAGCTAGATCCTACTAAAAACTATCTAAAAACAATGCCAAAAAGCGTATAAATCATCCACTCATCACAATACCAAACTTAAATTGTTGCTTGTCCCCAAGCAACTGAAAACAAAATAGAATAAAAAGAAGAGAATATACAATGAATCTCACAATATCAATGAAACTTAGTCCCAATTAGATGACCGGGGCTAGTAGCTTTTTGCTTCTGAACATTTTTGGCATCTCACTTTATCCTTTGAAATTCAGAATGATTGGCATCTATAGGAACTCAGAATTTTAGATAGTGTTATTGATTCTCCTAGTTCAGTACGTTGATTCTTGAACATAGCTACTTTATGAGTCGTGGCCGTGGCCCTAAGCACTTTGTTTTTCAGTATTACCACCGGATACATAAATGCCATAGACACATAACTGGGTGAACCTTTTCAGATTGTGACTCAGCTTTGCTAAAGTCTCCAATTAGAGGTGTCCAAAGTTCTTAAGCACACTCTTTTTGCTTTGGATCACGACTTTAACCACTCAGTCTCAAGCTTTTCACTTGGACCTTCATGACACAAGCATATGGTTAGGGACAACTTGATTTAGCCGCTTAGACCTGGATTTTATTTCCTTAGACCCTCCTATCCATTAATGCTCAAAGTCTTGGATCCTTCTTACCCTTGCCTTTTGGTTTAAAGGGCTATTGACTTTTTCTTCTTGCTTTTTCTTTCTTTCTCTTTTTTTCGCCATTTTTTTCCCGCAAGCTTGTTATTCACTGCTTTTTCTTGCTTCAAGAATCAATTTCATGATTTTTCAGATTATCAATAATATTTCTCTTTGTTCATCATTCTTTCAAGAGCCAACAATTTTAACATTCATAAACTTCACTATAAAAATATGCACTGTTCAAGCATTTATTCAAAAAACAAAAAGTATTGCCACCATATCAAAATAATGAAACTAATTTCAAGATAAAATTTGAAATCTAAGTACTTCTTGTTCTTTTGTAATTAGACACATTTTTCATTCAAGAGAGGTGAAGGATTTATAGAATTATTCATAGCTTTAAGACATAGACACTAGATACTAATGATCATGTAATGAAGACACAAACATAGACAACATAAAGCATCAAATTCGAAAAACAGAAAAATAAGAACAAGAAAATCAAAGAACGAGTCCACCTTAATGATGGCGGCTAGTTCTTCCTCTTGAAGATCTTATGGAGTGCTTGAGCTCCTCTATGTCTCTTCCTTGCCTTTGTTGCTCCATCCTTAGTGCTTTTGGTGCTCCTATCCTTAGTTGCTCCCAATAGTTGTGTGGAGGAAAATATATCCCTTGAGGCATCTCAGGGATTTCTTGATGATGGAATTCCTCATGCTCTTGTTGAGGTCCATGAGTGGGCTCTCTCGTTTGCTCCATCCTTTTTCTAGTGATGGGCTGTTGAGATGAATCTCTCCATCTCTCATGACTTGGAGTTACAAGCAACTGTCTTCCCTTTCCTCTTTCTAGAGGTTTCTCCGGCCTTAGGTGCCATAAATGGTTATGGAAAAATAAAAAAGCAACATTTTTCCACACTAAACTTAGAAGGTTTGCTCGTCCCCGAGTAAAAGAAGAAAGAAAGAAGGGGAAAAAGAAGAAAATGGAGGAGATGGAGGGTGGTGGGGATCCTGTGGGGTCCATAGATCCTGAAGTGTCAATGATTTCTCATCCCTGCACCATTTAGGCGTGCAAAAATGCTCTCAGAGTGCAATTCTGGCGTTTAACGCCAGACTGCTGCCTGTTTCTAGCATTAAACGCCAGCTTTTATACCTTTCTTGGCGTTTAACGCCAAGCTGTTGCTTGTTTTTGGCGTTTAACACCGACTTGGTGCTCTGTTCTAGCGTTAAACGCCAGTCTGGTGCCCATTTTTGGTGTTAAACACCCAAAATGGTGCCAGACTGGGCATTTAACGTCCATCCTGCTACCCTTAGTAAGTTTTTCTTCCAAGGGTGTGCTGTTTTTAATGCTATTTTTTATTTTGCTTTGATTTTTGCAGTTATTTTTGTGACTCCACATGATCATCAACCTAAAGAAAACATAAAATAACATAGATAAATAAAAATTGGGTTGCCTCCCAACAAGCGCTTCTTTAATGTCAATAGCTTGACAGTGGGCTCTCATGGAGGCTCACAGATAATCAGAGCATGGTTGTGTCCTCTCAACACCAAACTTAAATTTTGGTTGTGGCCTCTCAACACCAAACTTAGAGTTTGGTTGTGGCCTCCCAACACCAAACTTAGAGTTTGAATGTAGGGGCCTTGTTTGATTTTGTATTGAGAGAAGCTTTTCATGCTTCTTCTCCATATGTACAGAAGGAGAACCTTGAGTCTTCAATACAAGGTAGTCCTCATTCAATTGAAGGACCAACTCTCCTCTGTCAACATCAATCACAACTTTTGCTGTGGTTAGGAAAGGTCTGCCAAGGATGATGGATTCATCCTCCTCCTTTCCAGTGTCTAGGATTATGAAATCAGCAGGGATGTAAAGGCCTTCAACCTTCACTAGCACGTCCTCTACTAGTCCATAAGCCTATTTCAGTGATTTGTCTGCCATCTCTAGTGAGATTCTTACAGCTTGTACCTCAAAGATTCCTAGTTTCTCCATTACAGAGAGTGGCATGAAGTTAATATCTGAGCCTAGGTCACACAGAGCCTTCTCAAAGATCATGGTGCCTATGGTACATGGTATTAAAAATTTACCAGAATCATGTTTCTTTTGAGGTAAAGTGTGCTGAACCCAAGTATTCAGTTTATTAATGAGCAATGGAGGTTCATCCTCTCAAGTCTCATTACCAAATAGTTTGGCATTCAGCTTCATGATTGCTCCTAAATACTGGGCATCTTGCTCTTCAGTAATATCTTCATCTTTTTCAGAAGATGAATAGTCATCAGAGCTCATGAATGGTAAAAGAAAGTTCAATGGAATCTCTATGGTCTCTGTATGAGCCTCAGATTACTTTGGTTCCTCATTGGGGGTACTCCTTAATGGCAAGTGGACGTTCCCTGAGGTCTTTCTCACTGGGAATCACTGCCTTTTCACTCTCTCCAGGTTTGGCCATGTTGGTCACGGTTATGGCCTTGCACTCTCTTTTGGGATTCTCTTCTGTATTGCTTGGGAGAGTACTAGGAGGATTTTCAGTAACCCTTTTACTCAGATGACCCACTTGTGCCTCCAAATTTCTAATAGAGGACCTTGTTTCATTTATGAAACTGAAAGTGGCCTTAGATAGATCAAAGACTATGTTTGCTAAGCTAGAGGGGCTCTGCTCAAAATTCTCTGTCTGTTGCTGAGAGGATGATGGAAAAGGCTTGCCATTGCTAAACCTGTTTCTTCCACCATTATTATTGTTAAAGCCTTGTTGAGGCTTTTGTTGATCCTTCCATGAGAAATTTGGATGATTTCTCCATGATGGATTATAGGTGTTTCCATAGGCTTCACTCATGTAATTCACCTCTGCCATTGCAGGGTTCTCAGGATCGTAAGCTTCTTCTTTAGAAGATGCTTCTTTAGTACTGTTAGATGCATTTTGCAAACTATTCAAACTCTGAGAAATAATATTGACTTGTTGAGTCAACATTTTGTTCTGAGCCAATATGGCATTTAGAGCATCAATTGCAAGAACTCCCTTCCTCTGAGGCGTCCCATTACTCACAGGATTCCTTTCAGAGGTGTACATGAACTGGTTATTTGCAACCATTTCAATGAGTTCCTGAGCTTCTACAAGCATTTTCTTCATGTGAATAGATCCACCCGCAGAATGGTCCAATGACATCTTAGACAATTCAGACAGACCATCATAGAATATATCCAGGATGGTCCATTTTGAGAGCATGTCAGAAGGATACTTTTTGGTCAGTTGCTTGTATCTTTTCCAAGCTTCATAGAGGGATTCACTTTCTTTCTGCCTGAAGGTTTGAACATCCACTCTAAGCTTGCTCAGCTTTTGAGGAGGAAAGAATTTGGCTAAGAAAGTCGTGACCAGTTTATCCCAAGAGTTCAAGCTATCTCTAGGTTGAGATTCCAACCATATTCTAGCTTTGTCTCTTACAGCAAAAGGGAAAAGTATAAGCTTGTAGACCTCGGGATTAACTCCATTGGTCTTGACAGTATCACAGATCTACAAGAATTCAGTTAAGAACTGAAAATGATCTTCGGATGGAAGTCCATAAAACTTGCAATTCTGTTGCATCAGAGAAACTAATTGAGGCTTAAACTCAAAATTGTTTGCTCCAATGGCAGGGATTGAGATGCTTCTTCCATGGAAGTTGGAATTTGGTGTAGTGAAGTCACCAAGTATCTTCCTTGCATTGTTGTTGGGTTCGGTCATTACTTCTTTTTCGAGATTCTCTGTAAGGTTTTCTCTGGATTGTTGTACTTTAGCTTCTCTTAGCTTCTTCTTTAGAGTCCTTTCAAGTTCAGGGTCAGCTTCAACAAGAATGTTCTTGTCCTTGCTCCTGCTCATATGAAAAATAAGATAACAGAAAAGGAAGAGGAATCATCTATGTCACAGTATAGAGATTCCTTTATGTGAGTAGAAGAAGAAAATAATAGAAGAATGATGTAAAGAGAAGAGACGAAGAATTCGATCACACGGAGGGAGAGAGGGTTCGAATTATAAGAAGAAGAGAAGAGTGTTAGTGATTAAATAAATAAATAGAAGAAGATGAGAGAGAGAGTTTTCAAAAATAATTAAAAGGAAAAGGAAAATATTTTTGTTTTTATTTTAAAATTTTGTTAGAATTCGAAAATTAAGAGAAGAAATAGAATAAAATTAAAATTTAAAATAATTTGTTAATTAAAAAGAATTTTGAAAAAAAAGTTAATAATTTTCAAAAATTAGAGAGAGAAAAGTAGTTAGGTGATTTTAAAAAAGATAAGAATTTTAAAATCAAACAAAAAGTTAAGTAGTTAATTGAAAAAGATTTGAAAATCAATTTTGAAAAGATAAGAAGTTAGAAAAGATTTTGAAATTGATTTTGAAAAAGATATGATTTGAAAAAGATATGATCGAAAAGATATGATTAAAAAGATATGATTGAAATTTATTTTGAAAAAGAAATGTAAAAATATTTGATTTTGAAAATTAAAGTTAATGACTTGACTAACAAGAAACTAAAAGATATGATTTTAGAATTTAAAGGTTGAACCTTTCTTAACAAGAAAGTAATAAACTTGAAGTTTTTGAATCAATCACATTAATTGTTAGTAAAGTTTTTGAAAATTTAAAATGAAATTAAGAATAAGATTTTGAAAAACAATTTTTAAAATTTTCGAAAAACATGAAAGAAAAGATGAAAAAGGTTTTATTTTTGAAAAAGTTTTGAAAAGATAGGATTTTTTAAATTGGAATCTTGACTTGACTAACAAGAAACAACTAATTTTAAAATTTTTTGACTAAGTCAACCCAAAGATTTCGAAATTTATGAGTGAAATAAGAAAAAGATATTTTTTGATTTTTTGAATTTAATGAGGAAAGAGAAAAACCACAAAATGACTCAATACATAAAAATTTTGGATTAAAACAAATGATGCATGCAAGAACACTATGAATGTCAAGATGAACACCAAGAACACTTTGAAGATCATGATGAACATCAAGAACTTTATTTTTGAAAAATTTTCAAGAAAAGAAAAACATGCAAGACACCAAACTTAGAGATTTTTCATGTTTAGACACTATGAATTCAAAAATGCATATGAAAAACAACTAAAGGCACAAAACAAGAAAATATAAAGATCAAACAAGAAGACTTACCAAGAACAACTTGAAGATCATGAAGAACACCATGCATGAGTTTTCGAAAATTTTTAGAAAAATTAAAAAGATGCAGTTGACACCAAACTTAAAATTTGACACTAGACTCAAACAAGAAACACAAAATTATTTTTGTTTTTATGATTTTATTAATTTTTTGTAATTTTTTTCGAAATTTTTTTCTTTTGGAAAAGTGAAAAAGAAGAAAAAAATTTTGAAAGATTTTTGAAAATAAAATAAAGGTTGAAACAAGAAGAAAATTACCTAATCTGAGCAACAAAATGAACTGTCAGTTGTCCAAACTCGAACAATTCCTGACAACGGCGTCAAAAACTTGGTTCACGAAGTTGTTATCTCAATGGCACCAATAACTTGTTACGCACAAATGTAATCTCAACTCTTTTTCACAATTTCGCACAACTAACCAGCAAGTGCACTGGGTCGTCCAAGTAATAAACCTTACGTGAGTAAGGGTCGATCCCACGGAGATTGTCGGCTTGAAGAAAGCTATGGTCATCTTGTAAATCTCAGTCAGGCGGATTCAAATGGTTATGAAGCTTTGATAATTAAAAGATAAATAAACATAAAATAAAAATAGAGATACTTATGTAATTCATTGGTGGGAATTTCAAATAAGCGTATGGAGATGCGTTATTCCTTCTGAATCTCTGCTTTCCTACTGTCTTCATTCAATCATTCATACTCTTTTCCATGGCAAGCTGTATGTTGGGGATCACCATTGTCAATGGCTACCTCCCGTCCTCTAAGTGAAAATGGTCTTCTACGGTTTCTGTACGGCTAATCAACTGTCGGATTTCTCGTCTCCGATGAAAAATACCAGGCACAGCTATCGCATGGCTAATCAGCTGTTGGTTCTCGATCGCGTCGGAATAAGATCCAATGATCCTTTTGCGTCTATCACTACGCACCACAGTCGCGAGTTTGAAACTCCTCACAGTCATTCCTTCCCAGATCCTAGTCGGAATACCACAACAAGGTTTAGACTTTCCGGATCTCAAGAATGCTGCCAATTGATTCTAGCCTATACCACAAAGATTCTAATTTTAGATTCAGATGCCCCATTGTCAGAGGGGAGTCGATGTGAATCGTTGATTAGAAACCCAAGAGATACACACTCTAGCTTTCGCAGGTAGAACGGAAGTGTTTGTCAAGCACGCATTCATAAATTGAGAATGGTGATGAGTGTCATGGATCATCACATTCAACCGGTTGAAGTGTGAGTGAACATCTTAGAATAAGAATAAGCTTGAATTGAATAGAAGAACAATAGTACTTTGCATTAATACTCGAGGAACAGCAGAGCTCCACACTATAATCTATGGTGTGTAGAAACTCCACCGTTGAAAATACATAAGTGATGAAGGTCCAAGCATGGCCGAATGGCCAGCCCCCAAAACGTGATCAAGAGATCAAAAGTGATCCAAAGATAGTCTCAAAAATGATCTCAATATGTCAGTACAATAGTAAAAAGTCCTATTTATACTAAACTAGTTACTAGGGTTACAGAAATAAGTAGATGATGCAGAAATCCACTTCCGGGCCCACTTGGTGTGTGCTTGGGCTGAGCATTGAAGCTTTCATGTGTAGAGACTTTTCTTGGAGTTAAATGCCAGTTTTTATGCCAGTTTGGGCGTTTAACTGCAGCTTCTATCATGTTTCTGGCGTTTAACGCCAGAATAGAGTAGGAAATTGGCCTTTAAACGCCAGTTTGTGTCGTCAAAACTCAGGCAAAGTATGGACTATTATATATTTCTGGAAGGCCCAAGATGTATACTTTTCAATGCAATTAAGAGTGCACCATTTTGGTTTCTGTAACTCTAAAAATTTTATTTTGAGTGCAGGGAGATCAGAATCCAACAGCATTAGCAGTCATTTTTCAGCCTCTGAATCAGATTTTTGCTCAGGTTCTTCAATTTCAGCCAGAAAATACCTGAAATCACAGAAAAACACACAATCTCATAGTAAAGTCTAGAAATGTGAATTTTACTTAATAACTAATAAAAATATACTAAAAAGTAGCTAGATCCTACTAAAAACTACCTAAAAACAATGCCAAAAAGCGTATAAATCATCCGCTCATCAATAAACTACAACAATTAGTCTAAATAAAAAAAATCATACTTCGAAGACATAAATACGAATATGTCTCCGTAATTTAAATATTTATAACGGTTGATATCCTAATATATTCCAATTATCCTAAACTATTAACTACTAACTAAGCAATTAACAACTATAATGATGTTACTATACGCATATTAAGATATAATATAATGATAGAAAAAAATAAGTTCTAACCTGATCATCGATGTGACCCGTGATGTGTCTGCCTACATTCAAACGATTGATGTCGCTATCATGAGTCATTACAACAAAATCTTTATTTCTCCCCACTTCTTTCTTTTTCTCATTCTTTCTCTCTTATTTTTCCTCCAAAGTCAACTTTAGTGCAAACTTAAACAAATATTTGAAAGTGTAGGCACAGGCACTACCTACAATGTTATATAGTGATTCTTCCTATTTCGCAAAAAGTAATTGCACACTAGTCAAAAAATTTTTCTTCCTCTATTGGTCTGAAAAGGATTGCA
The DNA here is from genome assembly GCF_003086295.3 of Arachis hypogaea. Lineage (NCBI taxonomy): Eukaryota > Viridiplantae > Streptophyta > Magnoliopsida > Fabales > Fabaceae > Arachis > Arachis hypogaea. The sequence continues at coordinate 83,957,599 of NC_092037.1, read as the reverse complement.
CAATTGTATTCTTTTATTATTGTGCAGACCTTGACTACGAAATAGATTTTGTCCGTAAAATTATGAGATAATTTTTAAAAGAATAAAAAATTTAAAAATAAAATAAATTAGTAAATATAAAATCTTTTATTTATATAAAAAAAGCTTGTACCGTAGGCATTCTTAATGTTATGTATTTGTTATTTTTTGTTTGCTTTTGCTATTTTTTTTAATTGTTTTAATAATGGATTGTTTTTGTTTGTGATATTATTTTAGGCCTTTTTTAAGGAGAAAAGTATTTTAATATTTTAGAATTTTTAAATTAATTTTTTTATCTTTTAAACTATTTTTAGACATGATTTATATTAGACGGTCAATAAAATTTATTTTTTTGGCCAACAATGTTTAAAAGGGTGGGTTAAAAGTATGTTATTAAATTACTAGACTAAAAAATTGAATCAAATAACTAAGGTATTGGCCAAAAATAATAAATTCTGCTGATTCTCGAATTTTTCTCTTTAGATATTTTAATAATGATATATTTTAATGAGTTATATTAGATTTTTTTTGTTATACAACATTATTCTAAGATTTTATAATTTTTAAATTAAAAAATTATAATGAATAGTATCAACATACCGGTATTTTGTAATTATGGCCAATGGTTAAACTAGTCTATAAAAAGTAAAGCGTTCTCTAAATTCGTTTTCGAAAAATTTTATCAATTAAATTAATTTTCGAAAGATTACAAATTAATTACCTATGTCCATCCATTACTCCATTAATCGTTTCATTAAGGATTAATGATGTAAAATATTAACTGGTAGCATAGAAAATACTTAACAAGTCCAATTGGACGCTAAAAAAAAAGTTTATGTAATTGTGATTTGAGACCAAATTAATAGATTTTTATGGACATATCTGATCAACGTCCAATCAGACATGCTTTATATTCTATATGTTGTAAGTTAACGTTCTATAATTTGACTAATGGCTTATTTTTTAGGGACTAGTTTAACTATTAATATTTTGTAATTATTTCATATATTTTTTTAAGACATGGATTCTCACCTAATCCGCAACCCATACAGAATCCGATCAGACACCAATCCGCTAATTATTCTACTCCTAAATTCATACACCAATCCACTAATTATTCTACTCCTAAATTCATTCACCAGAATCTGGAGAGGTGTCTCGAGTCACCAGTCCATCCAGGAGATATTCCTAACAATAACCCCAATATCCGAGTTAATATTCAAAATGGTCCCTGAAATTTGACGCCCGACACAATTTAGCTCTCAAACTTTCAATTGACTCAAATTGTACCTTGAAATTTTGACCTGTGCCTCAATTTGGCCCTTCCGTCGTTTTCCGTCACCAGAAAACTGACCTGGCAATTTTGAATGACACATGGCACTGTCTAAACGACACCGTTTAACGCTTGGCGTAGAAAATACATAGAAACGACGTTGTGTGACATGAGGGAGGGGGTGAAACCAAAACTCAAACGTTAATTACTTCAAAAGTGAAACCCCAATTGACCTTTCTTCTTCCTCCTCTTTCTCTCATATACGTCTAGTAAAGAAAGAACCATTATTGTCGTTGTAACTAAGATTTGAAGGTTTAGGCACTAGTTTCGCCCCCATAGTGAAGACGAAGTATCTAAGAATCACGATTTTTTAAAAAACAGGTTAGTAACAAAATCGTTGCTCTCAATATACAATGCTCTATTTTTTGCAAAATGTTGGTTGAGGTTTATTTTTTTTTTTTTGCTCTACTTCATCAATGAATCTTTGAGGGACATTGGTTGATTATGGTTGTTGGTGATTGATGAACGAAATTCTTGCGTGGTCTAGAATTCACAAATAAAAGCTCTCGTTGAAAGTATAGCTTCTAAACCAACAAAGAATCCTTTCGTACAAAAGTTTGGTTGTCACAAGTAACAAATCCCTAATAAAATTGATAACTGAAGTATTTAAACATCGGGTCATCTCTCAAGGAATTGCAGGGAAGTGTGCTTATAATTGGTTATGAAAAAGTATGTTTTGGGGGTTTTGGATAAGAGAACAAGAAAAAGTAAATTGAAATTGGAACAAACTAATAACTAGAAAAGCTCTTGGCAAGGTATGAGAATTGGAAGTCATATCCTAGATATCCTTATCAATTGTGATAAGAATTGTCCGTTGCTCCCACTTAGTTAACCTCTAACTATGGAGAAAAGTCAAGTGGACTAATCAATTTGATTCCTCAAGTCCTAGTCAACTCCTAAGGAAAGACTAGCTTTAGAGGGATCCAAATCAATCAGCAACTTTCAATTATCAACCAACAAAGGAGTTTGATAACTCAAGTATCACCAATTACTCAACCAAAGCCAAGAACATAAAATCATACTCTAACATCCTTCTAAGGATTTTATCAAGTACTTGGAGGGCATAACATAAAAACATAGAAAAACAATAAGAGATAATAAAATCCAAACAATCAATTGCATTAATATGGAAATTGAATCTAACATCAAAAGTTCACAAACTAAAGTAGTAACAATGAGTAATCAATAAGAGTAGAAGAGAAATCCTAAATCCTAAAACCTAGAGAGAGGAGAGAGCCTCTCTCTCTAAAAACTACATCTAAAACCTAAATTGTGTGAATGATGAATAAATGAATGGATTCCCCCACTCTGTAGCCTCTAATCTGTGTTTTCTGGACCGAAAACTAGGTCAAAAATAGCCCAAAAATCGCTGAGGGTGATTTCTGATACGTACAGGTCGCGGCTCTGTCACGCGTACGAGTCGTCCACGCGTACGCATGGATTGAACTTTCGCCAGGTCACGTGTACGCGTGATCCATGCGTGCGCGTCACTTAACAACACGGCAACTATGGCAAATTATATATCGTTGTAAAGCCCCAGATATTAGCTTTCCAACGCAACTAAAATCGCCTCATTTGAACATTTGTAGCTCAAGTTATGATCGATTGAGTGCGAATAGGTCAGGGCTGATAGCTTTGCAAATCCATCAAAATTCTTGTATTCCTTCCACTTTTGAATGCTTCTTTTCCATCCTCTAAGCCATTCCTGCCCTATAAACCCTGAAATTACTTAACACACATATAAAGGCATCAAATAGTAATAAGAGAGGATTAAAAATAGTGAATTAAAGGCCAAAGAAGCATGTTTTCAATCATAGCACAAAATCAGGAAGGAAAATGTAAAACATGCAATTTCAATGAATAAGTGTGAGATTAGTAGATAAAATTCACTCAATTAAGTACAAGATGTGCAACAAAATAGTGGTGCATTAGTGATGGTAGGATTCTTGTATGTTAGGATTTATTTTTCTTTCCATGTTTGTGGTTGTGATCAATTGAATCTTTTAATTTTTTGTCCATTTGAACAGTCATTGATTCTTCATAACCCAAAAAAAATTCACTTTCAAATCTCTCGTACATGATGAGAGTTTGACATTAGGCAAAAAGAAACAAAATAAAATCGGGAGTATGAGTTCTTCTGAAGGTTGATTGTATCCCAATACTTTGCATATTAAATTTGATATTGTTTTTCACTCTAGTCTAGAATCTCCATCAATGCAAGCATAGAACTTGAGAATGCATGGTGCAAAAATATAAATTCTGTTAGTGAGAAGAAGGGAAGGACAGATATATGCTAGGGTGTTTGTGGTGCGGTTTGGTTTGGTTTTCTAGAAAAAAGTCATCCGATCCAACAGTTTAATTAAATTGCAGTTTCGTTTGGTTCGGTTTCTTTGAATTTTTCAATCAACTCAAAAAAAGGCTGCCATATTATTTCACAAAATTATAACATTAAAATCATATAACACAAATATGTAATAACTAACAAAAGTCTTGATTCAATGAAATTCAATGACAAAAGAAATTAAAATAAATGAAACTCAGAATCACAATTTCACAAAAATATCAAGGAATTCCTAAATGTAGTAAAACAAATGAACTAACTCTATTAAATGACACAAAATAACACAAGACTAATAGAAGTGTCATTGCATTATGTAAGAAAATAACACATCTAAAGGTATATTATAAATAATAAAATTCTTTCTTTCTATTTTTAATATCATTATATCAGTATATTTAGAATGTTGAAGACATCTTTCATAGTACAAGAAACTTTATAACTTGCAATTGAAATGCACTTTCTCACAAAAAAATGCAGGCAATACATAAATAAATTGTGCCCACCTAGTTTTCTTGAAACTAAAAGCTGCAACCGAGACATGGGTAGAAAGACCAATTACCTTAGATAATTGCACCTTCTATTCATTAATTATATTTGATTATAAATGTTGGTTAGATCCAATTGATTGATACTATTTGATTATATATTGATTGGTTTTTATTGGGTTGTATTGGTTACTAATTCTGTTAATAATTTCACTAGATCCCTCCATCAGACCCACCTTCACCTCCACAACAAGTGGCAAGGACTGACAAGCTACAATCTAAGAGAAAAACAACTTTCAAGATGGACCCAATGCAAGGAGCAAGTTTTGGAACAGCTGCACGCTTGGCAAAGTTTATGAAATTCATCCCCACCCCGGATTTCAAACCACCAACAACAAAATAGAAAATGATTTGCAATATTGACTGAAAATTGTGTAGGACATATTTTGTAGAGAACATTTGATCAAACTATGCTCTTTTGATATTTTGATACTCTGTTATGTAGGGTAATCTGTTTTGGCGTACGGTATTTTAAAACTGTGTTATTTAGAGTATTTAAAGTATGTTATAGATACTACAATTGCTAATGCTATGATATTGACAATGATTAATGACTATGAATTACTAAATGAATGACTATCTTTTATTTCTTAATAATTTATTTGGTCAAATTTTATACCTCCTCTTTCAGATAATCTCAGTTTTAAAGAACTTTTACAGGATACATCATTACAAAAGAAAACATAAAATCCCATTTCTATTTTGTCATTAAATATATAACAATATTTCATTCACATAACTGATATCACAGTTACACATATTTCATCCCACTTCATCCATAAGCTACAATCACAAATACAAAAATAATAACAAACACAGATAGCATAATATTCCACATTTTTAATATTCTAATTTCGGCTTCAACTACACTAATTTTTCATCCCAGAGATATTTTTCAATCGTCTTCACTAGCTAAACTTTTATTTCTGCCAACTATGGCTTCTTCTTCTTCAACATTTGCCCATTTAAAAAAGCCTCACTATCTCTTATCGGTAGTCTACAACACCAAAAATCTAAAAAAATTGAGAGAAATAACAACTATAAAACCAATAAAAATTTGAGAAATAAGACACACAATCAACTTGCAACAATTTAACTAACTCACATTATAGTTAGGGCATCCATAAAATGGTCTTTTTGGATTGGAATCCGTCCCAGACCACCAAAGAATAGGACGCAACCCACAACCGTACCAATGCAGAACATTTCCACCTCTGTCATGGTGTGCATCCTTCACCCAGCCACTATGTGAACGAGCTCTGCTAGAAATACCTGAGTCTTAACTGCTGCTTTCCAATATCCTTCCCAACTCTTGGAGATACTATTATAATTTGGAAGAATTGGAATTGCGCTAGATTTTATTTTCATATATAGTGAGGGGTTAAATTGTTGCCTTGAAAAATTTGGCCACGTCATCTAACTGTTACAGTGTCAGGTGTCATTTGAAATTGTCAGGTCAGTTTTTCGATGACGAAAAATGACGGAAGGGCTAAAGTGAGGCACGAGTCAAAATTTTAAGGTACAATTTGAGTCAATTAAAAGTTTGAGGGTTAAATTACATCGGGTGTCAAATTTTAGGAGCTATTTTGAGTATTAACTCCCCAATATTCACCACTTGTCACTCTTCTCGGTTGAGAACCTAAACGTAATGGGCATTTGATTAAAATCAATATTTTCTAAAGTAAAGAAGTTGGTAACTTGGTATAGTAATAAAGTAAGTAATTAATTACTTTTAAATTAAATTAAGATAGTGGTCACACATTTCATGAAAGTTACATAATTAATAGTGATTAACTTTTTACTTTATCATTTTATCAACTTTTTCAGTTTAGAACATCTAAATCCATATGATTGAAGACTACTAATGAGTGCCAAGAACCGATTTAAAAATTTGCAAGTTAAACACACACAAAATTTATTGTAAATAGATCTAAACCGGAATTGAACACTTTCAAAATTTAATTAAAATGTCACAAATTTTAAAATAATAATCAAGAGCTTAATCCTAGGTCGTTCTCTCTTAAAATCACAATCGAGTATATTATTATTGGATATAGAAAAATTGAGTGTTTGATCGTAATTAACGGAAATGTAAATAGCAGAGAATATAAAAGCACAATTAAAAATTAAATAGCAAAGAGATTAAATTGAAAAGTAATCAATGCAATTAACTAGAAGAAAAAAAGAAAATTCAAGTTCAAAAAGACTTTGGCAACAATTAAGTGTTAAGGATCACCATTCTTGTTACTAACTACAATATGACAATTATAAAGAGCAATCTCAATTCATCAACTTTTATAAATTGAGAAAAGTCAATTAAGCTTAACTGACCCTAATCTATAAGTCCTAACTAACTTACTAATTGAATTAATAGAAAATTAGCGTTAGTAAAAACAAGATTAATTAATATCTCTAAATTATTAATCAACGTGGACATTAATGACTCAAGTTCATCCAAATTTTTAACTCAAGTCAAAAATGCAAAATAGTTCAATCATTTTATCAAATACCTAGAATGCATATACATAAAAATTAATAAATTATAATAATTTGTAAAATCTACAACTACCTAATTTAAGAAAGAAATAACATCAAATCAAAAAAGAAACAATGAATCATAAAACATCAAATTTATTCATGAAAAATATAAATTCAACAAATGTTCATAAACTAAAAATAGAAAAATAGAGAAAGTAACAAGAAATTCTAAGAAACTAGAGTAGCAAAATAAAAAATTATAATTAAACAAGACTAAAACCTATAACTAAAGAGAAATTCATATGAAATCCTTGAATTCTAAAAAGAAATTGGAGCTTCTCTCTGTGAAATTCAAGGTCCTAAACCCTAAAAAAGAAGAGGAAAAAGTAGTATATGATGTGTTGTGTGTTCCTCTTCAAGTCTTGACTTTAAAATATCATCTTATACAGTTGTTAGGGGTGTTTTGGAGAGCCCAAAACGTGAATGCACATGTTTCATTAATTAAGCAAAAAAATCACGTTCACGCAAGAATCTCACTTAAGCAAGAAAATTGAGCTCGCGCGAGAATCTAGCTTCTTGCTTAAGCAAAAAAAAAAAAATCATGCTTGAGTGAGAATCTCACTTGAGCAGAAAATTATGCTTAAAGAGTGCTTTCAAGCAGCTGCACTTCCAAATTACTTCTTGAATTTGCTTATTCGTTCTATTTTTTTCGATCTTTTGAGACTGTTGATACACTTTAACTCTAAAATACTTAAAAAAATTTTATTACGACATCAAATAGCATAAAAAGATATTAAAAAAAGTTAATAATTAGAAGTACAAAAAATATAATTTTTTACACACAATTTCATCAGAAGTAAGATTCGAAAAACTCTATTAATTAAACTAAAATTGTGTAAGTAATTAGTTGATAGACTCCATATTTTTTAATACAATCTAGAATGATTAAATATAGTTTATCAATCTTTCCACATTTAAACATAAACATGCCCTCATGATATAATGCTAATGACAAAGAGGATGAAAGATGTCAATCATGATAAATGGAAACCACTTACACTCATTAAATGCACCTACTTAATTTTTTCTACTATTGACATGTGGTGGGTTAGAACCAATTAAAATTTTAAGATATAGTAAAAGCAAATAGGGCTAATATATAATATCAAGCAATTCAATTCCATTAATCAATTAAGTTATAAAAGAAGTACAAACTTGCAAAAAAATATTTTATGATAGGTAGAACATAGAATTGAGCACTTGAATTTTTATCGGATGTGTTTATTCTCTTATCGCTTTAGTGTATAGGACTAAATCACTCAATTCTCTTCTAATATTGTATTTCTAAAACTTGTTCTTCTTCAAACAATTAACAAAAATCTAATGCATGCATACAATTATCAAGAGAACTTTAGAGGATTGTAAAGAGACTAAAGTCAAGATGATGTATTTAGTTAAATGAATTAAAAATTTAAATCTTTGATTAATTTAGACTTTCACCTAATCGATAATAATCTTCTTAATTCTAATGCAAAATCATATTACCCGTTGTATTTTTATCCATGTTTCACTTTTCATACATACACACACCTATGTATTCTCAATTAATTCACGTCATAGATACACTTCTAAAACTTTTTTTCGGACAAATATTTATCCCCTTTTAACTTTTTTTCATTATGAATATATACATTATATATTTTCTTTAAAGATAAATGTATATGATTCAAGTACTTAACTTAATGCATGTGTGTATCTAATTTTTAAAATTTTTAATAAATATATATATATATATATATATATATATATATATATATATATATATATATATATATATATATATATATAGATCGAAGTTTTCAAATTCTCCTTTTCCATGCTCATATGATGCTATCACCACTAGCCTAAGCTAAGTAAAAGTCAAATTAAAATTTTTTATGATTTTTCATTTATGGATAGTGTTATGCTAAAAATTATAAACAAAGAAAAATCTATTAGACTTAAAATTGGTTAATAATAGTAGATGAATAAGATAAGGTTATTTAGCTAAGTGAGTTTATATAAAATAATACATCAATCATATAAATACGTATATACACAAAATTTAGACATAAAAAATTAAAATAAATTAAAAATTATAATCATAGAGAGAACAACACAGATAAAAATAAAAATATTGTTATAAATATAAAATCACACATTAATAGCTCAAATCTCACTGGGTTGTATTCTAGTTTTAATCTATGTTTTACAATTTTTCTTCAATCAAAATTAATGAAATGCTTTAACCCAAATTAATGGGATGTTCTAAATTTTTTCTTAAAAAACTTATTATTCTAATAAAGTAATGTGAAAAATTAAAAATAAAATAACTAGAAATAAATCTAAAAGAAATAATAATAATAATAATAATAATAATAATAATAATAATAATAATAATAATAATAATAATAATAATAATAATAATAGAAATAAAATATACAAGTGTTCAGTAAAAAATTTGTTTACAACTGATGATGCCGATCTATACCCTCTCATACTTGAATTTTGTACGATCTACTATGCACTTATTACGATCAAAGGGTCAACGATGACTCTACAAATTTTCACCTTCAGCTAATAAATTCTTAAACAGCTTAAACTAGTACACATCTATATCTATTACCTGACTCTCATCTCCATTTTTTGCTTTTTTTTTTCTTTTTTATCGCTCATCTTAATTGAAAGGAAAAAGAAAAATATGTGAAACTAAAATATACAATAAAATAAAAACTCTTCTAAGTGACATAATAACATGGGCATACTTAATCATACAAAAAAATAATCCTATTATTAATTCTAAACAATTAAAAATTATAAGTCACTTATTATATATATTCACCAAATTATGCCTAATCATAAATAATTACTCCAAATTATATGGTAACTACAACTTATAATTGAGAATTTAACAATATTTTTAGAGACAAAGCTTATACCAAGGCATATTTATCGAGCATCGAGTGCGCATAAAAATAAACAAGAATAGATATGCATAAACAAGTTATTCAAATCTAACAATGCACGATAACAATATTAATATAGAAGCAAGCATTGTTTCTAAAGATTGAAACAATTTTTTTTTATCAATGATTCTTTGAGACATTTTTAAAACACTTAAATTTTTTTTAATAATGTATAAAAGAGACATCCTAACATATATTTTCACCCTAAAGCAAATTGTAACACAAAATTAAACAAATTTAACATAGCATTAAACAAATATAATGTAAAAGAACTTAAAACATGAAAAAAATTAAAAAACAAAAAAAGAATGGAAGATTTTACCATGATATGTGTCTTTTACCTAATATTTTTATTTATTGTCTTTAAGTTAAACACAGATAAAATTCTTGCCATAATAGTCTGTACTTGAATTCATCTTTAAATTTTTATCAATATTTGATATGTTTTATGAGATTCCAAGTTAAGTGTGCCAAACTTTGAAGAATTCTAACATAAGTAAAGAGTCTCCAAAAGTGTTTGTTAATGAATTTTTTTTTTCGGGATTCCAAAATTTATAAGGCAATTCACCTTTTTGTTTCTCATGTTGCTTTCCTTAAAATTTTCAAGGATCTAATTATTTTCTTGAACTCCATATCATAGTCTTGGTTTTCTTGAATTAAGCCTTGCACTATTTTTGGACATCAAATCTTAACTTTTCATTTTGTTGAATCTTGACTCATGTTGTCACCTAACATCCAATTTCTTCTTGCTTAGCATCCCAAAAAGAGTTTTAAGTAGTCTGTTTTCAATATGACATATTGATGTGGGCCAAAAAAATTATAGAGAAAAAAGTTACACACTCAAATTGTATTTTGAATGTTGGCAACTTAGGAAGAGAGAATTTCAATAGGTGTGCCATCGTAGTTTCTGCCTTCTTTGACTTTTGTTCATCGATTTCTAACTCTTTGTAAGTTTCTTCAAGTTTCATCTCTTATTTGTCAATTTTTTTCAATTTTTTTTTTCATATCAAGAGATATATCCATTAGAGGGTGTATATATTTCTCTCTAATAGAATCTTTACCTTGCAATGGTGAAGGAGTAACAAAGTATTTATTATTAAACTTGCTTATTATCTCAACTTATTCCAAGTGTTCAACCACCTCCTCACAGTTAATGTACTCAATAATCTCACCTTTGAGCAATGAATCTTTCAATTTCTTCTTTTCTAGTTGAGAACGTAAGATTTTTTTTGCACACCACTATATTCGATTGACTCTATTTCCTTACATATGTCTAATGGTAGTACAATAGAAGAGATTATAAGTATGCTTATAGCAATTTGGTCCATTAATTTTTTAAGGTAGCTCAGTTTCTCATCTCATCTTTAGATGATAGATTTGATCTCTTTTTGTTCTTGAATTAATGGTTGAAGAGTTTCTTCCATCGAGGATTGTAGAAAATAAGAGGGTTGATCATATAAAAAAAAATTAATGTGTATGAGAAGTAGTTCATAAGGGTAAGAATATTGAGGTGATGTATATAGAGATTGTGATTCTAAAGGTGGTTCTTTAGAGGCTCAAAAGGGTGGTCGTAAGGTGGATATTGATTTGAATCCCATGTAGATATTTGGTGGTGATGGAATGTGGATTGAATGTATTGTTCAGGATGAAAGTCATAGAAATATGGTGGTTGAGGTTCATAATCATAGCAAGAACTACCATAGCCATTGGCTTGGTATGTACCATAGATTAAACAAAACTAAAACCTAGAATTAAAGAGAAATTCATAAGAAAACCTTAAAATTCTAAAGAGAATTTGGAGTTTCTCTTTTTAGAATTCAAGATCCTAAACCTTACAAAACAAGAAAAAAATGAGTATATAATATGTTGTGTATCTCATCCTCAAATCTTGGATTTAAAATATCATCTCACGCAACTGTTGAGACCCTTTGGAGAGCAAAAAACGTGAATATACATACTTCATTAATTAAGGCATGTGAAACTTTCTTCGTGCAAGCAAGAACATATTGCTTACGTGAGAGTATCGCTTAAGCGAGAAAATTGTGTTCGAGCGAGAATCTCACTTAAACAAGAAAATCGTGCTTAAGCGAGCTTCCAGATAGCTACACTTTTGAATTGCTTCTTGACTTCGCTTCTTTGTTCTATTTTTTTCAATCTTTTTTAGATCGTTGATACATCTTAACCTTGAAACAGTTAAAAAAACTTTATCACGACATCAAATGACATAAAAAGTAATTAAGAAATTAATAATTAAAAGTACAAAAAGTATATTTTTCACACACAACTTCATCTAAAGCAATGTTCAAAAAATTCAATTAATTAAACCAAAATTATTTACATTAATTGATAAATTTCATACTTTTTAACACAATTTAAAATGATCAAATAAAATTTATCAACCACTTGTATTTGATTTTTTGTGTGTGTCACTTATAATTAATTTTTTTGTACAAATAACATTTTTAATTAATTTTAATATATATTAAAAAAATTTTAATATAACGTTGTATCAACTATCAAGTATCAACGATACTTTTCGAGAAAGTACTAGGGGTACAGGGAAGAATGAGTTATGATTCCACCTTTTTCGATATCGATAAATGCTCATTGGAAGAGGAGGATTTGGTGTCTAGAAACACGAAAAAAAATAAAAATGAATGAAAGAGACTAAGAAATACAAGGAATGGAAGACGTTGTGGAAGAACAAAGAAATGAAAAACCAAAGAAAGCAGGTGAAATCATGAACCAGACAGCAAACAATTGTAATTCAGAGGCACACAAAACACCTAGAAGATCCTACCGAGACATGGCAGTTGAGAACGGCTTTGGCAAACTAATCCACAAGAAATTGTAGAGATGGTTTCGGAGGACTACATCTCGGAGGACCTTGGATAAGATCTACTCATAGAAGACCTAGCTCCCTTCAATCCTAAGCCTACGATTGTGGTTTCTCTAGAGGAGTATGAAGACTGGTGCAAGCTTTGGAAACTCTCTTTAATTGTGAAGCCTCTTGGTAAGGTTCTCAATCTTCAAGCACTTGACAGATGGGTGCAAAGATGATGGGTCAAAAAGGGATCCATAAAGGTCATGATCTCGAAGAGAATATTTTCTTGGGTAGATTCACAGATCAAGATGACTACTCCCATACGCTTTTTGAAGAACCTTGGATGATAGTTGACCATTATCTCCTTGTTCAGAGATGGAGACCTCTATTCATTCCTCAAGAGATGCATGTCCAGAAGGTTGTGGTATGGATTTAGATCCCTAACTTCCCAGTTGAATTATATAATAAATATTTTCTTTGGAAATTGGAGAAGGCTCTCGGCACGATGCTCAAGGTGGATGATCTAATATTTATCCACTCTAGAGGAAGGTTCGCAAGAATGTGTTGAAATCGATTTTAAGAAAATAAATTATTCTAACTTTTACAGTTCTTGGCAAAGACTTTAATATTGTGTACGAAGGTCTACATCAAATTTGCTTTAACTGTGGCCAATATGGCCATAGAATGAAAAACTGCCATGATAAGGTAGCTGGAACCACCAGTAACGGTGGACCTAAGGCGACTGAGGGCAGTAAAACTAGCCATGAAGAACCCAGCAATGATCATGAGTCAAGTCAGGGAGTACAAGACCTGCAACATGATCCAAAAAAAAAGATATTCCTATTGTGATTAATCAGGAAATCATCCCGCCCACGTCTCACGAAGTGCAACTAAAAGGGAAGGATTTATTAAATCACACTACTAATCAGGAAAAAATCAGCACAAATCAAGGAAATAACCCGTATGGACCATGGATGATTGTGAAGAAAAATTAAAGGAAGACGAAGCCCAAAACAAAAAATTCAGGAAAGGAAAAAAAAGAAAGGGTCCACCAATCAAGAATTCTTGCTAAAGAAAATTAGGAAACAAATTTGAATACTGAAGAAAGCCAGCCCAACGTCCATCAGGTGATAAAATTAAATGAGAAGAATGATAACCAATTGGTGGGACCCATGAGAGAGTACGAACTAAACAGAACCCAAAAAAAATCTTTCAAAAAAATATCAGCAAAGACAAAAGAATTCTATTCCCATCATAGAGGGAAAGCATACTACCATTAGTAAGAAGATTCTAGTAGCCTCTAAACATGTCAAGAAACCAGTTCAATATCATAAAATCTTTTGAAGCACTCCAACTAATCAAGACAGCAATCAACCACTACAAGCAAATAAAAAAGAAAAAGAGGAGCAACATCAAGAATATTGGAGACAATTCTCTTACCTTAACAAGCAAATTGTTAAAATAAATTCTGACCAACTAGTTCACGTCGGAGGCCTCCTAAATCATACCACTCAAGCCCTTATTGAAAGTATCATGGAAGGAGGGGATAAGAACCAAACTAACATGGAAGATCATACTAAACCTCTGGACCCAGGTGAGTCTAGCAACATGGCAAATAAGGGTGCGACCATAAACGATTCAGAACCACAGATGGAGGGAGATGTGACCCCATATACAGTTATGGTGGAGAAACCACCAATAACAAGGCTACTATGGCCTAAGTCCCTACTGTGTTCAGAAAGTTTCTTCAACTTTCTTTTATTGTTTATAATAAATCTGTTAATTTGGAATTGTAGAGAGGTCTCCTTTAAAGAATTTTCCATTATTATTAAGAATTTAACTTGTCGTTACAAACTAAATTTATGTATTTTACTTGAAACTCATGTGTCAGAATCTAAGGCAGAGAGGATTATCCAGAACCTGGGTTTTGATTCTTGGTGCATTAGCAATAAGCACGAAAGGTATGGTGAACCTATCTAAATTTAGAAATAATTCGTTCATATGAAGATAAAATATAAGGAGAATAATTGCTGGTATTACAAGTGTTTACGGCAGCCTTCAACCTACAAACCGTAATAGCCTTTGAAACGACCTCGAAGAGTTAGCTGCTACAACCCAAGGACCATGGTGCCTTGGTGGAGATTTTAACTCCATTATTTCACTTGAGGAATCGAGGGGACCCTGAATCTATCCCAAGATGCAAACAGATTTCAAGAATATATTCAGCATTGTGGGCTCAAAGATTTGGGTTTTTCTGGACCTCCTTTTACTTGGCAAAGGAATCGGATAAAACACAAACTTGATCATTTTCTTTGTAACTTAGATTTTAGAGATGTATTCCCAATAGTTGGAGTGAAGCATCTCCCTAAAATGAAGTCAGATCACCTACCAATCTTATTGGACTTCAATAAGGGAGGAAAGACGAGACAGACCTTTCAAGCTTCTTGCACCTTGGTTTCTTCATGAAGACTACAACAACTTAGTGAAGAACAACTGGTGTAAGCAAGGATACCTTATCCTTAACATCAATACCTTTACTGAACAAGCTAAAGTGTGGAATAAGGAGATCTTCGGTTCTATTTTCAAGAAGAAGCAAAAAATAATGTTCAGACTCGACGGTGTCAATCAGAATCTATCCTTTAACAGTAACCCTTTCTAGAAAATCTCCAAAAAAGCTTATGGAGGAAGTATGAAGTGATTATTGTCCAAGAGGAGAGTTATTGGCAGCAAATGTCCAAATACAAAATTATCAAATTTGGAGATAAAAATTCAAAGTATTTCCACCAGAAAGCAAATAGCAGAAGAATGAGAAACATGGTCAAGGTTCTAAAGAATAGCGAGGGTGAATGGATAGATAATATGGAGGAACTAAAGGACCTAGGAGTATCCTTTTTTTAAATCCATTTATGCCCCTTATAATTATAATTCAGTGCTTACAAATTTTCTTGTTGAGAGTAGATTTCCTAAATTATTTGAGGCAGACCTATGCCTCCTCAATAGTAATATTAGTCGTGAAGAGATTAAACATGTATTTTAACATGGGTAGTTGGAAGGCACCAAGAAGGGATGGTCTCTCAGCAAAATTCTTCCAACACTCATGGAATATTGTGGCTGATTCCATTATTAATTGGGTGTAAATGATTTTTCAAAACCCAGAAGAGATTGCCTAAGGGAACCAGCCTTTGTAGTGTCTGTTATAAGATTGTTACAATGGTTATTGTTGAGAAGTTAAAACATAATCTAAACTATATTGTCTCTAACACTCAAGCAAGTTTTGTACCAGGTAGGGTTAGTGCGGACAACATTTTAGTAGCTCAAGTAATCCACACTATGAGGACTAGAAGAAGTGGCAAAGGTCTTATGGCTATTAAGATCGACTTGGAGAAGGCTTATGATCGTCTAAGTTAGAGGTTCATTATGGATACCCTATGTGACATAGGCATTCCAGAGAACTTAATCAATGTTATTCATCATTGCATCTCTTCTCCCTCTATGAACCTTCTTTGGAATGGTTTACCCTCCAAGGATTTCAACTCGACAAGAGGTATAAGACAGGGAGATCCCTTATCCCCTTATCCTCTTATCTCTTAGTTTTTGTGTATTGAAAAGATTTCACATTTAATAACATCTCTTATTGATAACAAAAAATGAAAACCGATTAAGCTATCTAGAAATGGACTTCACTTGTCTCATTTATGTTTTGCAAATGACCTTGTCTTGTTTGCACAAGCAAAAAAAGATCAAGTAAGAATTATTAAAGAGGCACTCAACACGTTTTGTGAAGCATCCAGTCAAAAAATTAGTTTAAACAAGTCGTGCGTGTTTTTTTGTAAAAATGTTAACCACATTATTAGAGAGAAATTCAGCAGAGAACTTGGCATCCCTCTTACAAGTAACCTTAAAAAGTACCTCGGCATCCCTCTCATCCATGAGAAGTGTGGAAGGATCCATTTTCACCCTATCCTAGACAAGATGCAAGCTATGCTTTTGAGTTGAAATTTGCATACTCTCTCTTTGGCGGGTAGATGCACACTTGTTCAATCATTGCTTTCTACAATTCTAAGTTACACTATGCAAACCATGAATATGCCTAAAAAAGTCTGCAATCAAATTGATAAAATTTGTAGAGATTTTCTATGGGGGTCGAATAAGGAGAAAAAGAAAATTTACTCAATCAACTGCGATACTGTTTGCAAGCCGAAAGAGCTAGGAGGTTTGGGTTTACGTAAAGCTCAAGAATCAAATAATCATTTTCTTATGAAGCTGGCTTGGGGTTTAATTCATGATGGCCAAGCTTTATGGGTGAAGGTGATGAAGTCCAAATATGCGTGTGGAGACAGCCTCATTCCTAAGGTAATGGACATGACCAATTACTCTAATGCTTGAAAAGGAATTGTGAAAGTTTGGAATCAATTTCAAAGCAATCCAATATGGCATATAGGAAAAGCATTAAGTTTTGGACAGCTCATTAGATTCCAGAAATTGCTAATCTTAGTGAATTACCCCTTATTCAAATTGATGAGCACATAAAAGATGATACGCTGGATAACTATGCTACAATTGATGGATGTTGGGATTGGGCGAAGATCTCCCGATCTGTCCCAAAAGAGGTTACCGACCAGATTCGCAGTATGAAAGCGCCTCACCCCTCTCTTGTCCCAGACTCTATTTGTTGGCTACCAGACCCTCAAGGTAAATTTTCTATCAAATCAGCCTACAATGCTATATATGTGAAGATGATGAACCTTGTTGGATTTATAAAACTTACTAGAAAATTAGAGTTCCTCAAAGGTTGAGAACATTTTCTTGGTTATTATGTCATAATACGCTGCTAACTAATGTTAAGAGAAGAAATAGAGGACTTACAGATAACGAAAACTACCCAAGATGCAGTGATCACGAAGAAAATTTGCTCCATGTGCTTAGGGACTGTCCTTTTGCCCAAAGCATTTAGATGAGCAGCTTGAATAGAGACTATCAGGACCATTTCTTTAGCCAAACTCTCCAAAACTAGTTATATGAAAACCTGAATAGAGTCTCTCTATCTAATAGTGGGATTTCATGGCTTACTTTTTTTCTTACCACCTGCAACATAATTTGGAAAAGGAGGAACAACTTGATTTTTAGAGAAGAGAACACTCCATACTAGCAAGTTGCTCAGGAAATTAAGGTAATAGCTAAAAATTACCATGATATTCTTGCTCTTACCGAGAAGAGTAGTGACATCCTCCAAGCTTCACATTATATCCTGATCGGATGGAAACTGCCAGACGAAGGATGGTATAAGGTCAATATCGACGGCTCAGTTCTTCAAGCAAGGAATTCAGGTGCGTGTGGCGGGCTAATTAGAGATTTTAACGACATGGTTGTGGCAGGATTCATGATGAATATTGAAAAAGTCACTATTATAGCTCTAGAGTTATGGTCCATATACTTAAGTTTCAAGATTACCATTGAATTGGGTTTCAAGAAGGTAATGATGGAGACGAATTCTACCTGTGCAGTGAAGTTGCTGCAAAATAGCTCAACCACCCTCCATGGTTGCACCTCCCTTATTCGGGCCATTAAAGATCTCCAAGCCAACCTCGAAGATTTCAGTGTCAGCCACGTCTTTAGAGAGACCTACTTTAGTGCAGATGCTCTGGCGAAGCACGCCCACAATCTCCCGGTGGGTGTTCATCGTTTCATCACTCCGCTCATTTTTCTTGTCCCCTGATGGATGGTGATAAAAGAAAAGTCATGTTTGCTAGAATTCTAAGAGCTTAGTTTGTTTTTGTTTTGGGCCTAGAGCCCCCTACTTTATAAAAAAACAATCAAGTATCAACACACACCTATAGCACATGGCAATAGCCGACACTTAACACTTCAACATGTCATAACTCCATAAGTCATAATATTTGCTAAAAAAATTTTTCTAAAAAATAATAACAATGTGGATAAAATTATAATTGTAAAAATCAGATTGAATTGACCGATTCAACCAAAAAATTGGTCAATCGGATACTGATTTAGTCCACTTTAATATTCTAACCGTTTAAAAAAACAAACTGCTTAAACTGACACTCGACCGAACTTGACTCTTCTAATATAAAGATCAAATTGACAACTACTAAGCTAATTTGTTTTCGGCTATCTCTCATGCTTTTAAAGCATATATTTCATTTTTAAATAATATCCTAATTAAGACACACATATATACACCGAAATATTTAATTCCTATTTTTTTATATTTAACATTTTTTAAATTAATTATTTTTTAATTGTATACCATTATTAACATAAATATTAAATTTTATTAAATATCTATATATTAAAAAGTAAATAAAAATGCTTTTATTAATTATAAAATATTTTTGCTATTTATAATTATTTGATCTATTAATATTAATTTTTTTCAACACATATTTGGATAATTTAATAAGTCTAAATTAATTAATATAAAATAAAAAATTACTTATTTAAAAAAAACTTATATATAATTATTTAAATTATAAATATACCTAGATTTTTAATTTATTTCTTAGATATAGTTTATGAATTATTATTTTTATTACGTCAAATTAAATATTATTGTAGTAGTATTAACTAATTTTATATTTATCTTTATATTAATTATTTTTAAAATTTAAAATTTAATTATATTTAAAATATTAATAAAAATATATATTTTAAATTTTTAATTATTTTATAAATTTTATTTAAATACCAACGGAATCAACCAGATTCAATCAGTAATCTATTTATTAAAGGAAAAGTCTAGGGGTCAGCAGTTTTATTAAATTTTGGCCAGCATATAACCAGCAGGGGAAGGTGAGCCATTAGATGAAATCTCATATCAATCTCACACCATCAAATTATCATTGATGGCTAGTTGATGGCAGAGCTGGCAATGGGTAGGGTAGGGTAGGGTTTGGACCCTACCCTAACCCTACCCGCGGGTTGAAAATTTTATTAAAACTCTACCCTACCCTACCCGCGGATTGAGAATCTCTCAACCCGAACCCTACCCATACCCAAAAATTCTAAACCCTACCCTACTCTACCCTATCCGCAGAAATATTAAATTTTTCTAAAGTAAATATAAAATTCAATCATTTTGAATTTTATACGTATTAATAACATAAAAAATAAAAAACTAATACTTTAAATTACTAAATTAACCAACTAGTTTAGTGGTTGTTTACTTATTATGAGTCATTACATAAGAGAGATTATGGGTTCAACTCTCACTTTCTTCACTATATAAAGAGATTTTTATAAAATATGTCTTATATATAAGATGCGGGTAGAATAGGATAGAGTATCAGTAATCTAACTACCTCCACCACCTTTTTTATTCTGACATCTGTGGACAAAACTTCCTGAGGATTCCCGCAACAAGAAAAGCACAGATTCTGTTTCTGCTCACTTGTAGTTTTCTGTTTTCGACTCCTTTTTCTACTTATCATCTTTTAAAAAGCTTCCGTACCAGAATTTTCACTCTACTAGGGTTTAATAACCTCTTTACATTCCGAGAAAAAAAAATTGAAAGAAAAATGACGAACGAAATCCGATTCTTCGAGCTCAACACCGGAGCCAAGATCCCCTCCGTCGGCCTGGGAACATGGCAATCCAATCCTGGCCTCGTCGGTGAAGCTGTTGCCGCTGCCATCAAGGTTTCCACTTAATCCATTTCATCCTCACACTTATGTTTTCTAATTTCGATTTTTCTCAAATTTGATTTTGGTAAGGCTTGTTCTACTTGTTTGATGTTTGTTACTACTATTATCACTCTACATGCCGTCTTTTTTTCTCTCAGAAGTTCATTTCCTTAACTATGTATTATCATTGAATTGAATTACATGGTTGGTTAAGTTGAGTTTTTAAATCTTATTTTCTGTTTTGCTATTTTGTCAATCACTTAGTTTCAGTTTCCATACAGTGATAATGTATAAGGAACACAGCTATATGGTTTTGAATTGCGCTGCGGTTTTCATCACTTATCATGGCTGTGGTGTGTGTTGCGATTACTGGCATTGTTGTCATGGCAAACGTGGTTGTTGCTGGTTATCATCATGATATGTTTATTGACATAGGAGCTATATTGTTGTGGTGGACTGCAATTAAAAATCACATAATTGCACAATTTCTTGAATCTCATGTTCTTGTTCTATATGATGATGATTCATATTTAATTGGTTTGATGTATGTTACAGATTGGTTATCGCCACATTGATTGTGCTCAAATATATGGCAATGAGAAGGAGGTAATTGACATAAATTAGGATTCTTTTATTCTCTTTTTATATTGGTGTTGTGTTCTGCTACATTGATTCTATAACATTAACTAACTATTTGGAGCAAATGATTGAGATCATGGTTGGTTGGGTACAAAAGAAATTATTTCACTTTGATTGCAGATTGGTGTTGTGTTGAAGAAGCTTTTGGATGAGGGTGTAGTGAAACGTGAGGATTTGTGGATTACCTCTAAACTATGGTTTGTTTTTAGATTCTAGAATTTAGATTATTAGTTTGCCTTCCATGTTTAAGCCTTTAAGTTAAAGTAATTCTGATAGCATTATGATAGCATGTATCTTTGTTAATCTTCGTTGAATAGAACCCAAGTATTTGAGATGTGTCCTGCAGGAATACCGATCATGCTCCAGAAGATGTGCCACTAGCACTGGACAGGACTTTGAAAGATTTGCAGCTTGATTATGTGGATTTGTACCTTGTATGTAATATCACCAAGTCTCCAATATTCTCTAACTATTTGATGCTAAAAATTTAAATATATGCAATTAATTATTTTATTACTTTTGAACTTGATTATTTTGTCTATATATAATTTGTTTTGAATTTTAGAGGGAAGTATTGTATCTGGATTTACATGATGCAGCCTTTCAATATGAAGTCATTAAGCTAAATATACCATCCGTTTTAACTTTTCATTTGTAGGAAAAACGCTTCCACTTATAGCTTGGTTTACAGATGGTATATAGGTTTGCTAAATGCCATATGCATAAATTTTTCTATTCTAAAATGTTCTTATGCAACAATTGGAAATCAGTTGTTAACCATGTGTCTTCATTTGAGGAAGTCCAAATTAGTACTTCATGCATGTGCTACATTGCTCTGACTTTTATGTGTTTTTAATGCGTGTATAATATTGTATCGAATAATTTCAGAATTTGGCATGGTACTGTTAATAGACCGTTTATATACACATACTCTGTTGTAATCTGCAAACTGACAATTCCGCCCTTTCAGATTCACTGGCCTGCTCCAATGAAGAAAGGATCAGTGGGCTTTAAGCCTGAAAATCTTGTGCCGCCTGACATACCTAGCACTTGGAGAGCAATGGAAGCACTATATGACTCTGGCAAGGCTCGAGCTATAGGTGTAAGCAATTTCTCCTCCAAGAAGCTTGGGGACTTGCTGGAGGTTGCTCGGGTTCCTCCTGCTGTCAACCAGGTGGAGTGTCATCCTTCTTGGCAGCAGGACAAACTCCGGGCTTTCTGCAAATCCAAAGGTGTCCACCTCTCTGTAAGTCAGCAAATGTTGGATGATCTCTCTCATGTTTGCACCATGTTGGCTATTTTCATCAATCATCCTGTTGTTTTCAGGCTTTCTTTTATTTTTTGGTAGAGAGTGTTGCTACTTGGTAGAAAATTTGATAGAATCTAGCTCTGAGGTGGTTCGTGAATGTTTGAAGTAGGTTTGTAGTAATCAACTTGGGTTCCAAATGTCCAATGGGCAAATGCGGAAGATGATCTAAGAAAATTGAGTAAA
This sequence comes from Arachis hypogaea, assembly GCF_003086295.3. Lineage (NCBI taxonomy): Eukaryota > Viridiplantae > Streptophyta > Magnoliopsida > Fabales > Fabaceae > Arachis > Arachis hypogaea. Next base: position 83,935,284 of record NC_092037.1, on the reverse strand, counting down.
ACTATTAAAGTAGGTTTGTGAAAGTTCATTTTTTGTTTGATTTTTTTCTTACATGAATTGTGTGACCTTTTAATTGCATTTCTGTAGGGCTATTCACCTTTGGGCTCCCCCGGAACAACCTGGCTGAAAAGTGATGTTCTTAAGCATCCAGTTCTAAATATGATTGCAGAGAAACTAGGCAAGACTCCTGCGCAGGTAGCTCTGAGGTGGGGACTGCAAATGGGCCATAGTGTGCTGCCCAAGAGTACACATGAAGCAAGAATAAGGGAAAATTTTGATGTTTTTGGCTGGTCTATACCGGAAGACCTATTTGCTAAATTTTCTGAGATTGAACAAGTGAGTATTCAGCTTTCATAGTATCTCAAAACCTAAATATGTTTAGCAGTTATGTTTATATTGCAGGTACCTCTTGAAGCATTAAATCTAAAATGTTCTGTCGGAATTTTGTTTCATAAATTAAGTATATGGCGCTTTTACTAATTGATTTTGGATTCTGTTTTGTCACAAAAATCCCAGCTTGTTTTCTTCCTATGCTTTGAGGCTGAGGAGTTGAGATTCATGTAGATTAGAAGCTTTGTAAGCATGGTGCTTGTCAAATAAATAAATTTTTTTTTTTTGACATCTCTTAATCTAATTCTGAGATAGTTGGCTTTTCACTTGTTATTATGGCCTATATAATTGGTTGTTTATTGTTCCCGTTCTTAGTTCATGCATCAAGCTTGAAAAGTTTTTTTCATGAGGAAACATATTAGATATGAAATTACGTATTTATTTCACTAAATAAGTTAAGCTTTTGGGATAATTAGTTCTTGACATTAAGTATGGCTGTATGGCTGTCAGACTGTATGATATTATCCTGTGGATTGCGGAAGGTGTTCTTTACTTCCATGGTAGCAAACAGTTTTTTCTGAAGTGTTCTTCGTTGTTGCAGGCACGATTAGTGAGGGGTACCACTTTCATTCATGAAACTTACGGTGTCTACAGATCTCTTGAGCAGTTTTGGGATGGTGAAATCTGAGCTCATTGGACAACATTATGGACGCATGGTGTAAGAGAAGGCTTTGAAAGTGTGAAACTGCACACGAAAAAAAAAAAGAAAAAAAAGAAAAAGAAAAAAAAAAGTCATTCTCATTGTTCTTATATCTCAGCAGAAAACTACATTTGCTGAACTGTCGACATGGTTCTTATTAAATTTCATGAATTGAGATCACACCATTGTGCACATTTTTTCGTTATCATTGCCATTGTTATTGTGGCTTAGACCACGATGTGTACTTACAGATTTAGTTATTTGAACTGGTCTTTTAAGTATTTGAGTGAAAGATAAATAGGTTCTAGTCTTTTTTAACCGTGAACATTTTGGCATCTCAAAATTGAAAAATAAATTTAAGTCCTTCACTTTTAATAATGCACGACAATTATACCACTTTGTGGAGTTGGGTTAAAAAACGGTAATGGAGAATGCTGATGTAGAGAGAAGAGTGATGATGTGTAGTGGAGGGTTGGCAAAAAAATAAGGTGGATACTACAATGAAGATGGCATAATTGTCTTCATATGAGTATATTTCTTTTTGACCTTTGGATGATGGATTGTATGGTTAGATTTTGATATTTATAAATGTGTTGTTTTTGTTTAAAGTGTGGCTAAATAAATAAACCACACTTTTAACTAAAGCATCTTCATGAGAAGATATTTTTGCCATCTTCATTGTAGTATCCACCAAAAAATAAAGGGACAAATACGTCCCCGCTGCCAGATCCCGGGGCAAAAACGAGCTGCTGAGTTGATGCAAAAGCTAGAGAGAAAATCAATCAAATTTAATGTAATAATGTACAATACAGTTATTGACGGATTATGCAAAGAGGATCTTGTAAATAAGGCGGGAAAATTTTCTCTGAGATGGTTGCACGTGGAATTTCTCCTGATGTTATCACTTACAACTCTCTAATTCACAATTTATGCTTTGCGGATCAGTTAGAAGAAGCTACTCAATTGCTGAATCAAATGGTGCAAACAAACATCAAACCTAATCTTCATACATGTAGCATACTGATTGATGCATTATGTAAGGACGGAAAAATCACAGAAGCTCACTAAGTGTTTCATTTGACGTTGCAAAGAGGTCTTAAACTTTTACATTGTTACTTACAATGCTTTAAACGTAAGGTAACTACTTTATTTGATAATATGGTGAAAATGGACTTGAAACGTCATATTTATGTTCGGAGTTATAATATCATGATTGATGGATATTGTAAAAACAAAAGAGTTGATAAAGCTGTTAGTTTGTTCAAAGAGATGCCTCAAAGAAATTTGTCGTATGTGCAATATCAGATGCTTGCTCGTGGTAAATGTCCTGAGTTGAATACTTACAATATCTTGTTAGACGGGCAAAGGAGTTCGTCCTCATATGGTCACATGCACCGTACTTATTGATGGATTGTGCAATGGTGGGAGACTTAAAACAGTTTTCCAACATCTCCTAATCAATGGCCACCAATTGAACGATGGACTTTGTAAAAAGGGTCTGTTTGATGAAGTCATGGTCTTACTTTTAGAAATGGATAAAAAAAAAAGTTGCTTCCTTGTCATAGTAACTTATGAAATATTTATAAGGGCTCTTCTTGAAAAGAATGAAAATGGTAAAGGCAGAAGAATTCCTTCATGAAATGATCTCTAAAGGAGTTGTGAAGCTTTCGGTTATCGGAAGCTTTGATTCCTGTGAATTTGCCGTAGTCAAATGGCCATGTTTCTTAATTTTAGATCTTTGAATTGGTTACACTAGTAGCTATTACTGTTATTTTATTATTATTATTGTGACTAATTTGTATTGATTAATAATCAAAGGTAACAGTTTATTTGTCAGAAATAGATTAGTATGATAGAACTTTTTAAAATATAAATTCGGTTTTTGTAAGTAATGAACAGTATATAGAATTAGAATAGAGATGATTTTATGGCAAATTACAAAGATGCTTGAGGTAAATGCAAAAGACGAACTTAATAAGATTGGAAAAGTCTAGGAGGCCAGCAACTTTTGTGTTTTCTGGTCAGCATTTAACCATCAAAAGAAAAGTGAGTGATTTCTCATTATTGGATGTAATCTCACACCATTAAAAATACTATTGATGGCCAATTGATGGTTACAAAATACCAAAGTTGCTGCCCCTAGCATTCCTCATAAAAATCTTATATGTTAGTCTGGTAATAGCTTTCAGAATTCAGAAAGCTAGAATTGTGAAGAGAATACATGGTTCCTCATAGAATGTCTAAACTGCTAGTTAAAGCATTACAATTTATGGAACCACAGTGCCAAACATGCGATCCAATTTACTAAAATGGTGAGAATTCAACTCAACTTTTGTGATATACATTACAGTTGGGTACCAACAAATTATTCTTGGTGACCATCATAGGTCACAAATCATATACATTGGGATGAAGAGTTGTGTTATATAAACATTACAATAGAATTCGATGCCGGTGAGGTGGACAGCCTATATCAATTTAGGGCAAGGCGAAAGGCGGCAAGCCTCGGCAGAGAGGTCTGGGAAAGGGCTGGTTCGGCAACTGATCTAGGCTTGGCTCTTAGCAGCATCAGCGGCAAATAGATGCATGATTAATCCATTCTTCACATCCAGGCTTTAGCATTGTTTCAAGCGACGTCTACTCTTTAAACTATTTCCTAAATCATTGCTCGTAAATGGAAGTATAAATAAGTGAATACATGAATCTTTAGAACTTCAGCTACTATTCATTAAGCTTGCATCAAAATCTCAACAAATCTAATACATATACTGATTTTTAAATAACACACGTTTAGAAAATATCCATCCAAGAAATTGTAAACATGAGAGATATCCACATCATTTGATGCCGTTGGATGTTCTAAGGATCCTATCCACCTCCGCAGGAATGTTTCTCTTACAATCCTATACAAAAATTATTAATAAATAGTACACTTTAAGAACTTACACATGCAAATTGCAGAATCACATTCAGAGGAAGTCACGACATGAATCCAGTTAGTGGTTAATCTAATACCAATTCACAAGCGTTTTGATTTTCTTTTTTAAAAGAAAGGAAACAATTCCCAAACTTATTATTGCCAAAATCAGCAATATCCTTTTGCCACAATCATGCATTTAACATTTCTGTTGATATATAAGAGTAAAGAGCAAAGATACCAACATTATTTGAAAAAACATATGGTAAACCTGTTTCCATTGTATATAAATTATTTCATAAAAGAGAATTGATATTTTGAACTAAGGGATTGATATTATTTAGATTTTTTAACACAAAAAGAAGCTCCTTAGATATTAGTTTTCGTGACTTCTGCACTTGAGTCTAAAACAACCTCACAAAACAACTTAACAAAATCAATTAAGATAAAAGGAACCAGAACATTGACAAAAAGCTGTCAAAAGGGGGTTTGAGATAATGAATTTTTTGGTTTAACGGATCTTTAGATTGTTAAGTTTCATTTAGCAACCCAATAGCAGATCTTGTGTACCCAACCTTACAAAGGCCATTAATCAATGTCCCATAACTAATCTCATCAAACTGAAACCCCAAGACTCTTGCCCTGTTACGAAATTCCAATGCTCCCCTAACCATGCCGTTTATACAGAATCCTTTCAATAGGGTGGTTAACCAAGGATGACAAAGGAACCGATTAACCAAGCTATTCATTGTAGTTGGGAGGGTTTTTTCAGGTCTCGTGTCAAAGCACCAATACAGAAGAATACGGTTGTAGCCATGGGGTGCAAAGCAATTATATATGCAAAGTTTGACAGGGAGAAACAAGATTGAGTCTTATTGAAGGTTGATTTGAGGCACTCGCACCCATGTTTAACCAAAAAGGCGGTGCACTACCACGAGTATAGGGAGTTGACCATGCATGCGAAATGTATGATGAGGATAATGATGAGGCTGGCATTCAACCCAACAAGGCATTCCTAGCATTAGCTAATGAGGTTGGTGGGTCGTCGAACCTCGGCTTCTCAGAGAAGGATATAAGGAATTACATTTCATCAAGACTCTGTCCACTAATATCAATGCGGATGTTAAGGAGATGTTGAATTGCTTCATGCGAATGAAGGAGATAAATCCTATCTACTTCTACGTAGTGAATGTGAACGAGGATTATAAGTTTAGAAGTGCAGTTTGGATGGATGCAAGGTGCAAAGCGTCTTATGAATATTATGGAGACGTGGTGTTGATTGATACCATATACAACACAAACCGGTAATTTTAAATCACATTGATGTTATTTACTTTTTTTTTGTTATTTTTATAATAGTTGGATATTCTTATATGTATGGATTGCCGTTCGCCTCTTTCGTCGGTGTGAACTACCACGGTAAGTCTCATGCCTTATGTTATAAGGCGAACGACAATCCATCCTAAATGAAAAATAACCACATATAAGAACATCCAACTATTACAAAAAATAACAAAAAAAGTAAACAACATCAACGTAAATAAATATTACCGGTTCGTGTTGTATGTGATATCAAACGACATCATGTCTCCATAATATTCATAAGATGCCCTGCACCTTGCATCCATCCAAACTGCACTCCAAAACTTATAATTCTCGTCCACAATCACTGCGTAGAAGAAGTTTGGATTTATCTTCTTCATTCGCATAAAATAATTCAACATCTCCTTAACATCTGCGTTGACATTAGTGGATCGGAGTCTTGATGAAATGTAATTTTTTACATCCTTCTCTAAGAAGCCAAGGTTCGACGACCCACCAACCTCATTAGCCAATACTAGAAATGTCTTGTTGGGTCGAATGTCAGCCTCATCATTATCCTCAATCACACACTTCGCATGCATGATCAACTCCCTATACTCGTAATAGTGCGTCGCTTTTTTAGTTGAACATAGGTACAAGTGCCTCAAATCAACCTTCAACAAGACCCAATCTTGCTTCTCCCTGTTATACTTTGCATATATCTTTGTTTTGCACCCACGATTGCAACCGTGTTCTTCCGTGTTGGTGCTTTGACACGAGACCCGCAGAAACCCTCCCGATTACAATGAATAGCTTGGTTAATCGGTTCCTTTGTCGTTCTGTCAAATGTTGTGGTCCGTATCTTACTTATAAAACCAACTTTATTTGTGTAGCTCGCATAAAATTCTTGAGCGATCGCATCCCAACTCTTGGTATTTTATCTTTGCCAAGGTAATTGTGATCCGGTAACTGCATATCAGTTCAAAACAAACATCAGTTGATGAACACGAGGATTAATGATCAATTCAAACATGCGGTTCACGAAAAACCAACAATAAACTAAAGTCCAAACCTCATCATGAAGATCCGTCTCATCACTTCCAAACTCAATAACATCCGTAACTTCCATGGCCTACCATCGAACATACACGCACAAATCCAAACAAACAACCTAATTAAATATCATACCATGAAATAAATATCAACTAAAAAAACTTTCAATCATCAACCAAAAGAAGTCAAACCAAATACAAAATAAGAGACTTTAGTTGTGTTAAAGACTCCAATAATAAACAATCATCCTAAAAATTTTGCCTTTTATAACTCTACATGTTCGAATAAAATCAACATATTTTTCAAATTGAAAAATGAATACCGGGTGTTAGGTCTAAAAAAAAATTAACACATCCTCACCATAACAAGTAAGTCTAATTGTGCAAAGTATTCTGACCATTAAAAAATTTAGAAATTAAAACTCTAATTAGTTTTAAACAACGTAAAAGCTATATCACATGATATCTAAAGTCTTTATACATGTATTTATATTTTAAATTTACTACCATAACAGCTTTGGATGCATCGAGAATTAATAACTTGAATTTACATAAACGTTTAAAATAAAAGAGAATACTCTATTTGTACTAAGAATAACTATCTCATTTATGTCTGTGAGTATGTGTATATAATGAAACAACAATGAATAAGAAAACTAATAGGTTTAATTTCCACTGAAGAGCCTCATTGGCTCATTTCAAATTAAAAGATTTTCTACTTAAAAAAAAATACCTACCGAATATTTGTCTGGCATACAACAAATAGTTAATGTTATTATAATTAATACTAAAAATGAATAAATAATACTGAATTTTAAATTAGATAAATGTATTAAAAAGAAAGAGACACCTATACTCGATTATTATTGAGGGATCTAATACACAGTTTCACATCATATATATCCAAATTCTTCATCTATGATGATATTACTATTAAGAAAATATGACTTGAAACCTGGAATAAATATATAATAATAGGTGTTTCGATTTCCTGCAATTGTTTCACATGTATTTAATATTTTATTAGATGCAGAAATTCTTCTTCATCATGAGTTTAATTTGTGATATACTTAATTGAGTGTAAGTGGATTGTTGAAGAAAACCAATATTTTTTTTAGTGGAGAATCTCATTCAGCAAGCAGCAAACATTTGATGATGAACACTAAAAATAATCATCTTATTTTTATGAAATTAAACATCCATTATCAATGCATCAACCTTCAATTGCTTACCTTGTTAGATTGTTCACCCTCCACCTCGATTGAAAAGGTTGTCAAAGGAATGCGTCGAATTGTCATCGGTAAACGAAGATGGGACATGACAAACCAGTTCAACCAAATTAAACTCCATTTACATGGATGTGAGGGGTGATGTACGTTAGAAAAGACAGCCACGAATGTCGGCTGTATTTGGACGGATCTGTCGTAGATGAAGAGGATGCGACGGTAGACGCGGTGGGTTGCGGAGGGCCTGCCCCGTCGGCGCGTTGGTGGGCTGCACGAAGGACAACTTGTACGCGAATGGGGGCCTGCTCGGACGTTGGCATAGAGGTAGACGGCGTCGGCTGCGGCTGGGCGGCGGTGGCTAGTGTTTTGATCGGCGACGGCCCGGCAAGAGTGGGAGACAATCGACGGCTGGGCAGAACGCAGTTCCCACATGCAGAACGCGCGACTAAAAGAGTAGAAGTGATGAATTGTGTAACTGCTCTATGTTTATCAAATCTTTATTTTTTTTAAAATTCAAAATCTGATATTATTAGAAATAAATTAATTATTTAATTAAATATTTGATTTTAATTTTTTTTAATCTTATTATTCACATTATTCACTTGTAAGACTCTTTGCATTGTCCGCAGAGATCTAACCTACTTCAATTTGATTGAAGCTGAATAAAACTGCAGAGAGAATGTACTAGAAACCAGTAAAATCCGCCCATGAACTAATTTAAACTCGACTTTTTAACTGTTTGATAAGCTAAATTCATGATCTTATAAGTCGAGATTAAACCTAAAATTAAGAATAATAAGTTTGATGTAATAACCAAGAGTGAGGAAAAAAAAAAAGAAAGAAAAAGAAAGAGAGGTTGAGAACACGTGGAGGGCACATGCCCCACTTAAAAATTTCCTTTCTCTCTTCTCATCTTCTTCGACACTCCCCCTCCCCCTCTGTTCTCCTTCCCTTTCATTTTCTTTCAAAAAATCAAAATGTAAAACCCTCATTTCTCTTCTCTTACCAACTAGATTTCATCTCTTCTCCTTGCAACCAACCACTCAATATCATCAAATTCACTTTCATCATCTTGCTTCCTTTTCTTCTCTATTCTATCTCCATTTATTCAAATCTCATTTTCTCAAAATCTTCAAATCAGAAAATTTCAACTTAATGAGTGAAGAAAGCATTTAACTTTGAGTCCCGGTTATTATTGAGGCTTTAAGGTAACTCTTTGACTCAATAATTAGTCATATTTCCAATTTTTGTCATCTCTATATTTATGGGTATATATAAATCCGAATTAGGGTTATTAGGGGTTAGAAAATTTGGAGCTTTTGTCAAGGTGAGTAAGATTATGTTAATTGACAATATTAGTAGCTCACAAATATCATTATTGTCATATTTCTAGAGTTGTAGAATTATTGGACATCATTTGGTAGCTCGTTGACGTGCTCAGAGTTGCTTCCAGTTCTTTGCAATCAAGTTGTGAGTGGATATTATATCTATAATTGTTTTTAAATATATTATTATCAATATTTATGTTGAATCATTATTTTTGTAGTTTGAAAATATTTTATTATTGTGATTTTTGAATTTCTGAAAATAAATATTAATTTGTAAAACTTATAATTTTATAAAAATACACACGAGACGATAATTATATATTTTGTAAAGCATACATGTTTTCTTATTTGATTTTATTGAATTTTAAATAATTGAATTTTAGTATGCAATCTTATATATATATTGGATTTGCTATGGAATTTAGTAATATGTTATATGTATTAGAGATTTTTATAAGTGATTTGGTTTGGATTGGTTTGGGAGACTCTGACTAGAAAACCGTAGTTAACGGCAGTTATGACGTTAACCTAGATGCATCTGGCTCAGACCTCAGCTAGCAGGGACGTTGCTAGCCTAACGTGTAGGCCACACGTTGGATCTGTTATACCGTACGGGCACACTAGAGGAAAGGGCTACCCTTAGAGGTAGAGCCGCCCTAGGTGTGTAATATTTGATTTGATTTGACTTCTGGAATGAGAACTCCCATTTCAGTTCATCCGCTTAACTATTTATCTAATGTTTGTATAATTAATTAATATGAATTTCTCATCTCTAAAAAGAAATATAATTTTCAAGGTAAACTCTGTATTGTCTCGTGTGGGTTATAGATATAATATTTGCTCACTGAGTTGCAAAACTCACCCTATTATATTCCCATGTTTTTCAGATACAGGAGTCATTCCAGGTTCCATTCCACCTGCCCCTCAGTAGATCTTAGTCATTTTGGTGAGCCCTTCTTCTTTCCAAGGGCTAAGTAATTATGTAATGGAACATTTGCTCAAAATCTAGATTATGTCAATGCTCCATATGTCACAGGCAGGATCCTCGTGTGGTTTATGTTATTTTGAATCTTGAACTGTTTAGGTAGTGATTATGATTTGTTTATGTAAGACTTATGGTTTTAACTATATACTCTAGTTATTAACTTGATATATATATATGATGCGTATTTTGGATATATTTGGTAGTGAATATAATTTGGAGTATGTTGTTGTTGTTGTCTTGGAAATGGAGGTTTATTATTAATACAGAGAGTTAATATTTATGTTGGTAAGGTCCTAGAAACAGAGGAGATTCTATCCGTTTTTCTGAAAAATTTGGTCGTTTGGCTTGCTGAGGGACTTGTCCCTTGAGCGCCAGTCATGGCTTGGTTCGAGTCATGACATTTGAATTTGGATAAATTCGTGACTATACTCGATTTTATATATATATATATTATAATTATTTATTTTAATACTTATTTATATATTTTATACTTTTTGTTTATATTTTATAATAATAATAATAATATATAATTTTGCACATAATTATAATATTTATATTTTTTAAATATATAAAAGATCCTGTTAGCTTCCTCCTTGCGGGTAATCCCACAAATATTTACGGGTACTGTTTTCTTATTATTACTCACCATTCAATTAAAAAAAGAACTGGCCAACAAATATGATTACTTTTAGCCAATATTTGGCTAACAATAAACAATAAATTATACTTATATTTATAAACATTTTGCACATAAGTATATAATTTGTGTCTAATTTTTTTAAAATTTATATATATAAATTAATAAAATTTATTTATTAAAAATAATTTAATATTTATGCTAATTAAACGATAACTGAAAGTACTAAAAGTTACTGTCCCAAGAATTTCTCTAAATATGGAAAAGCTAAAAGAGCAGTTCTATACTAACAATGAAAACACCTGAAGCAAGGATAAAGTGGTAAATATCAATTCTAAACAATCCCAAAGTCGCATGAAATAAAAAAACAGGGAATAAGCTATAGACATATACAAACAGAAAAATAGTTTGTTCGCGGTTATCTAATTTGTCACAAATTTTCACTAATTCAATCGACATTTAAACAATTTAAACAATTAATTGGGTAGTCGTGTAAAAACCTATATTAAGAAATAAGAACTAGCGCAACAACTTTTATAATTAAGACCTATGGGCAGTGCCAACATCTATAAAGTAGCAAAGGCAGAAGTGGAAAGAAAGGGTTACTATTTCTGGCACACGGTGGAAAAGAAGAGGGTGGAGGAGGGGGACGGAGAGTGTCATGCAAGTTGTTTAAATTGGCCATTTAATTTAATTCAATTGGCTTAGCAAGTTAGCATGTATTCTCACATTCTCATTTAAATATTTCATGTGATACAATCCTATTATATATAGAATTACAAGGATGGGCCTAATATGCGAATGTATGGCTATTGATTATTTGATTTTCAAGTTTCATTCATTCTTTCCTTTATTATTATTATTATTTTAAAATGTTTTACATTTGGAGAAGGCATGATTAATTTAATCTCCAGATTCCATGGTCTGCAATGTATATACAAATCCATCTTGTCCCAAACATGATCATTATGATGATTATGTGAATTCAAGATCACATAGATGGTTGAAAGATTGTAATTAAGCTCATCAGTATCCAACAGTTGATTTAATAGCATCCAATATCTGCATATAATAAGTGGCAGAACTTGTTAGTAATCTCAAGGATGCTTAGTGTAATTTACTCTATAAGGAAAACAAAAATGTTACTTGCACACCAAAAATCAACTATTAAATCAGTCATCATGTATTTGTATATAGATACATGTTTGTTTAACCCATTTTTAATTTGTATTTTATATTTCAATATGTATTCTATATTGGTAACTGATTTTTGTGTCCACCTATTATGATTGTAAAGAAAATTAAGGCGAACAGACAAGTTACCTTATTCTTGGTTGGCATGTAGAAGGGCTCAAACACCAAAGGAAAAGGGGTGTCTAGACCGCAGATTCTCGCTACAGGGGCTTCTAACTGTACCACAAACAACGAAAGAGACGGTTAGGATAGGAATTCGTACAGATTTTGTTGAATATGGTTAAGTATGAAAGCAATTTCATATACTCTATAACAATAATTTGGCTGAAGCATACCCTCGAGAAGCAACGTTCGACAATGGAAGCCGAGATTTCAGCACCAAAACCTCCAGTTACCGGAGCTTCATGACTAATCTATACATCCCATTGAAAGCATCATGTAAGACACTCCCTCCATTCCACATTGATGGTCATTTTGACTTTTTTTCATAAAGTTAAATCAATGCATCTAAATATAATTAATCAATGTATTTGGACACATTTATAAATCCGGATACACCCTTTTTTGACCGTTGAAATTAATTTACTCACAAGTAGCCTTCCTGTCTTGTTAACTGAGGCCTCCACTGTTTCCTTATCCCAAGGTATTAATGTCTTCAGATCTATCAGTTCACAAGAAATTCCTTCCTGTAAATGTCACAATAACTTGAAAATTTTAAGAAACAAGTAATATTTTATCATAGACATGCAAATTGTGATTTTCAGTATTTTTCTCATATTATGATTATTTTTTCCCCAACGGTAAGTAGTTGAAGAGAGTTTAAACTACCAAATTTTCCACTGGAAAATAAAAAGAAGAATCTACAAATGGGATGCTCTAAATAGTTTTATATATGAAAATTAAATACCAACAACCCAAATTGGCATACTGCTCAACTACAGTTTCACCTGGACATATGTACATTGACAAAACATGAAAAGATGTGCTTCTCATTTTGTTGCCTAATTTTTTCCTATTATTCTCATGTTTGAGTTGTAACTAATAAATTCTTTTGACAGTAATCATACTTGAGTTTGTTTAATACTAAATAAGTTATGTAGCACTTGCATGGCATATTGTTCTACATCTATAAGCTTCATAATTAAGTTATAAACAACTTGTCATATTGGGTAATTCCATTTTTATTACTATTACACATATTTAATAAATAAAAAAAGTACTGCCTTGATATACTAGTATATATAAAACCAACCATACTAGGTTTAGACAAAAAGTCAGCCACTAAATGAACTATTTGTATAGAATATATATTGAAATACAAAATACACGAGTTAAACTATGCATGTATTTATACACAAATACATAATAGATAATTTGGTAACTGATTTTTGGTGTGCACATAGCATTTTTGACATAAAATAAATGTGATATATTAGTTTCATATCTGTACTATTTGACCATGGTTTCCAATTCTAGTCTCTGTTAATTTCTGTTGTCAATCATGGAAACAGAATCAGCTTCCCTCTGACATTAGAATTCTAAAAAAAATGTTTCCTTCCACATGTAACTCAACCAAACGTACGATAAAATATCCCAACCCCAAATTCAATTTGTTTTTCCTTTCTGGAAAAAAGATTGATTCCAAATACCAAGTGTAATTCTTCAGCGACAACTTGCCCAACAAACTGTAAACCATGGAGAATTATTGTGTGATGCAGAATACATGTTGTAACCTATTTTTGTGACAATGCAACTTACTTTTTCAGCATCTAGACAGGCTTGTTCCATTATAGATAACTGAGCTCCCCATCCAACAAGTGTAATATCACTTCCCTGCCGAACCACCTGAGTATATGTTAAAAAAAATTATTAGACTAAATGTTTCACAAAATTATCATTCTGTAGTTATAACGAACTTCTAACTTCATTTCATGAATTTAATGCAACTTGTGTTGTACCTCTGCCTCGGATAGTGGCAACATGTAATCATCCTCTGGTACTTCTTCGACAGCCAAACGATATAGCCACTGAAACCAAGATTCAAATGATTTAATTTTCACAAGTCAAATGCCATAAAGAAGCTGAAGACATAATTCTCATGATAAAACACAACCTTCGGTTCAAAAAATACGATAGGATTTGGATCTCGAATGCAAGACAGCAATAGCCCTTTTGCTTCTCGGGGACTTCGAGGGATGACCACCTTTACAAGAAACACTCGAGCCATTTCGTAAAAATGTACCAACCGTAAAACAACACTATTCTACATTAAGACCGTTAATTATATGAAATCTGTGTATAAGCTTGGAAGTAAACTGCATGCAATAGGTATCTAACTTCATCTGGGAGGTAAGATGCAGGTGCTCTCTATTAATTCCATTATTTTTTAGCTGTCTTAATTTGATGACTAGATTTAGGCATGGATGTTCACTATCACTTAGTCTAAATCAATGATCATCTTACACATGACGAGGACCTTTAAACAAAAATGAAGAAAAGTTTAACCAGCAAAAGATTAATGTATGAAAGCACTATACTTTGATACCAGGAACATGACAGAAAAAAGCCTCAGGAGATTGAGAATGGTAATGCCCACCATGGCCCACAGCTCCATAAGGGGCTCTAATCGTTAAACCTATAGGAGTGAGTAAAATGATTTTCATGCAACAGGTGAAAATAGAAATAAGCCAGAACTTCCAACGTTAAAGCAGGAAAAGAAATTTACCACCACAATTAAATTGGTTCCCACTTCGGTATCTGAATTTAGCAGCTTCGTTGACAATCTGGAAACAATAACTGATCAATTACTTATCGAAATTAGCTTTGACTAAAACTAGCCGTGAGAGGGGAGAATGCCTGATCAAAAGCAGGGAAAATGTAATCTGCAAACTGAATTTCTGCTATGGCTCGATTTCCCTGCCATGTAAAATATAAAAGGATTTTAAACAATTGTTACATCAAAAAGAGAAGGAGAAGGAAAATTAAATTCGTTGGTTAAAAACTAGGAAGTAAAACTATTTTAAGCTCTGAGACTCACCATTGCCGCTAGACCAATGCCAAAGCCAATGATACCCTATGAATAGCATTTCAGCATAACTGTTTTACATCAGTGCTAAAGGAATACTAATTACAAACAATTAGAAACATACATAGCAAGAAAGAACTAAAGAAGTTCACTGAATCATTTTTGGATCTTCAATTGAACACATCTTCCTAGAACTGTCTAGTGAGATTTTAGAATCATAACCAGTCATAAAAATTTATGCGGAGAATGGGAATAGAACAAGAAAAGAGAAAACAGAAAGGCAACAAATAAGTAAAGAAATACTTGTTCACATAAGGGAGTATTGAAAACCCTTTTCTTCCCAAATTTGTCTGCTAATCCTGTTGTACAACGGAAGACCCCACCAAAGCTCACATCTTCTCCGAAAACATAAGAACTGAAATCAAATGCAAGAGAAGATGAGGTTGAACATAATATTGATGCTATACGAAAAAATAATTTCGTTTCACACAATGAGAGTTAAAGATATGTAAATGGGAAGTTAAAGGTGTACTAGAAATACATACACTTATATCAATTTCATTCAACAATGGGATCAAATTAATCCTAGAAGAAATAAAATCAAATGATTTTTTTTAAAACAATTGCCTGCTGGAAGCCACATGTTATTTCCTAGACGTGTGCGATATGTGTGGATTGAATTCTTAATCAGTATCATATTTGCTTTTAAATTGTCCAGAGGCTACATTTTCATGGAATGCATTGTTTAGCATCTTTGATGGGTGTTGGGTGCAACATAGAGACTTAAATCAGTTCTTGTTTAAACAGTTTTGGGAGAAGGAAGAAAACCAAAAATTTATGCCAATTTGCTATTTCTGCTACTAGTAAGGGTATTTGGATAGAGCATAACACTCACATCTTTAAAGAGTATAAAATGTTTAGAAGAGTATCTTTTCCCAAAGATGCAGAGAGATTGGAGAAATTCGATCCATTTCTATGTTGCTGCTTGTTTATTCTTGTTTATCCTAATCTTTTATAATGAGGGATATATTATGCTCCATAATTATTATTATCCTTCTCTTGTTAATAATAATAATACTTGTTATTTATGTATGTTAGTATGTATACTAGGATAGTAGGATACAAAGCTTCATATTAGCAATGGTTAGATTTAGTTAGTCAAACCTAAAGGTACGAGCCAATGTCTAAATAATTGAAGCTCAAAAACTATATTCATTCTCTCTTACTTTTTCTCGGTTCCGATTGCTTACTATCGCTCTAACACTTTACATTAGCGCAGAAAACTTATAATCAAAGACGTTGCGGACAAAGTTTCTACATTCTTGATAAAAAAAGTTATCTCTAAGGAAAACTTAAGCATCATCAAATACACACTAAGATAAGTAACAATTTCATTGTCAAAATCATGTATAAACGTATTATTATACAAGAGAGTTGAAACATAGAATTTCTAATACTATATGTTATCTCAACTATTCAATAGTATTAGACTATTAGTACCTAATAATCACTTCTCCAATATATAGGAACAATTCTCAATATGATTTCAGTTATTACAACACAATGTTATTACTTCCCACTCCCCTCTCTCCCAACTCAATGCACATGATATACATTAAAAGAAAATTGCAAGATATCTAGGACATTTTCGAGTAATGCTACATAACTAACTATTTTCAGCCAACATCAGACAACTTTTTTTTTAAATTAATTTGTTTATCTTAAATTCTACACCCTAAATTATAATCCTTTTGACCCTAAATCTTAAATTATAAACCTAAACACTCAAATTGACTAATGTTGACTACCTAAAAGTTAATTCCATGTACTTTCTCTAAAAAGTCAATCATAACAATGAAAACAACAATAGTAACAATAACAATGATGACACATACCGTGGATCAGTGTCCAAAGCAATGTGGAGAGCTTGGTTAATTGCAGAATAAAGGTTCAATGAGTTGAGACCTTGCTCAGAACCGCTCTTTTGGACGCATGAAGAAGAAGGTGAACTAGAAAACCCTCTCTTGGAAACACAAGGGATCCATGTTCCAATTCTTCGCACACAGCTTCTTGACATCTCTAATTTTTTCTTTTTTTGTGAGAGAAACTTGCTCTGACGAGCTAGCGAACACTAGCAAAAAAAATAGAAAAAGGAGAAAAGAAAAAATATGGTAAGTTTGTCCTAAATTATGAATGTTGATGGTAATTCAGAAATTGTGGATTGGAAGCTTAGGTGATGCAATATCAGAGTTTCAAAGAATGATATCTGTGGTGGCGTTGCGTGCATTTGTGGGGAAGGTAGAGATTAGAGAAAACACAGTGACAACGATGGATATAGAATGGCAGATGAAGAAAGGACGAGGCAGAGTTTTTGGTAAGGTTGTTCGAGTTGCGGTTTGGATCGAATAATTTTTTAAGGAAAATCGGAACCAATCTAATCCAATTTTGGATTGGATTTACGATTTTATAAATTATAAAAATTAAATATATATATATATATATATAATAACATCAAATTTTTAATAATTAATAATAATATAATAAATTTTAATAATATTTTAAAAAACTAATAATAATATAAGGATACAAATAAAATTAGAAGTTAATTAATATAAAATAAATCTCATTTTTAATATAAAATATTTATTAAATAATAATATATAAATAATATAAAAATATATAATAAATTAAATATATTATAAATAAAATTATAAATATAATAATAATATTATAGCATATTGTGCAATTTAGATTGGATTAGATCGGTTTTAAGAAGTAGATTAGAAATCTGATCTGATCTGATTCATGCGGTTTATAAAAAATAGAATGAATCAAATTTAAATTAGTGCGATTTTAATCGTTTTTAATTTGAATTAGATCGGATAAACAGTTTAATTTAGATCGTTTTAAATTTGAACATCCATAATTTTTAACATAATTATTAAAACCGATCAGACAATTAATCCGTCATAGGTCGGGGTCACTCATCAATCGGTGAGTTACTAATTCACTTAATTAAATATAAATATAAAATTATAAAAAATTAAAATAAAAAATTAAAATACATATTTTCACAAACATATTAATAATATATTATAAAATTATAAGTAGTGTTTCAGCTTTCAGGTGGTGTTTATGATAAAGACATTTTTAAAATTCTAGCAAAAAACACCTAATTAAAAATTATATTCAACTAATTATACCAAATTAATAACACCTATATAAAAATCAAATCAGTAAATATAGGTATCCAACAACAAAAAATTTGAGGAAGTTATTATTTCAGCCATAATTATAAGAACCGACCGAACTAGTCGGTTAAATCAAAAAATTGGTAAATTGATGGTCTGGCCAGTTCGGCAGCGTGCATGCAGCGCACTTTCCTTGCCACTGTGCCACTTTGTTTCTTAATAATATAGGTGACAAAAAATAAATATATAATAAACCATGAATGAATTTTTAATTTTTTTATCCTTTTAAACATAGATTGACATAAATACCAAACAAATAATAACACATAATATATAAATATATTGATATATTAATATTGATTATATTATCTTTTGTTTTTTGACTTATTCTTTTAAATTGAAAAAGTATTTTATATTATTGACTAATTTATTATCTCTTTTTGTACTATAACAAAAATTAATATTTAATTATTATTAATATATTTTAAAAAATATGCATTTAATTTTTAATTTTAATTTTATTTTTATAATTTTATATTTTTATTTATTTGTGACTGTGTCAACCCAGTGAATCAGTGATTCACCGATTGACCAATGATCCAATCGTATGACCGGATCAATAACTATGATTTCAGCAACAGCAACAGAGCAACAAATTCAACCACCAGTAGTAATAAATCAGTGAATTGATGATTTACAGCCTAATTAAAAACTAAATTCAACTAATTATACCAAATCAATAGCACCTATATAAGAATCAAATCAGTCAATACAAGTATACAGCAACAAAAAAATTTGAGGAAGTTATTATTTTAGCAACAGTAACAGCAACAGTCAACAGAGCAACAAATTCAACCACCAGTAACAATAAATCAGTGAATTCAGCCCTGATAATATCAAACCACCAGCCCTGATGATTTACAGTAATGGTTCAATGATGACTTACAGCAATGATTCAATGAAATTGTAAAAAGAAAGAACAGGAAAGAAGCTGACCAACTGAAGACGACGACAACCTCAGACGCTGGTTGACTGGTTCCCTTTTCTTCTGACTCCGGCAAAGACGATGTCAGGAAGGGCGACGGCGACCTTGAGTGCGACACAGTGAGTGAGCGAGCGAGACCTTCGGACCGGCGTAATCTCGGAGACGTCAGCGAGTGCGACGGTGAGGAAAAAGAGATTGAAGAGAGAAGAGGAACGTTCATCACTGTCAGATGAAGTCATTAGGGCTTTTTTGTGGTGGGGTGGGGGTACCAAGCGATGTCGTTTCAAGAATGAAAAACAAATTTTAGAATGACCCGGACTGAGTTATTTAAACCGGCTGGATTACCGGTTTTATTATACTATACGAATCGAACCAAGTTTCTCCGGACCGATGCTTGAGCGGTCTGCAGGATGGCTTGGCCCAGTCAGATTCAGGTAATTGGATTTCTGGTCAAACCAATCCAGTCGAGCCAAATTTGATAACTAACTACTTGTTTTTAGCAAAAGAATAAACAAATAAAAAAAAATCAGATAAGGTTTGAGACACAGTTGAGTCAGGGTTCCTATCCGCCAAAGCTTTGTAAGTACGTAACATAGAAGAAGTTACGTACTTTGAATAAAAAGCACTCCTAAAATCCTAATTCCAAGTAACAAATGGCAAGTGATAATATTTATGTAGTTGTATATTCAGATGGAAACGCTTCACAAACATTCAAGGATACTTGTTTATATTGCAAAGAGCCAATTTTGATGCTGCTCCCGCCACAAAACTTATTGCGGGGGTTGAAGGACATGATATTAATGAATTTTGGATTGCTTGGAACTAAGGAGATAAGTCAAGTGCTCTAGCACAATTTTCGTTTGTTAGTTAAAAATTAACTATTTTTTATATCAAAGATAGGACGATTCAGACTCACGATGTCACGTATGAAGAGATTATATTATTTGAATTATAACTCATAGACGGTTAAAAATTAACCATTAATAGAAGGAGAAAAAGAAATGACATTACTCCCTTAAATTATACATAAATATATGATGACATTGAATTGGTTTGCTTTTGAATTTTTAATTAAAACTTTGATACATTTTGTATATGAATAATTTTTAATGTCAATATGATTTTATCATTGAATCTAATTTTTATGGTATAACTAATATTTATATTTGATCAAAATTGTCTTGGTAAATATTTACGGTGTAATGACTTAAGATATGAATCTAATTTTTATGGTATAACTAATATTTGTATTTGATCAAAATTATCTTGGTAAGGGGTAATGACTTAAGATATCAGTACGAAAAGTTAATTTTTTACAATTATTAGGATATTAGAATATAAAATTTACTATACGGATAAACGACACTCAAAATAATTTATTATTATATAATTATTTTAGGCACAAGAAATTAAGATTTAAAGTTTAGGATCTAAGATTTATGATTTAGGGTCTCCGATTTAAGATTCACGATTTAGGATTTAAGATTTAGAATTTAGTGTCTAAGATTTATGATTTAGGATTTAAAATTTATGGTGTAGAATTTATAGTTTAAGGTTTAAGATTTAAATTTTTTTAATTTTAATATATATATTCAAACATTACTAATTAATGAATATAATATTAGTGTTTATGGTGTTGGATTTTTTATGGCATTGTTGAGTTAATAGGAAAATTTGGATTTATGATTTTGTTATTTTCTTAATTATTAGTGTTTATGAAATTGAATACCTCATTACATTTTTGGATTTATAGGAGGGATTTAGATTTTAGAATTTTTTTTATGTTTGAATTATTAGTGTTTACGGTGTTGTGCACATAACATTGTTGGGTTTAAGGGAGAAATTTAGGGTATGGAATTTAGATTTATTAATTATAATTTTAATATATTTTCTATATAATAATTTTCAATGTCGATATGATTTTATTAACTAAATCATTAAATCTAATTTTTAGTGTGTAACTAAGATTTGTATTTCAATCAAGATTATTTTGATTAGTGTTTACGGTGTAGTGACTTAAGATATCCGTACGAAGGGTTAATTTGTTACAACTGGGATATTAGAATATAAAATTTACTATATGCAGAGAAATAACTCTCAAAATCGTTTGTTATTATAAAATTATTTTAGGTGCAAGGGTTTAGTATCTAGGGTTTAGAATTTAGGATTCAGAATATAAGATTTATGATTTAGAGTTTAGAATTTAAAATTTAAAATTTAGGATATAAAATTTAGAATTTAGCGTATAAAATTTAGGATCTAGAATTTATGATATTAGATTTAGAATTTAAGATTTATGGTTTAAAATTTAGGAGTTATGGTTCAAAGATTGAAGTTTTGAATTTTAGTATATATGTTCAAACATCACTAATTAAAAGTATTCAGTTTTTTATCTCATTGTGGGTTAATAAGAAGATTTCGAATTTAGAATTTTGTTATTTTCATATTATTAGTGTTTACAGTATTGAACATAAAATGGTATTTTTGGGTTTATACGAGAGAATTAGATTTTAAGATCTGTTATACATTTGGTATTCATAGTGTTGAGCACCCATAGGATTGTTGGTTCATAAGAGAGATTTAGGATATATGGTCTACAGTTATTAATTATAATTTTGATATATTTTCTATATAATTTATTAACTAAGTCATTGAATTCAATTTACATGTTCTAACTAATATTTGTATTTCAATTAAGATTATCTTGATTAGTGTTTACGGTGTAGTGATTTAAGATATCAGTACGAATTAAAGGGTTAATTTTTTGCAACTATTAAGATATTTTTAATATAAAATTTACTATTTGGAAGAGCAACTCTCAAAATTATTTATTATTATACACATTTTAGGTGTGAATTAAAAATATTAGTATGTTATTGTTTTGTATATTAATTGAAATCATTTTGATGAAAGAACATGTGATTCTATTCAAGACTAATCGAATCTTATATCTACATATCATGCACTTTTTTATGTGTTGACAAATATATCATTTTTTTGTGCTTAATATAAAATTAATTTTAATTTCATATGTCATGTCGACTCTATGGACAACTATGATTTTAGATTGAATCAAAAACTTGCAAGACTTAAAAGAAAAAGAATATTGGATATTAAGAGGAGAAAAAGATCAAACTGTGTCATTAGTAGTTCATATGGTCAGTAATTCATTTTTTTATATCATGCAATGTTGTAAAGTGTTTTAGTTTCATATTTATCAAATTTTCATATGTTTTAATTCTTTGACATTTTTTTTGAGTAAAACCCTTCCTCAGTTCCTAACCATTTATGAAAAGGACCTGACGACCCCTAACCATTAGAAAATAATAACGCGGTTCTTAATCATTCTCTCTGTGTGACCGAAAAGATCCTGTAACAGTTCTTCCGTAAAATGTAACCGAAAAATCCTACGTGTAACAGTAACTATCTGACGTGGATTCAAACAATTTGATGAGACAACTAGGTCCTTGCACAATCATAAAAAACGTTGCCGTTTTGATGCACGATGGAATCAGATTCTAACATACATTCCTCATTCTCTCCCTGAAAAGGCACATACTCTCACTCTTTGTCCTTATCTCACACATAGAATTACCGTCAACCCTAGAGACTGTCAGACTTCCTGCCAGAAACGATAATGAAGGAGAGCCGGTGAGGACGATGATGTGGCGTTTGCTGACGGAGGTGGTGACGTATTGTTGACGGAGCCGCACTTCCGTTTTTGGAGATGAGTTTTTTCAACGTTTGTAAACCACATTATTACGGTCCTTCATTTGTTTATTTGAAGCAAGTATTTTTTCTATGGACCACCATTATTGTATGATATGTGTATTGATTTACATTTGTGAAGAACAGTCACTTTCACTAGGGTTGGATTATTAGTTCAAGTAAAAAAAATTTGTCTGTTTTGGGTATATTAATGTCTGTTAAGTGTAATTTATTTATGGGTTATTGAGTAAAGTTTTTATATTGCAGATGTTTGTTGAGATTATACCAGTGTTTCACCATGGGGTGGTTTAAAAGAGACAAAAATGAAATGCTCTGCTACCTTGATGGTAAGGTGGAGAGATTTCCCAAGTTGGACATTGACTTTGTTAATTTTAAGGATTTAGAGGAGATGTTCAAAGGTTTAAGGTATACATAGTACAAGACTATGTATTGGCAAGATCACACTGCCCCTTATCTAGAGGCTGGCCTCCATATATTGAAAGGTGACAAAGAAATTAACCAGATGTGTGATAACAATATGTCAAATTTGGAAACCGATGAGTTGCATGTGTATTTTGATCATCCCGTGAGCCAACCAGTTGTGAATGAAGCAGGAGATGTTCCTGTAGAGTTGGATGATTCTTCCACTGATGATGGCTATGAGAGCACTGAAGATGAGGCTTAGAAGCCTCCCCCACCTGGTTATGAGACACTAAGCAGCAGTAGTAGTGAGGAGTTAAGGTCAAGGAACAGGCTCAGAAATAAGAGTAAGAAGGACACACCCAAAAAGAAGATAATGACACCTAAGAAGAAGAGAGCAACACCTAGAAAAAAAACTGTGACACATGTGAAGGAAAAAGTTATTGATAATGATGGATTATCTCCTCAAACCAAGAAGAAGAAAAATAAAAAATATGTGGGGAGGACTGATGCGTGAGCATCTTTTCTATCTTTTCCTAGTGAATTTGCATCTAAATTGTTGAGTTTAATAAAGAATTAATTATCTTTTAGCCAATATGGATGCTACTTTGAGTCTTTTGCAATTTTGTTTATTTTAGGTAGCATTCGGCGGAATTTGATGGAGTTTCTGCAGCACAAGAATCAAAGGATCGGAGATGGCAGCAAGGAGCGACACGTACGCGTGACTGACGCGTACGCGTGATTTGGAGCTTTCCATGGCGATGCATACGCGTGACTAACGCGTACGCGTGATTTGAAGATTTGCTCAGCGATGCGTGCGCGTGACCGACGCGTCCGCGTGACTCGCGAAAAAGGCCATCGACGCGTACGCATGACCGACGCGTACGCGTGACATGCGCCACGTGTAGAAAATGCAGAAAACGCTGGGGAGTGATTTCTGGGCCCCAATTTAGCACTCAAGTTAGGCGCTGATCCAGTGAAGCCAAATGGTCCCCATATTACAAGACACAGAGTAGTTAGTTAATTCTGATTTAAATTCAAATTTGATTTTAAAATAGGAAAAGATATTATCTTAATTTTGGATATTAGATTTTAAATTAATTAGGATTAGTTATAAAAATGGGAGACTTCTCTTCTATTGGGGAGGTTCCATTAGGGGGATTCTATTAGGGAATTCTATACAAATTTACATTCTACATTCCATGAGCAACTAATCCTCCATTGTTAAGGTTAGGAGCTCTGTCTATTTGTATGGATTGATTTTATTCCTTTTTCTATTTTAATTTATGCATGGATTTATAATTTAAGAATTGTTTTCGCTCTTTATTTTATGAATTTGGGTGGAACGGAAGTATGACCCTCTTTCTATTTGATTTCTTGTAAAATTTGGAAAAGCTCTTTACTTGAACTACAGCTTGAAAACATATTCTCCTAAATTTTAATTATTTGAATTTAACGGGATACGTGACATATAATCCCCTTATTTTTGGATAATTAAAATTTTTGTGGCATATAAACTGGAATTTGATCATGTAGTTTCTAATTGGAATGAATTGACCAAGGAAATGGCTGTTGATGAATTTTAGAGGAGACTAGAAAGGTATAAGAAATTAGGGTCTAGTCACATATAGTTTGCCATTAATTAAATCCTACATGATTAAAATAGTTAGTAAAAAAAGTTAATCCGAAAAAATAGATAACTCTGAAGCCTTAACTGTTTTCTCCATATTTTATTCCCAACTTATTTATTTGTCTATCCTTTTGATATTCTGAGTTCGAACTTAAACCTTTTGAACATCTCAAAACCCTTTTTTTGCTTGCCTAACTAAGCCAATCAATCATTCATTGTTGCTTGATCCATCAATCCTCGTGGGATCGACCCTTACTCACGTAAGGTATTACTTGGTACGACCCGGTGCACTTGCCGGTTAGTTTGTGGGTTGTAAAATACCGCACCAAGGACAAGAAGGCATATCTTGGAAAGGGCTGGGGCTGTAAATGGGCCAAGGCAAGGGCAACATGCTGGAGAGAAGGGTCCAAATTGTAATGATACTATGGGTGAGAATGAAAGCCCAAACGAAGTGCCTAGAGCAGAGGTCAATGATGAGCCCATTGTGGAGGAGGTAGATTCTGATATTAACAAGCCATATCAGTATGAGTCAGAAGTATTCAACTCTCTAATTTCTTCTTATGATGAGGGCAGAAGGCCTAAATTTCATGAATTTTATGATAACACTGGTTATGGTGAGGTGGATTTTGAAGTTGGAGAAATGTTTGACACCATGGCACAATTCAAGGAAGCATTGAAGGACATGTTTGTTTTTGAAGGAAAATATTAGAGTATATAAAAAATGAAAAGCATAGAGTGAGAGCAAAGTGCACGGAAGAGGGCTGCCCTTGGCTAATCCTAACTTCCTGGAACAGTCATGAAATGTGTTTTCAAGTCAAAACATATGTTAAGGAGCACACTTGTGGTAGAAATCTGACAAGTAACATGGCAAGTAGATCATGGGTTACAAGCAAGCTAGTAAAGAGGTTGGTCACACAGCCGCAGCTATCACCTAAAGAGGCATTAGAGCACATGAAAGAGGACTATAATGTGCATATCCACTATAAAATAATCAGCAGAGCTTTGAAGGCAGCCAGAGAGGAGGTTATAGGAAATGAAAAGGAGCAATTTGGGAAGGTTAGAGATTACTTGTCTAAGCTTCATAGGAGTAATCCAGCGTCAACAGATATAGTGGATGTAATCCCCCAACCTGAATCACCACCTGTGTTTGACAAGCTATACATATCATTAGATGCATGCAAGCGTGGATTCAAGGTAGGATGTCGTCCTTTAATTGGGCTAGATGGTTGTCACCTGAAGGGTTACTTTGGTAGCCACTTCCTTTCAGTCGTTGCTCAAGAGGCTAACAACCACTTCTTCGTCATTGCTTACACTGTGGTTGATAGTGAATGTGCTGAAATATGGAGGTGGTTCCTAACTCTCTTCCAGGAGGACCTAGGCTCATGCACTGAATTTGGCTGAAATTTTATTTTTGATCAACAGAAGGTATGTTAATTATTAATGTGGTATTTATTAATGTGTTAATTAATTTTGTGTTCATTTTATTAATGTGTTAATTATTGATCTGATACCTATCTGAATTATTAATCAAATGATTGTGTGCCTATTTGTTTGGAAGGGATTGGAGGTTGCTCTTCAAGAAGTTATGCCACGGGCGTATCACAGGAACTGTGTCCTCCACATCTGGAAAAATTTTGTTAAGCAATGGAAAGACAAACAATCCAATGGTCTAGTATGGCAATGTGAAAGGAGTACAATAACTCCAGAGTTTCGTGCGAATATAGACAAGTTGAAATAAGTTAACCAGCCTGCTTGGGAGTATCTCTCCAAATTTCGTGAATCTGTGACGAGCGGATAATTTATACCCTTTTTGGCATTATTTTTAGGTAGTTTTTAGTATGATTTAGTTAGTTTTTAGTATATAATTATTAGTTTTTATGCAAAAATCACATTTCTGGACTTTACTATGAGTTTGTATATTTTTCTGTGATTTCAGGTATTTTTTGGCTGAAATTGAGGGACCTGAGCAAAAATCTGATTCGGAGGCTGAAAAAGGATTGTAGATGCTATTGGATTCTGACTTTCCTGCACTCGAAATAGATTTTCTGGATCTACAGAAGCCCAATTCGCACGCTCTCAATTGTGTTGGAAATTAGACATCTTGGACTTTCCAGCAATATATAATAGTCTATACTTTATCCAAGATTTGATAGCCCAAACTGGTGTTCCAATTCAGCATAAAAATTCGGGCGTAAAACGCCCAAACTGGCACCAGAATTGGAGTTAAACGCCCAAACTGGCACCAGAGCTGGCGTTTAACTCCAAGAAAAGCCTATGCACGTGAAAGCTTCAATGCTCAGCCCAAGAACACACCAAGTGGGCCCTGAAAGTGGATTTCTGCATCATTTACTTATTTCTGTAAACCCTAGGTTACTAGTTCACTATAAATAGGACCTTTTACTGTTGTATTTTCATCTTTTGATCATCTTTGATCTTAGGATCAGGTCTTTGAACCCTTTTTCGATTGATGGTGGAGTTTCTACACCCCATAGATTAAGGTGTGGAGCTCTGCTGTTCCTCATGAATTAATGCAATTACTACTGTTTTCTATTCAATTCAAGCCTATTCTTGTTCTAAGATATCCATTCACACTTTAACATGATGAATGTGATGATCAAGTGACACTCATCACTATTCTCACTTATGAACGTGTGCCTGACAACCACTTTCGTTCTACCTGAAAACAGGCTTGAATGCATGTCTCTTGGCCTCCTGGTTCACGATGCATGGTTGCCTCTCCTGACAACAGAGTCTTCCATTCCGTGCGATCAGAGTCTTTGTGGTATAAGCTAGAATCAATTGGCAACATTCTTGAGATCCGAAAAGTCTAAACCTTGTCTGTGATATTCTGAGTAGGATCTGGGATGGGATGACTATGACGAGCTTTAAACTCGCAAGTGTTGGGCGCAGTGACAGTGTGCAAAAGGATCAATGAATCTTATTCCGACATGATCGAGAACCGACAGATGATTAGCCATGCAGGAAACCGTAGATGACCATTTTCACTGAGAGGATGGATGGTAGCCATTGACAACGGTGATCCACCTACATACAGCTTGCCATGGAAAGGAGTATGAATGATTAGATGAAGGCAGTAGGAAAGCAGAGATTCAGGAGGAACAAAGCATCTTCATACGATTATCTGAAATTCCCACCAATGAATTGCATAAGTATTTCTATCTTATTTTATGTCTTATTTATCTTTTAGTTATCAAAACCCATAACAATTTGAATCTGCCTGAATGAGATTTACAAGATGACCATAGCTTGCTTCAAGCCGATAATCTCCATGGGATCGACCCTTACTCACGTAAGGTATTACTTGGACGACCCAGTGCACTTGCTGGTCAGCTGCACGGAGTTGTGAGAGAAGTGTGAACTCACGATTTCATGTACCAAGTTTTTGGCACCGTTGCCGGGGATTGTTCGAGTTTGGACAACTGACGGTTCATCTTGTTGCTTAGATTAGGTATTTTTCTTTTTATTTTGTTCTTCAGAATTTTTAAGAATGAATTCTAGAGTTTCAGATGATGATTTCATCATCACAGGAGCTAGTTGATTCCCATCAATTTGGCCGTTGTATGTAATGTCCTGCTGAAGCTTGATTAACCATGTCTAATCCTTTTAGACTGAAGCTTTAGACTAACATTGCATGATTCCTGGAATTCTTATTAAAAGTTTTGTGTTTCTTATTTTCTTGTTCAAAATAATTTTTGAAAAAATATACAAAAAAATCATAAAATCATAAAATCAAAAATATTTTGTGCTTATTGTTTGAGTCTAGTGTCAATTTTTAAGTTTGGTGTCAATTGCATGTTTTCATTTTTCTTGCAAATTTTCGAAAACTCATGCATTGTGTTCTTCATTGATCTTCAAGTTGTTCTTGATGATTTTCTTTGTCTGATCTTTAAATTCTCTTGTTTTGTGTCTTCTGTTGTTTCTCATGTGCATTCTCAATTTGTTAGTGTCTCTAGTATGAAAATTTCTAAGTTTGGTGTATTGCATGTCTTTCTTTTCTTAAAAATTTTCAAAAATATGTTCTTGATGTTCATCTTGACATTCAAAGTGTTCTTGCATGCATTGTTTATTTGATCTAAGTTTTTCATGACTAGTTTCATTTTGTTGTTTTTCTCTCTCATCATTAAAAATTTTAAAAAAATTTCAAAATTATGTCTTTTCAAGTCAATAATACAGAGAATTGAAGATTCAGAACATACAGTAGAGGAATCACAGAGAAAAAGCTGGGCGTTCAAAATGCCCAGTGAGGAAGGAATTCTGGCGTTTAAACGCCAGCCAGGGTACCTGGCTAGGTGTTTAACGCCCAAGGAGGTAGCCAAGTGGCTGTTAAACGCCAGAATGGATACATTCTGGCGTTTAACGCCAGGATATCACCAAGGAGGTAGTTTTGTTTTCAATTCAAATATTTTTTAATTTTTCAAGTTTTAAAACTAATTTTTCAAATCTTATCTTTTTCATATCCTCTCTTATCAATCACACCTTTTTCAAAATCACATCTTTTCCATTTTTCTTTTAATATTTTCAAAAATCCTTGCTAACAATTAATGTTGTGATTCAAAAATTTCAAGTTTGTTACTTTCTTGTTAAGAAAGGTTCAATATTTGAATTTTAGAATCATATCTTTTAATTTCTTGTTAGTCAAGTCATCAATTTAAAAAAGAAAAAATCAAATCTTTTTTTCAACCATATATTTTCAATCATATCTTTTTAAAAATCAAATTTTCTTCAATCATATCTTTTCAATCATATCTTTTTAAAATCAAATTTTTTCAATCATATCTCTTTTAATTTGATTTCAAAAATCTTTTCTAACTTCTTATCTTTTCAAAAATTGATTTTCAAATCTTTTCACTATTTCTCATCTTTTTCAAAACCACCTAACTATCTTTCACTCCCAATTTTCGAAAATCATTAACCACTTTTTCAGAAATCTTTTTAATTTTCAAAAACTCTCTCTCTCATCTCTTTCTATTTAATCACTAACACTTATCCTCCTTTAATAATTCGGACCCCCTCCCTCTCTATAAGTTCGAATTCTTCTCTCTACCTCATCCTTCTATTCCTCTGACACCTTAAGGAATCTCTATACTGTGACATAGAGGATTCCATACTTTCTTTATTTTCTTCTCTTTCATATGAGTAAGAACAAGGATAAAGGCATTCTTGTTGAAGCTGATCCTGAACCTGAAAGGACTCTTAAGAGGAAGTTAAGAGAAGCTAAAGCACAACTCTCCAGAGAGGATCTGACAGAAATTTTCAAAAAAGAAGAAGACATGGCAGCTGAAAATAACAACAATGCCAACAATGTAAGAAAGGTGCTTGGTGACTTTACTGCACCAACTCCCGACTTCTATGGGAGAAGCATCTCTATTCCTGCCGTTGGAGCAAATAACTTTGAGCTTAAGCCTCAATTAGTTTCTTTGATGCAACAGAATTGCAAGTTTCATGGACTTCCATTGGAAGATCCTCATCAGTTTTTGGCTAAATTTTTGCAATTCTGTCACATTGTTAAGACCAATGGAGTTGATCCCGAGGTCTATAGACTTATGCTTTTTCCTTTTGCTGTAAGAGACAGAGCCAGTATATGGTTGAACTCACAACCTAGAGATAGCCTAAACTCTTGGAAAAAGCTGGTCAATGCCTTCTTAGCTAAATTTTTTCCACCTCAAAAGATAAGTAAGCTTAGAGTGGAAGTTCAAACCTTCAAACAGAAGGAAGGTGAATCCTTCTATGAAGCTTGGAAAAGATACAAGCAATTGATCAGAAGGTGTCCCTCTGATATGTTTTCAGAATGGAGCATCATAGGTATCTTCTATGATGGTCTGTCTGAGTTATCCAAGATGTCATTGGACCATTCTGTAGGCGGATCTATTCATCTGAAGAAAACGCCTGCAGAAGCCCAAGAACTCATTGAAATGGTTGCAAATAACCAGTTCATGTACACTTCTGAAAGAAATCTTGTGAGCAATGGGACATCTCAGAAGAAAGGAGTTCCTGAGATTGATACTCTGAATGTCATATTGGCTCAGAACAAAATATTGACTCAGCAAGTCAATATGATTTCTCAGAATCTGACTGGATTGCAAGCTGCATCTGGCAGTGCTAAAGAAGCTTCCTCTGAAGGAGAAGCTTATAACCCTGAGAATCCTGCAATGGAAGAGGTGAATTACATGGGAGAACCCTATGGAAACACCTACAATTCCTCATGGAGGAATAACCAAATTTCTCATGGAAGGATCAATAGAAGCCTCAACAAGGATTCAATAACAATAATGGTGGGAGAAACAAGTTTGGCAATAGAAAATCTTTCCCATCATCTTTTCAGTAACAAACAGAGAACTCTGAGCAGAATCGTTCTGGCTTAGTAACCATAGTCTCTGATCTATCTAAGACCACACTAAGTTTCATGAATGAAACAAGATCCTCCATTAGAAATTTGAAGGCACAAGTGGGTCAGCTGAGTAAAAAGGTTACAGAAACTCCTACTAGCACTATCCTAAGCAACACAGAAGAAAATTCGAAGAGAGAGTGCAAGGCCATAACCATGACTAACATGGCCGAATCTGGAGAGAGTAAGGAGGACATGATTCCCAGTGAGAAAAACCTCATGGGATGTCCTTTGAATGAAGAGAAGTTCCCCTTTGAGGAACCAAGGGACTTTGAGGCTCATACAGAGACCATAGAGATTTTATTGAACCTACTTCTGCCATTCATGAGCTCTGATGAATATCCTTCCTCTGAAGAGGATGAAGATATTACTGAAGAGCAAGTTGCTAAGTACCTTGGAGTAGTCATGAAGCTGAATGCCAAGTTATTTAGTAATGAGACTTGGGAGGATGAACCTCCATTGCTCATTAATGAACAAAACGCCTTGGCTCAGGTGAAGATACCTCAAAAGAAACCGGATCCCGAAAGGTTCTTAATACCTTGCACCATAGGCACCATAACCTTTGAGAAGGCTCTGTGTGACCTGGGGTCAAGTGTAAACCTCATGCCACTCTCTGTAATGGAGAAACTAGGGATCTTTGAGGTACAAGCTACAATAATCTCACTGGAGATGGCAGACAATTCAAGGAAACAGGCTTATGGACTTGTAGAGGATGTCTTAGTAAAGGTTGAAGGCCTTTACATCCCTGCTGACTTCATAATCCTGGACACTAGGAAGAATAAGGATGAATCCATCATCCTTGGTAGACCCTTCCTAGCCACAGCAAAAGCTGTGATTGAGGTTGATAGAGGAGAATTGGTCCTTCAAGTGAATGAGGACTACCTTGTGTTTAAGGCTCAAGGATCTCCTTCTGTACACATGGAGAAGAAGCATGAAAAGCTTCTCTCAATACAGAGTCAAACAGAGCCCCCACATTCAAACTATAAGTTTGGTGTTGGGAGGCCACAACCATGCTCTGAGAATCTGTGAGGCTCCATGAGAGCTCACTGTCAAGCTATTGACATTAAAGAAGAGACTATTGGGAGGCAACCCAATTTTTATTTATCTATGTTAAATTTCCATCTTCCATTGTTATTTTATGTTTTTTTAGGTTGATGATCATGTGGAGTCACAAAAACAACTGCAAAAATCAAAGCAAATTCGAAAACAGCATTAAAAATAGCATACCCTGGAGGAAGAGCTTGCTGGCGTTTAAACACCAGTAAGGGTAGCAGAATGGGCGTTAAACGCCCAGTCTGGCACCATTCTAGGCGTTTAACGCCAGAAAAGGGCACCAGACTGGCGTTTAACGCCAGAAAAGGGCACTAAGCTGGCGTTAAAAGCCAGAAAGGGAAGAAAAGCTGGCGTTAAACGCCAGAAAGGGAAGAAAAGTTGGCGTTTAACGCCAGGAATGGGCAGCAACCTGGCGTTTAATGCCAGGATTAGCACTCAGAGGGCGTTTACACGCCAGAATGGTGCAGGGATGAGAAATCCTTGATAGCTCAGAATCTGTGGACCCCACAGGATCCCCACCTACCACAACTCACTCTCTCTCTCTTCTTCACACATTCCAATAACACTCTTCCCCAAATACCCCTCACCAATCACCTCCATTTCTCTTCCCCAATACCCTTCACCAATCATCTCCATCCACACTTCCCCAAATACCCCACCTACCCCACCATTCAAAATTCAAAAACTTTCCCTCACACACGAACCAACTCCCTCTCTTACCCTATAAATACCCCTTCTTACTCCTTCATTTTCACACATCACATACAATCAAAACCCCCCTTGGCCGAACCATCTCAAGCCTCCATCTCCCACTTTTTTTCTTCTTCTCCTCTCTTCTTTCTTCTCTTGCTCGAGGACGAGCAAACCTTTTAAGTTTGGTGTGGTAAAAGCGTTGCTTTTTGTTTTTCCATAACCACTTATGACACCTAAGGCTGGAGAAACCTCTAGAAATCGGAAAGGGAAGGCAAAAGCTTCTACCTCTGAGTCATGGGAGATGGAGATATTCATCCCAAAGATCCATCAAGATCCATGATGAGCGGATAATTTATACGCTTTTTGGCATTGTTTTTAGTATGCTTTTAGTATGTTTTAGTTAGTTTTTAATATATTTTTATTAGTTTTTATTTAAAATTTACTTTTCTGAACTTTACTATGAGTTTGTGTGTTTTTCTATGATTTCAGGTATTTTCTGGCTGAAATTGAGGGACTTGAGCAAAAATCTGATTCAAAGGCTGAAAAGGGCCGCAGATGCTGTTGGATTCTGACCTCCCTTCACTCGAAGTAGTTTTTCTGGAGCTACAGAAGCCCAATTGGCGCGCTCTCACCTGCGTTGGAAAGTAGACATTCAGGGCTTTCCAGAAATATATAATAGTCCATACTTTGTTCGAGATTTGATGGCCCAAACAGGCGTTTCAAGTCAGCTTCAGAATTCCCAGCGTTAAACGCCGGAACTGGCACAAAAGTGGGAGTTAAACGCCCAAACTAGCACAAAAGCTGGCGTTTAACTCCAAGAAAAGTCTCTACACATGGAAGCTTCAATGCTCAGCCCAAGCACACACCAAATGGGCCCGAAAGTGGATTTTTACGTCATTTACTCATTTCTGTAAACCCTAGGCTACTAGTTCTCTATAAATAGGACCTTTTGCTATTGTATTAGGGGAATCTTTGAATCTTCGGATCATCTTTTGATCATGTTCTTATGATTGAACCCTCTTTGGGAGGCAGGCCATTCGGCCATGCCTAGACCTTGTTCTTATATATTTTCAACGGTAGAGTTTCTACACACCATAGATTAAGGTGTGGAGCTCTGCTATACCTCGAGTATTAATGCAATTACTATTGTTCTTCTATTCAATTCAGCTTATTCTTGTTCTAAGATATCACTTGTTCCTTAACTTGATGAATGTGATGATCCGTGACACTCATCATCATTCTCACCTATGAACGTGTGCCTGACAACCACCTCCGTTCTACCTTAGATTGAGTGGATATCTCTTGGATTCCTTAATCAGAATCTTCGTGGTATAAGCTAGAATCCATTGGCAGCCATTCTTGAGAATCCAGAAGGTCTAAACCTTGTCTGTGGTATTCTGAGTAGGATTCAGGGATTGAATGACTGTGACGAGCTTCAAACTCGCGATTGTGGGGCGTTAGTGACAGACGCAAAAGAATCACTGGATTCTATTCCGACATGATCGAGAACCGACAGATGAATAGCCTTGTTGTGACAGAGCGCGTTGAACATTTTCACTGAGAGGACGGGACTGTAGCCATTGATAACGGTGATGCCCAACATACAGCTTGCCATGGAAAGGAGTAAGAAGGATTGGATGAAGACATTAGGAAAGCAGAGAGACGGAAGGGACAAAGCATCTCCATACGCTTATCTGAAATTCTCACCAATGAATTACATAAGTATCTCTATCTTTATTTTATGTTTTATTTATTTTTTAATCATTAATCCTCCATAACCATTTGAATCTGCCTGATTGAGATTTATAAGATGACCATAGCTTGCTTCATACCAACAATCTCCGTGGGATCGACCCTCACTCGCGTAAGGTTTATTACTTGGACGACCCAGTGCACTTGCTGGTTAGTTGTGCGAAGTTGTGATAAAGAGTTGAGATTGCAATTGAGCGTACCATGTTGATGGCGCCATTGATGATCACAATTTCGTTCACCAAGTTTTTGGCGCCGTTGCCGGGGATTGTTTGAGTTTGGACAACTGACAGTTCATCTTGTTGCTTAGATTAGGTAATTTTATTTTATGTTTAAGCTTTTTACTTTTCGAAAATTTTTCAAAAATACAAAAAAATATTTCTATTTTATTCTTCAGAGTTTTTAAGAATGGATTCTAGAGTTTCATGATGATTTGTTGAAGTATGGCAGGCTGTGAAGCCATGTCTAATCTTTTGGACCGAGGTTTCAACTTATCATCACAAGAGCTTGTTGATTTCCATCAATTTTGCTGTTGTGACCAATGATCCGCTAAAGCTTGGCTGGCCATTGGCCATGTCTAGTGTTTTGGACCGGAGCTTTCACTGAAAGCTTGGTTGGCTGTGAAGCCATGTCTAATTCCTGGACCGGAGTCTTAGACTAGCACTGCAATGATTCCTAGAATTCTCATTAAGAATTTTGAACCCTTGTTTTTCTTTTCCACTCAATTTTCGAAAAAGCACAAAAAAAATTTATAAAATCTTAAAATAAAAAATATTTTTATGTTTCTTGTTTGAGTCTAGTGTCTAATTTTAAGTTTGGTGTCAATTGCATGTCTTTATTCTTCTAATTTTCGAAAATTACATGCATTATGTTCTTCATTGATCTTCAAGTTGTTCTTGATGATTTCCTTACTCTGATCTTTAAATTCTCTTGTCTTGAGTGTTTTGTTGTTTCTCATATGCATTCTCAATTTGTTAGTGTCAATAGTATACAAACTTCTAAGTTTGGTGTCTTGCATGCATTGTTTATTTGATTTTAGTTGCATTTTGATTATTCCTCATCATTAAAAATTCAAAAAAATTTTTAATTTGTGTCTTTTCAAGTCAATAATACAGAGAATTGAAGATTTAGAACATGCAGCAGAGGAATTACACAGAAAAAGCTGGGCGTTCAAAACGCCCAGTGAAGAAGGAAAACTGGCATTTAAACGCCAGCCAGGGTACCTGGCTGGGCGTTTAACGCCCAAAAGGGTAGCATTTTGGGCGTTAAATGCCATAATGGATACCGTTCTGGGCGTTTAACGCCAGGATGATACAAGAGGGAAGATTTTGTTTTTAATTCAAATTTTTTTTAAGTTTTCATAATTTTTCAAAATCAAATCTTTTTCAAACCATATCTTTCAATCATATATTTTCAAAATTAATTTCTTTCCATTCTCAAAAATACTTGCCTACAATCAATGATTTGATTCAACATTTCAAGTATGTTGCCTTTTCTGTTAAGAAAGGTTTAATGTTTGAATCATATCCTTTAAATTTCTTGTTAGCCAAGTCATTAATTTTAAAAATCAAATCTTTTTAAATTGTTTCTCAATCATATCTTTTCAATCATATCTTTTTAAAACCATAACTCTTCAATCATATCTTCTTAATCATATCTTTTTCCAAATAATTTTCAATCTTTTTGATTTCTAATTTCAAAATCTTTTTCAAAAATCACTTTATTTCTTTCCCAACTTTAATTTTCGAAAATCATTCTTCAATTTTTCAAAATTTCTTCAAAATCTTCTAATTTATTTTCGAAAATTCTTCCCTCTTCTCACATCCTTCTATTTAAGGACTAACACTCCTCCACTATCAACAATTCGAACTCTATCTCTCTTGATAAGTTCAAATTCTTCTTCTTCTACCTCCTCCTTCTATTCTTCTTTTCCTCTGACATCTCAAGGAATCTCTATACTGTGACATAGAGGATTCCATATTTTCTTGTTCTCTTCTCTTTCATATGAGCAGGAGCAAAGACAAAAACATTCTTGTTGAGGCTGACCCTGAACCTGAAAGGACCTTGAAGTGAAAGCTAAGAGAAGCTAAAGCACTACTCTCTGTAGAGGACCTAACAGAAATCTTCAAACAAGAAGAAGACATGGCAGCTGAAAATAACAACAATGCCAACAATGCAAGGAAGGTGCTGGGTGACTTTATTGCACCTACTCCCGACTTCTACGGGAGAAGCATCTCTATCCCTGCCATTGGAGCAAACAACTTTGTGCTTAAGCCTCAATTAGTTTCTCTAATGCAACAGAATTGCAAGTTCCATGGACTTCCATTGGAAGATCCTCATCAGTTTTTAGCTGAATTCTTGCAAATCTGTGACACTATCAAGACCAATGGGGTTGACCCTGAGGTCTACAGACTTATGCTATTCCCTTTTGCTGTAAGAGACAGAGTTAGGATATGGTTGGACTCATAACCTAAAGAAAGCCTGAACTCTTGGGAAAAGCTAGTCAATGCTTTCTTGGCAAAGTTCTTTCCACCTCAAAAATTGAGTAAGCTTAGAGTGGAAGTCCAAACCTTCAGACAGAAGGAAGGTGAATCCCTCTATGAAGCTTAGGAAAGATACAAACAATTGATTAGAAAGTGTCCTTCTGACATGCTTTCTGAATGGAGCATCATAGGTATCTTCTATGATGGTCTGTCTGAACTGTCCAAGATGTCATTGGACAGCTCTGCTGGAGGATCTCTTCATCTGAAGAAGACGCCTGCAGAAGCTCAAGAACTTATTGAAATGGTTGCAAATAACCAATTCATGTACACTTCTGAAAGGAATTCTGTGAACAATGGGACGAATCAGAAGAAAGGAGTTCTTAAGATTGATACTCTGAATGCCATATTGGCTCAGAACAAAATATTGACTCAGCAAGTTAATATGATTTCTCAAAGTCTGTCTAGAATGCAAGCTGCACCAGGCAGTACTAAGGACACTTCATCTGAAGAAGAAGCTTATGATCCTGAGAACCCATTAATGGAAGAGGTGAATTACGTGGGAGAACCCTATGGAAACACCTATAATCCTTCATGGAGAAATCATCCAAATCTCTCATGGAATGATCAATAGAGACCTCAACAAGGTTTCAACAACAATAATGGTGGAAGAAACAGGTTTAGCAATGGCAAGCCTTTTCCATCATCTTCTCAGCAACAGACAGAGAATTCTAAGCAGAGCCACTCTGACTTAGCAACCATGGTCTCTGATCTAATCAAAACCACTCAAAGTTTCATGACTAAAACAAGGTCCTCCATTAGAAACTTGGAGGCACAAGTGGGTCAGCTGAGTAAGAAAGTTACTGAACTCCCTCCTAGTACTCTTCCAAGCAATACAGAAGAGAATCCAAAAGAAGAATGTAAGGCCATCAACATGGCCGAATTTGGAGAGGAGAAAGAGGCAGTGATCGCCACTGAGGAAGACCTCAATGGACGTCCACTGGCCTCCAATGAGTTCCCTAATGAGGAACCATGGGAATCTGAGGCTCACACTGAGACCATAGAGATTTCATTGGATTTACTTCTGTCATTCATGAGCTCTGATGAGTATTCTTCCTCTGAAGAGGACGAAGATGTCACTGAAAAGCAAGTTGCTAAGTACCTTGGAGCAATCATGAAGCTAAATGACAAGTTATTTGGTAATGAGACTTGGGAGGACGAACCCCCTTTGCTCACCAAAGAACTGGATGACTTGACTAGGCAGAGATTACCTCAAAAGAAACAGGACCCTGGGAAGTTCTCAATACCATGTACATTAGGCACCATGACCTTCGAGAAGGCTCTGTGTAACCTAGGGTCAAGCATAAACCTCATGCCTCTCTCTGTAATGGAGAAGCTAGGGATCTTTGAGGTACAAGCTGCAAGAATCTCACTAGAGATGGTAGACAATTCAAGAAAACAAGCTTATGGACTTGTAGAGGATGTTCTGGTAAAGATTGAAGACTATTACATCCCTGCTGATTTTATAGTCCTAGAGACTGGAAAGTGCATGGATGAATCCATCATCCTTGGCAGACCCTTCCTAGCCACAGCAAAGGCTGTGATTGATATTGACAGAGGAGAATTGATCATTCAAGTGAATGAATAATCCTTTGTTTTTAAGGCTCAAGGATATCCCTCTGTAACCATGGAGAGGAAGCATGAAGAGCTTCTCTCAAAACAGAGTCAAACAGAGCCCCCACAGTCAAACTCTAAGTTTGGTGTTGGGAGGCCACAACCAAATTCTAAGTTTGGTGTTGAACCCCCATATTTAAACTCTAAGTTTGGTGTTGGAAGGTTCCAACATTACTCTGAACATCTGTGTGGCTCCATGAGGGCCCACTGTCAAGCTACTGACATTAAAGAAGCGCTTGTTGGGAGGCAACCCAATGTTATATTTATCTATTTTCCATTGTTATTTTATGTTTTCTATAGGTTGATGATCATGTGAAGTCACAAAAACAATTGAAAAAGTAAAAACAGAATGAAAAACAGAAAGAAAAACAGCACACCCTGGAGGAAAAGCTTGCTGGCGTTTAAACGCCAGTAAGGGCAGCAAATGGGCATTTAACGCCAGAAAGGGGCACCAGACTGGCGTTTAACGCCAGAAAAGGGCAGCAGCCCGGCGTTTAACGCCAGGATTGGCAGAAAGGGTATTTTACACGCCACTTGGTGCAGGGATGAGCTATCCTTGACACCTCAAGATCTGTGGACCCCACAGGATCCCCACCTACCCCACCACTCTCTCTCTTCTTCACCCATTCACCAATCACCTCAATACCTCTTCCCCAAAAAAACCCCTCACCTATCAAATCACACTATTCTTTTCACCACTCACATCCATCCTTCATAAAACCCCACCTACCCCACCATCCAAATTCAAACCACTTTCCCTCCCAAACCCACCCATAATGGCCGAACCCTACCCCTCTCTCCACCACTATATAAACCCTTCTTCACTCCTTCATTTTCATACAACATAAACACTACTTCTCCCCCTTGGCCGAACCACAAAGCTCCCTCCATCTCCTCCATTTTCTTCTTCTTCTACTCCTTTCTTTCTTTTTTTGCTCGAGGACGAGCAAACCTTTTAAGTTTGGTGTGGTAAAAGTGTTGCTTTTTGTTATTCCATAACCATTTATGGCACCTAAGGCTGGAGAAACCTCTAGAAAGAGGAAAGGGAAGGCAAAAGCTTCCACCTCCGAGTCATGGGAGATGGAGAGATTCATCTCAAGGGTGCATCAAGACCACTTCTATGAAGTTGTGGCCATGAAGAAGGTGATCCCCGAAGTCCCTTTCAAACTCAAAAAGAGTGAATATCCGGAGATCCAACATGAGATCCGAAGAAGAGGTTGGGAAGTTCTTACCAACCCCATTCAATAAGTCGGAATCCTAATGGTTCAAGAGTTCTATGCCAACGCATGGATCACCAAGAACCATGATCAAAGTGTGAACCCAGACCTAAAGAATTGGCTTACAATGGTTCGGGGGAAATGCTTAGATTTTAGTCCGGAAAATGTAAGGTTGGCATTCAACTTGCCCATGATGCAAGGAGATGAACACCCCTACACTAGAAGGGTCAACTTTGATCAAAGGTTGGACCAAGTCCTCATAGACATTTGTGAAGAGGGCGCTCAATGGAAGAGAGATTCAAGAGGGAAGCCGGTTCAACTGAGAAGGCATGACCTCAAGCCCGTGGCTAGGGGATGGTTGGAGTTTATCCAACACTCAATCATTCCCACTAGCAACCGGTTCGAAGCTACTATAGACCGGGCTATCATGATTCATAGCAT
Source organism: Arachis hypogaea (assembly GCF_003086295.3). Lineage (NCBI taxonomy): Eukaryota > Viridiplantae > Streptophyta > Magnoliopsida > Fabales > Fabaceae > Arachis > Arachis hypogaea. The sequence goes on along the minus strand of NC_092037.1, from coordinate 83,894,941 downwards.
CATGATTGTAGAGGAAGTAGAAGTTCATGAGGTTATATCCCAAGAACTTTATAAGGTGGCGGACAAGTCCTCTACCTTGGCAAGGTTAGCCTTCCCTCATCTCATTTATCACCTCTGTAATTCAGTTGGAATTAACATAGACGGAGACATCCTCATTGATGAGGACAAGCCCATCACTAAGAAGAGGATGGAGTAAACAAGAGATCCCACTCATGGACATGAGGAAATTCCTCATCAGGAAATCCCTGAGATGCCTCAAGGGATGCACTTTCCTCCACAAAACTATTGGGAGCAAATCAACACCTCCCTAGGAGAATTGAGTTCCAACATGGGACGACTAATGGTGGAGCACCAAGAACATTCCATCCTCTTCCATGAAATTAGAGAAGATCAAATAATCATGAGAGAGGAGCAACAAAGGCAAGGAAGAGACATTGAGGAGATCAAGCACTCCATAAGATCTTCAAGAGGCAGAACAAGCCGCCATCACTAAGGTGGACCCGTTCTTTAATCTCCTTGTTCTTTATTTTTCTGTTTTTCAAAAATTATGCTTTATGTTTATTTATGTTTGTGTCTTATGATCATTAGTGTCTTAGTGTCTATGACTTAAAGTTATGAATGTCCCATGAATCCATCACCTTTCTTAAATGAAAAATGTTCTTAATTGAAAAAGAGAAAAATTGCATGAATTTTGAATTTTATAACAGATTAATTATTTTGATGTGGTGGCAATACTTTTGACTTCTGAATGTATGCTTGAACAGTGCATATGTCTTTTGAATTTGTTGTTCATTAATGTTAAAATTTTTGGCTCTTGAAAGAATGATGAAAAAGGAGACATGTTACTGAGGATCTGAAAAATCATAAAAATAATTCTTGAAGCAAGAAAAAGCAGTGAATTCAAAAAAAAAAAAAGAGCAAGCAGAAAAAGCCAATAGCCCTTTAAACCAAAAGGCAAGGATAATAAAAAGGATCCAAGGCTTTGAGCATTAGTGGATAGGAGGGCCTACAGGAATAACATCCTGGCCTAAGCGGCTAAACCAAACTGTCCCTAACCATGTGCTTGTGGCGTGAAGGTGTCAAGTGAAAACTTGAGACTGAGCGGTTAAAGTCATGATCCAAAGCAAAAAAAGTATGCTTAAGAACCCTGGACACCTCTAATTGGGGACTCTAGCAAATCTGAGTCACAATCTGAAAAGGTTTACCTAGTTATGTGTCTGTGGCATAGATGTATCTGGTGGTAATACTGGAAAACAGAGTGCTTTGGGCCACGGCCAAGACTCATAAAGTAGCTGTGTTCAAGAATCATCATACTTAACTAGGAGAATTAATAACACTATCCGGATTCTGAGTTCCTATAGAAGCCAATCACTCTGAACTTCAAAGGATAAAGTGAGATGCCAAAACTGTTCAGAGGCAAAAAGCTAAAAGCCCCGCTCATCTAATTAATACTGATCTTCATAGATGTTTTTGGAATTTATTGTATATTCTCTTCTTTTTATCCTATTTGATTTTCAATTGCTTGGGGACAAGCAACAATTTAACTTTGGTGTTGTGATGAGTGGATAATTTATACGCTTTTTGGCATTGTTTTTAGTATGCTTTTAGTATGTTTTAGTTAGTTTTTATTATATTTTTATTAGTTTTTATTTAAAATTTACTTTTCTGTACTTTACTATGATTTTGTGTGTTTTTCTGTGATTTCATGTATTTTCTGGCTGAAATTGAGGGACCTGAGCAAAAATCTAATTCAGAGGCTGAAAAGGGCTGCATATGTTGTTGGATTCTGACCTCCCTGCACTCAAAGTGGATTTTCTGGAGCTACAGAAGCCCAATTGGTGCGTTCTTAATTGCGTTGGAAAGTAGACATCTAGGGCTTTCCAGAAATATATAATAGTTCATACCTTGCCCGAGATTTGATGGCCCAAATAGGCGTTCCAAGTCAGCTTCAGAATTCCCAGCGTTAAACGCCGGAACTGGCACAAAAGTGGGAGTTAAATGCCCAAACTGGCACAAAAGCTGGCGTTTAACTCCAAGAAAAGTCTCTACACATGGAAGCTTCAATGCTCAGCCCAAGCACACACCAAATGGGCCCGGAAGTGGGTTTTTACGTTATTTACTCATTTCTGTAAACCCTAGGCTACTAGTTCTCTATAAATAGGACCTTTTGCTATTGTATTAGGGGAATCTTTGAATCTTCGGATCATCTTTTGATCATGTTTTTATGATTGAACCCTCTTTGGGAGGCTGGCCATTCCGCCATGCCTAGACCTTGTTCTTATGTATTTTCAATGGTAGAGTTTCTACACACCATAGATTAAGGTGTGGAGCTCTGCTGTACCTCGAGTATTAATGCAATTACTATTGTTCTTCTATTCAATTCAGCTTATTCTTGTTCTAAGATATCACTTGTTCCTCAACTTGATGAATGTGATGATCCGTGACACTCATCATCATTCTCACCTATGAACGTGTGCCTGACAACCACCTCCGTTCTACCTTAGATTGAGTGGATATCTCTTGGATTCCTTAATCAGAATCTTCGTGGTATAAGCTAGAATCCATTGGCAGCCATTCTTGAGAATCCGGAAGATCTAAACCTTGTCTGTGGTATTCTGAGTAGGATTCAGGGATTGAATGACTGTGACGAGCTTCAAACTCGCGATTGTGGGGCGTTAGTGACAGACACAAAAGAATCACTGGATTCTATTCTGACATGATCGAGAACCGACAGATGAATAGCCGTGCTGTGACAGAGCGCGTTGAACATTTTCACTAAGAGGACGGGACTGTAGCCATTGACAACGGTGATGCCCAACATACAGCTTGCCATGGAAAGGAGTAAGAAGGATTGGATGAAAACAGTAGGAAAGCAGAGAGACGGAAGGGACAAAGCATCTCCATACGCTTATCTGAAATTCTCACCAATGAATTACATAAGTATCTCTATCTTTATTTTATGTTTTATTTATCTTTTAATCATTAATCCTCCATAACCATTTGAATCCGCCTGACTGAGATTTACAAGATGACCATAGCTTACTTCATACCAACAATCTCCGTGGGATCGACCTTTACTCGCGTAAGGTTTATTACTTGGACGACCCAGTGTACTTGCTGGTTAGTTGTGCGAAGTTGTGATAAAGAGTTGAGATTGCAATTAAGCGTACCATGTTGATGGCGCCATTGATGATCACAATTTCGTGCACCAATCCACTTCTATGAAGTTGTGGCCAAGAAGAAGGTGATCCTTGAGGTCCCTTTCATGGTCAAAAGGAATGAGTATCCGGAGATCCGACATGAAATTTGAAGAAGATGTTGGGAAGTTCTCACCAACCCCATTCAACAAGTCGGAATCTTAATGGTTCAAGAGTTCTATGCTAATGCATGGATCACCAAGAACTATGATCAAAGTGTGAACCCGAACCCAAAGAATTGGCTTACCATGGTTCGGGGAAAATACTTAAATTTCAGTTTAGAAAATGTAAGGTTGGCATTCAATTTTCCAATGAGGCAAGGAGATGTACACCCCTACACTAGAAAGGTCAACTTTGATCAAAGGTTGGATCAAGTCCTCATGGACATATGTGTGGAAGGAGCTCAGTGGAAAAGAGACTCCAAAGGAAAACCGGTTCAATTGAGAAGGCATGACCTTAAACCCGTGGCTAGAGGATGGCTGGAATTCATCTAACGCTCTATTATTCCTACTAGCAATCAGTCCGAAGTGACTGTGGATCGGGCTATCATGATACATAGCATCATGATTGGAGAGGAAGTGGAAGTTCATGAGATCATACCTCTAGAACTATACAAGGTTGCTGACAAACCTTCCACTTTGGCAAGGTTAGCCTTCCCTCATCTCATTTGTCACCTATGTAGTTTAGTTGAAATTGTCATAGAGGAAGACATCCTCATTGAAGAGGACAAGTCCATCACTAAAAAGAGGATGGAGCAAATAAGAGAGCCCACTTATGGACCTCAACAAGAGCATGAGGAAGTTCCTCACCAAGAAATCCCTGAGATGCCTCAAGGGATGTATTTTCCTCCACACAACTATTGGGAGCAACTCAACACCTCTTTGGGAGATTTGAGTTCCAACATGGAGCAACTAAGGATGGAGCACCAAGAGCACTCCATTATTCTCCATGAAATTAGAGAGGATCAAATAGCCATGAGGGAAGAGCAACAAAGGCAAGGAAGAGACATAGAGGAGCTCAGGCGTTCCATTGGATCTTCAAGAGGAAGAACTAACCGCCATCACTAAGGTGGACCTGTTCTTTGATTTCCTTGTTCTTATCTTTCTGTTTTTCGATTTTTCTGCTTTATGTGTTATCTATGTTTGTGTCTTCACTACATGATCATTAGTGTCTAGTATCTATGTCTTAAAGCTATGAATAATTCCATGAATCCTTCTCCTTTCTTAAATGAAAAATGTGCCTAATTACAAAAGAACAAGAAGTACTTGATATTCAAATTTTAAGCAAGTTTGCATGTATATAATATGCAAAAACATACATAAGTCAAACAAGATCCTTTTAGCTAAAATTGTCTTGAAACAAAATAACATTAGCTAGTGCGTACATTGATAAGTTCAACCAAAACATAAAAGTTCTAACATAAAAGTTCAACCAAAACATAAAAGTTCTAATATAGATTAGTGTCTCTATGCATCAAAACATTCTTGAGCCCTCAAGGTAGCATATGGTCACCATTTCAGCACTCCTGTAAATAAGAAAAACCGAAACCAAAAAGTTAGAAACAAGATATAACACTATCTATAATTTTTTTTACTAAGTTTTATCCAAATTGTGTAGAAAAAATTCGACAGAACCTCCCCTAAAACTAGGATATTTCCACCGTCCACGGTTCCAACAAACACAACCAATTCACAACTTATGTCTCAGCCATACCTAACTAAATTTACAAACCAAATAATAGGACATTTATCATTTTTCAACCATAACACAAGTAAAATGTGATAAATAAATCCATATATAAATTAAAGTATACTAATATAAAATGAGAATCACCTACGAGTTCAAAACTTAGAAGTTAAAATTAACTAATTCCTTAAGAATATATTCTCAGAGTTCAAAACTAGCCAATCAAAAATACAAATTATCAAGAATTAATAATTTAATATGTAAACTTGGGCTAACTAATCACAATTCAATCACAACTTAGTGAACAAATTTATTAAATTTATATAAGTATCAATTGTCAAACAATCAAATTTAGGACTCGTATAACAGAGGGCGGCATAGTTGATGATCTATCAGTGTCAGCAAACTAAGATAAAGAAATCAGATGATGTGCAATAATGTTCAATTATTGAAAAATACAATTAAAACACAACAAAGGCTCAGATAAGGCTTTTTTAAATAATTATTCAGTATTTTACCCAAACCAATGATATTGTTAAACCTTATATTCTAAATAATTTTTTAAAATAAAGTATGAGAATCACAAGTTCCCATGTACAAGCCATAATAAGCAATTAAGCATGACTTGAAATATAAGCAGGAAACAAAAAATTCAGCAGCTAAGAAATAGAGGCGAAGTATATCATGAAGCTCTCTAATCAGAAAAGTAAGCAATGTTTGCCGAAATCAATATCCTACTTAGTCCATCAGTCGGAAAGGCAAAAGAAAATGTAAAATGTGAAATAGTAATGTGATACACTCATACACTCAAAATTTCATTATTGAAATGAAGGTACCTTTGAAAGCCTTTGTATACGCGACGCTGCAGCTTTGCGAACCACAACATCATCAGATACTACTTCCAGTACATCCTCGATTAGGAAAGAGTAAGTACTCACCTAAAAGTATGGCAATCAAGAATTATAATTTGTAGACTAAACCCCTTAGGAGTCACAAATGATCAAAATGAAGGAATTATGACTTGGATTTGTTAACATAGGATGTAGACTTTCATTTCCAATTGGATTGGCAAAAATTGCATGCTATTTTGAGTTCTAAACTTGGTTTTATTAACCTTACAAAGAGGCACTAACTTACCAAACTTGAAGGCATAATTGATAGTCCAAATAAATCAAGCTCAAGTTCTTCAACAACACCTGAATTGAGGCTGAACGTGTATCTACGCACCTAAGAGTTTAGACTTCCTTTATCAAAGTTTAGACTTCAACAGCACCTAAATTTAGGTTTTATCTATTGAAGATGAAAGCAGAATCTGCATCAAGAGATATTATATAGCAGACTAACATTCAAACAGAACACATAAGAGAGACAAATATAGGATGTCTAGTAGTGTCATATCTAAAAAAGAAAATATTGTACAGGAGCTATCCTAAATGCATTTGCAGTTTATAAGATTATAATTATTCTTAATCACATTAGAGGTGAACAAGTGCATTAGTACCTTAGAATAATACTCAATTGCATTTTTGAAGTCCTTGTCTCCAAATGCAATATCCCTAAACTTTTTTGTGTTCAATATATCTTGCACTTGTTATGTCCACTCTTGAAAGAAAGCTGCAACAACATTCTCGGTTAATTGACAAGAGAAACCACAAAAGAAGTTGGCAGAACAAGATATACAATTATAGTCTTGTGAGAAATTACCAAGGGTTTGTGCTAATCAACATCTCAGTACAAATAGAAGAAGAAAAAACAACAACCAACATAGAAAGTAGACCTGCTTGTGATCAATGAATATAATTAATTGAGGATTCTAAAATTAAAATCAATAACTTTATAATAATATCCCCTACCTCAAAGTGTTGAGACCCACATAATTCAAAACTGCAACAACCGTAACGGAGAATTTGGCCCGGATTTGGTAGTGTTTCTCCAACGACATGGTGCTCCGGTGAAGGCTGAATAGAGGACATGGACGAGCAGGTACCAGTGCCAGTTACAGCAGAACCAAAACGGCAGTTCCAACAAGTTCAAATGACCTTCTCCAGCAATCGCAGCGACAACGTGAAGGCTTCCCACGATGGCGCGACGAGCGGCTCTGTGTGTCACGTCTCTTCTTTTCCCCTCTGTCCAACGGCTACGGCGATGGTTGTGGCTACAGAGACAAGCCCTAGCAGCGGTGGTCGAAGCTCCAATAGCAGCAAGCAGTCCTCATCCTTCGCGTTCTGCTCTCTCCGTGAGCTCCTCTTCCTTTGAAGTTCAAACGACGATGGCGACGGCTTCTCGGCAACGACGATGGTGAGACACGGCGGGATAGCAGCAGTAGCGGCGACGCACAGACGGCGATGAAGGTGGCTGGCAAGACGCTTCCTCTCTAACCCGCGAGCTCTCTCTTCCCTCTTAGTGACTCGACGGCAACTGGCAGGGCGCAACGACTGCGAGGACGAGGGCGAGGGCCACCAGTGGCGGCGCATATCCTTCCTCCCTTCTCTTCTCTTCTCCCGTTCTCTCCTTCTTTTGTTGCTGTGTGTATGGGTATTTTGCTGGAAAAGGGGAATTAGGGGCTGCACTTAGGGTTTTTTTGCTGCTTCCCCTTTTTACTTTTAACGTTTAGTAACTGGGTATCTTAGATTTTTTTTCTTTTATATTTAATTATTGTTTTTTGTAAATATAATTTAATTAATTTTTTTATGTTTTCACAAATTAATTTTTACTTAACATTAAAAATCTGATTATGAATAAAAATTATATATTAATTTTTTAAAAAATATAAAATAATGCTTATAATTTTTAAAAATTAATGAATACAAACAACATGCAAAAAATTTTAATTTTTGAAATAAAATAAAATTATTCTAAAAAAATTATATAAACAAATTTTTTTACCCTCAATGTTTAATATTTTGAAAAAAAATTGTTATAAAATATACTTATATTTTGTAACCAACAAATAATTTGTTACAAATAATTTGAATTTTGTGACAAATTAATTTTTTGTTACAAAATAATTAGAGTTTTTGAAACAAAATTTTTTTTTGTTATAAAACAGTTGGAGTTTTTGAAACAAATAGATATTTTGTTACAAAATATTACGACCTTTTGTAACTTCTTTTTTTTGTTACAAAATATTATAATATTTCGTAACAAAACAACAGGTCGTTACAAAAACTAACATAATTTGTAACAATAAAAGTTAGGTTGTTACAAAATATTAGCATGTTTTGTAACAACTTGTAATGTTGTTACAAAACATTAGTCTTCTGTAACAATCACCAATTATTATTACAAAAAATCATGTTTTTGTAACAGTTTTAAATTTGATACAAAATTTTTATTACAAATATTCCGTTTTCTTGTAGTGAGTATTGATTGTTGTTCCTAATTGTTCAGATAGAAGATAGTTAATTACATAAGTTTGTTTTCTTTATTGGAGATGTTATGATATGCTTTTTTGTTGGGAATCAATTATCTCTTTTCTTGTTGCAGTCTGAAACTAATATGATAAGAGTGGTATTAAGATGGTATCAGTTCAAAGGAACACAACTATGTTCAAGAGTTGTTTATTTCCAACAAGGTGAAAATGGTAAGATAAAAAATTTTGTTCTAATTTTCAGTTTTATTCTAATTTTTGTTCTAATTTCCATCTTTTGTATTTGTCGCAGAGAATCGTGCTCCTTACTAGCACTCTGTATCAAAAACTATTTGATTTTTTTCTTCTTTGATTATGTATTATAATGAAAGCTGTATCGAAAAAAATTATGAGATTATATTTTTAGATTGTCATTAATATGTGTAGTATTTGGATATGTTTAGTTGTTTTAATAATGGTTGGTATTTGGATATGTGTAGAATATGATGAATATGTGATGTGTGGATTTGAATTAAGATTTTTAATCATATGATTTGTTAATTAAGGTTTTGGTTGTTATTGTAGATTACCAGCCATCATCAAAATGATGCCTTGTACTTTAAATTTTGCTAGTTTAGAATTAAAATTTACGTCGGATTTATCGGGAAAAAATCCGACAGTAACAAGCTCCACAATTTTGCCAATTAAAAGTATATTCACCGCTAAATTTGCTGGTCATTAGCGGTAGAGGAAAAAATTCGCCAGTAAACAGTTACTAGTGAGGTTTATACCATCAAATTTATTCTATCACTAAAAATATCTATCGGTAAATCCAACAATATCCGATGATTTCTTTGTAGTGAGAGTATCCTCATTTAGAAGTCGAGCCATAACATGCACAGTTTGCGACATGCAACACTCTTGTAAAGGAAACAAGGTATAATGATGTCAAAATGTTATAGGTTTATTTTTTTGGTACATAATTAATTTTAACATTATGTCAAAAATTTGTTCAGTATTTGTAGATGATTTACTACTTTTCTTAATGATATAGATCTTCAAAGATTGATTTGGTGAGTGTGTGTAACCTCCTTCTGTGCAGAACTGAGACAGTCACACCTTCGATACAAGCCATTTCCTTCTACCTTCGAGTCTAATATTAGGGTATAATAGTTTCTCTTTGAATGTGTATTGTCAATTAATGCCGATGAACACTACTTTAATTTTTTTTCTCCAAAATGCTATTCACTTTCACATAATAATGCATCACAGCAACTCATAAATAGTTCTGATTCTATCAATTTTCGAATCATGATGTGATGAACAATAATCTAGTTGATAATTCACTTTACCAACGTCATCACAATTATAAAAATATGCATTTTACTCAATTATCTCAATATCTTCATTCTTCCTTAATTGTTCCATCTAGTACCACAAATGATCATGCATTGCATGCATAACCAGTAGGTCCACAATTAGAACCACACATGTGTATTGCACATTTCAATCCTATTATAAAAGATCGATTATTAGTGGCTAATGAGAATTTTGGAATCTGTGTAATGCAACTCAAAGAAATCAAGAAAGGGGAAGAGTCCTGGAAAAGGAGGCAATGAGTTCAGAAAAAGTATTAGTATAGAGTTTAAGACTTCCAAAGAGGCTATTCAAGGTTTAACCTTCTATCTTTATATTTATTTATTATCTCTGTTAAACTATTGAGTTTTAATTTATCTTTATCTTTGTTATACATGATGTAATGACTTTTTGTGAATCAATATTATTTCAAATAGAAGATGATTCTGACGATCTTAATGACTCAGATGAGTACTATTTAGACGAGTACAAATAGGATTATTTACTTTGCTTTGAATATTTTGTATTATTAGTGGACTGCAATTCAGAAGAATATAAATCCGAGTTTAGTTATTTATTTTGGTTTGAATCTTTGTGTTAGAGGATTATTTATTATTTTGATAAGTTTGCAAACTCATTATCTAATATTTAGTATAAATTTTATTTTTATTTTTGAAAATTTATTTGCCTTGTTATTTAATATTTAGTATAAATTTTATTTCTATATTTAAAAATTTATTTGTATTAATTGTATAATATTTTTTAAATAAAAAAATTAAAAAATATGGCTATTAAAATCAACGGCACCCTTGTCGATTTTTAAATTTAAAATAGACAACAGAAAATAAAACATTGACGATAAATTTGTCGGTAATTTAATAATTAAATGATGGCTACTTTTTCAATTTTAACGTATCAAATATCAACAGACGCGTTGTCGATTTTATATAATATTATCGGTGGCAAATTTGTAGATTTTAATAAATAGATAAAAATCTTAAACTCATATTATAGAAGGGAAATGTGTCGATTTTATTGAAATTTATCGACGGTCTGACAAGCTGTCAATTTTATTAGAATTTTGAAAAATTGACACATTTAAAAGCGATAATTTATGCCGTTGATTTTGTCGTCGATTTTTAATATTATTGATAGTTTTGCCGTCGATTTCGCCATCAATTTTAGGGCTTATGGTATTGGATTCTTCATGGCATTGTTGGATTGATAGGTGGGATTTAAGGTTTATATTTTTTAATTATTAGTATTTACGATATTGAGAACCCCATGACATATTTGGGTTTATAAGAGGGATTTAGGATTTTGGATTTCGTTTATATTTAAATTATTAGTGTTTACAGTATTGACCACTCCCATAATATTTTTGAATTGATAGATTTAAAGTTTAGGATTTACAGTGTTGACTACTCCCATAATATTTTTGGATAATATTTTGGTATATGAACTATATAGAGGTAGAAATTCAGGTGTAGTCGACTTCACGTGAAGTTGATAGTTGAGAGCGGTTAAATGATTTGACTGATTTAACTAAATTTTCATCTAATAGCTCTCAGCTATCAATTTCACGTGAAGTCGACTACACATGAGTTTCTACCTCTATATAATTCATATACCAAAATATTATCCAAATACAAAAATATACTATCTCCTTCCGAAATTAAATCAAAATAGCAACTTTTATATGAAATTGGAGACCCTTGAAGCATGTCTATGTCATGTGCTTCCTTTGGTGATGGAGGTGCCGTGACTATAGCTCCTTCAATGTCTCTGATAACAATTATAACAAAAACCAGTAATAAAAAGTAACTAGAATAATATCATATAGAAAAAAAAACTTTAATCCTATAAAATACCAAACAATCAATAAGTTGTAAAACTCATTATCGCTATCAATCAAAACTCCCGAATTCAAAAAATAAAGAAAATACAATGCATCGTAACATACAAAAATCGTTATTTATAACATCTAAAACTCTCCTCAATTCCAATCTCAAAAATCATAATAAATTGTAACATCCAAAAGTCATAATTTTTAATATCCAAAACTCCCCAGTCCAACTACTACTATAAAAAAAAAATATAATGCATGCATTTCTTTTCACATTGAAGATGCGCCTTAGTTGCTCACTTTAATTTCCACTATCTAAAATCGTTCCTTTTATCTGAGAAGAGGATTGTTGGGAAAAAAACTGTGTTAAAAAGTGTTTTAAAAGAATGAATTTTCTTATTAGAAATTTTATTTTATTTTGTTTGGGCTAAAAAAGATAATTTGGGAATGTAATTACAGGAGGGGAAAGAAAGGCAGAGATTTGTCATTTGTGCATGTAATTTGGGATTTCTTTCTTTCAAAAATTTCAAACATTAAATATTTTGGGAAGGAGTTAATGTGCATTTAAAATTTTTATTGGGAATGTGATACATGATTGGATTTACAATGCAATTCTTTACTCATTATTAATACATATATAAGGAGTTTAATTATTTTCAGTTGATTATTTGCTAGATTTATTAGTTACTATGATATCTTCAACTTAACAGGTCAAGAACTAATCCATTACAAATTTAAACTTCATTTAATGTTCTATCAATGGGCCAATGAGTTGTATGCATAAAGTGGGATTCAAACCCTCGACACTTATTACCTAACATTAAAAGAGTTGTACAAAAGGTGAAGCTGTTCTCATCATCTCTGTGGTATGAGTTCAGATGCTGAGAAGATATAAACATGATATCATTAACTTTATTCAAAAAATAATCTTAAAAGTGAGCATCAAATTATCGTCGCAGAGTAGTGGCGGATTTACTGATGGAAAGAAAGAGAAATTCATCGCCATAAAAAGTTACTGTCAGAATAAATTTTCCATCACAAAAACTGATGGTAATTGTTGGCGCAAAAGTCAGAGTCAATACCGCTAATGTTACTGTCGTATTTTCTTACGATATAATCCGTTGGTATAACGGTTTAATGAAACACATCATTTTGATGATTTACCGTCGAAAAAATCAAACGGTAAATATGGCTTAAAATTCAAACGCGAATCCCCTCTCCCTCACTTGTTCGAACCCTCTCTCTCTTTTTTCTTTCTCTTCTAGCATGCTCTCTCAATCGCCGTCGAGACCTCACCGTAGCTGACGCTGGTGGTAGCATCGGAACATCGTCGACGTCATCTCTGCCGCCTGGAGTATCCACTAAAGCCGTCGATGCACATCGTGGTCGATTCTACTGCTGTTTATGTGACTGCTTCTACGATGGTTGCCATTCACGTTGTCATCACTGCTGCCTTTGTCACCACCACGTTAGACTGACCCTGCAACCACTATTATCAAATTTATTGTTGGCATGGTTATTTCATTTTTACATATTAATTTGTGACTTTAGCATTTTGTTAGGATTTAGTTTAAATTAGTGGTTAAATTTGTTTAATGAAGTGTGTGATTAGAGTTTATTGTGTTTCAATATTATGGATGTAAAAATCAAATAATGTTAGAGTAGATTAAGGTGAGATTACGAGTACTTGAGTTGTTGGAAGATTTTAGTGGAGTTTAGTGAATGAATTTCTTTCGATGCATTAAGCTTATGTCGATTATGTTTGACATGTCTCTTGTTAGTTTGATGAAATTAGAATTAGGTTATAATTAATTAGATTAATAAATTTTACTTATTCTTTTAAATTAGTTTCTGATTTAGTTTTAGCTTGTGAATTTGATATGTTGTCCTTTTTATCAGGATGGTGTTATTTTCTCTGAGATTAGTTAGAGTTTATTTTCTTTGGTGTGAATACAATAATATTCCAGGTTAGTTTTCTATCTCTGAATATAATGAATTGTTTAAATTTTAAGTCTGACTTACTTTTCTTAGGATAGAGTTTTAGGACAGAAGTGGGAGAAGGTCGCGTAGTGACGCCTTCTTAAAACCCTTATTTGTTGGAAAATTGTGGATTTATAAAGGGTTGCACACTAGAACGATTAGGTTTTGATATTTTGTTAAATGTGTGTATGTTATAATTTATGCATGCCACTGTTTCCTATGTGAAAACTATTTTAAAATCTTTAACGTTGTTTAAATTGTTTAAAACATGTTTGGTTTGTCAGAAAATGATAATTGTATTCGGCGAGAGAGTCTAATTACAGGGTACACTCTAATGAATTTTCTAAAAAGTTGAATAATTTATGTTACTCATTGAATTCTAGGGTGTGTATTTCAATATGATTCCAAGTCATCAACATGGAACCGTTTGGTTCTGAAGGGGTATCTACGTGTTTGTGTCAAAAGTGTCATATAACTAAGTGGTTAGGACCTACGGACGTAATGCTTCACCTGTACCATAACGAGTTCAAGGATGGGTATTGGATTCGGACAGAACACGGAGAAGTGGATGAGCAGAGAATTAACGAACTACCTCTAATTTGAATAGGTCTAGTTGTCAATCAAGGAGAGTTTGGGTGGTGAGAGACTTAAACATGGATGAAAATGAGTTAGGAGGCTAACCAAGAGAGATACAACGAGATGGTGTGTGATTTAACAGGTGTTATGAAATTAGAAGAGGCTAAAGAAGAGTTTAACTCGTAGGCAAAGACAAATTATCATCTGTTAGAATCTTCTGTGAAACCTTTGTACGAGGGGTGCATTCATTTGGAGTTGTTTGCATGTATTAGGATGATGAGTATTAAGTTAGAGTCAAATCATACCCAAGAATCCTTTGATAAGTAGGCTACCCTTTGCAACAAACTAATACCTGTCGGATCCACTGGCATCCCCTGAAACCACTATGAAGCAAAGAAGCTAGTTTTGAAGTTGAGTCTAAATACGGTAAAAATTAATTATTGTTTGAATGGTTGTATGCTATACTACAAGACGGATACATACATAATTGAGTGTAGATTTTGTAGATCACCGAGGTTCCAAATCGAGAGAGAATAGATTGGTAAACACCGGTTAAAGAAAATTCCAATAAAATGAATGCACTACTTGCCCTTAATTCCTAGGCTTGTATACATTGATGAGTTCGGCCCCTCACATGACCTGGCATAATAACAACAAGAGAGATGATGGAATCATGACGCATCTGTCACACGGAGAAGCTTGGAAGCAGTTTAATCGGGTCCATCCTACACTTGCGAGCGAGTCCAGAAACATTAGACTAGCTTTATGCTCTGATGGGTTCGCACCGAATTCCAATTTTGGAAACGCATACTCTTGTTGGCCTGTAGTCATGACACCTTATAACCTGAGTCCCGTAATGTGCATGAAGGATCCATACATGTTCTTAACTTACGTCATACCTGGTCCCAGCAATCCAAAGGCTAAAATAGATGTCTTGTTGCAGTCCTTGGTGGATGAGTTAAAGGAGTTGTGGATCCATGGTGTAGAAACGTATGATATTTCGACGAAGACAAACTTTCAACTGCAAGCTGCATTGATGTGGACCATTTAACGATTTTCCTACATGCGGCATGTTGTCAGGTTAGTCCACTCAAGGCAAAATGGCATGTCCCATTTGTATGAAGGATACAAAGGCATTTTGGTTGCTGAATGGTGGTAAGAATTCGTGGTTTGATTGCCATCGAAGATTCTTCGACTTTAATTATCATTTTCAGCGCAATAGGGACTCATTCAAAAAGAATATAACTGAACATGAAGAGGCACCTGCGAGGTTGGGTGGTAGGCAAGTTTGGCAATGTGTTCATAGAATTCTAAGGATCGTCGATAAGGGGGTAGGTCTAAGACCTCTGAGATATTTTTAGGAGCATAATTATACTAAACAGAGTATATTTTGGGAGTTGCCCCATTGAAAAAATAACTTGGTTCGACATTGTCTTGATGTGATGCACATTAAAAAAACGTGTTTGATAATATCATGCACACAGTAATGGACAATGAGCGAACAAAGGACAATGACAAGGCTAGGTTAGATTTGGTTGACATTTGCAACCGTCCAGATCTGAACTCAAAGAGACTTGATAACGGGCGATGGGTTAAACCAAAGGCAGTGTTTACTCTAACAAAGGAGCGGAGACAAAATATTTGTAAGTGGATTAGAGGGTTAAGATTTTCTAATGGTTACGCCTTTAATTTGGGTAGGTGTGCAAATGTATCACAGAGTAGGCTTGCTGGGTTAAGGAGTCATGATTGTTACGTCTTCAAGGAGTATTTACTTCCTGACGCGTTCAGAGAAATTCCAACTAACATATAAAAATCTCTTACAGAAATAAGTAAATTCTTTAGGGAGTTATGTGCTATAAAACTTACTAAACATGACCTCACAATTATGGACAATAACATTCCCATCATACTTTGTAAGATAGAGATGATTTTCCCTCCATTCTTTTTTGACGTTATGAAACACTTAGCAGTCCACTTACCATACGAAGCAATACTATGTGGGCTAGTCCAATTTAGGTAGATATACCCATTTGAGAGGATGATTGGTTCATTCAAATGAACCATGAAGAACAGAGCTTGGATTGAGGGCAGCATCTGTGAAGCATTCCTAGCTAAGGAAACATACACATTCTGCTCATTCTATTTTCAGTCTCATGTTGAGTCACGTAGAACAAGGGTTACAAGGAACAATGAAAGGAGAGTATCCTCGTCAAGTGGAACATCATGCCTAATCTTTTTGCCAAAAAGAGCTGCAATAGGTGCGAATAGTGACTATTGGTTAGCGTAGAAGGAAATTGATGCTGCACATCTGTATGTGTTGCTTAACTGTGACCAAATTTTACCTTACCTCATGTTAGTCTTTTAAGCCTTGGTAAATAATGCAATCAGTAAGATACTAAATTCTTAATCTGACTAAAACTTCTTTATCATATGCTAAATCATGTAGGTTATTCCAAGAGGCAAATCCTAATACCTCATTGAACAATTTTCCACGTTTGTTAGGAGAATACTTTAGTGTGAAGCTAACTGACACAACAAATTCGGAACTAGTTGCACTTAGTTGAGGCCTAATGAATAAAGGCACTAGCTATCCGATGTACACTATTAATGGATATCAGTTCCATACCTTACAGTGATTGATTGGAAAGAAAACAGATAACACCAGAGTTTGGGTTTGTGGGGATTCAGGCGGGGGTCACTTTAATTGGTTTGGTGTGTTGCACAACATAATTAAATTAGAGTATTTCTATCACACTACGTACAAAATATGCGTATTTAAATGTTATGATCTAAGTTCGCGTCAAGGAACACGAAAGTACAAGGACTACGATATCACTGAAGTTAATCTAACCAGGAAATATAGGCATTAGGATCCTTTTATTATACCTCAAAATGCACGATAGATATATCCTTTGCCTTATCTATGTTCATTCAAGTTTAGTTGGGTGGTTGTGGTTAAGACTAAACCAAGAGGCCGCATCGAGTCCAATGATAGGACAGAGGGTCAAGAACCCTACGAGATTGACGACCCAACTTCTACGAAAATGGTAGTTGATACCCGATCACCCTTAGGTCTGCTGTTATGGATGATGACATCATTAACATTGGAATAGATGCCGATGCACTTCTACCAGAGAACGACGATCTTCAAGAAGAAGACGGGGTCGATGGCGACGAAGAAAAGGAAGACGAGTTCGATGAAAATAAGAAAACTACCTCGGAAGACGAGGACGGTGAACCAGAGGAAGAAGATGATGAATCTGAATATAATTAATATAAATATAGTTCTGTGACATGTATTCCTTTAAGAAAATTTGCGAAGAATGTAATATAGTTATCTTTGTTTTAGATATTTCATTCAATTCCTAGTTATTTCGTATCTTTAAGTTAAATTTTTTATATTTTACATTAGGTTTAACGTAGTATTTCAATTATTAATTATCAGGGGTACATTATAGATGGACGAGAAAAGATTATTTTAGAAAAATAAAAAACTACCATAGGAACTACAGTCGGAATAACAGCCTAACCATTTTTTTTTACAAAAAAAAAATAAAATAAAAAATCATTTTCGTCGGAATTACCGTCAGATTAATTCAACGATAAATTAGTGAATGACATATGCCTTGGCACCAATGTTACCGTCGGAAAAAGTCTGCCGGTAACGCTCATCGGATTTGTTTTTCGTAGTGACTATATTCCATTGCAGAATCTGAGGGTAATTACCGTTGGACAAAAAAAATTCGACAGTAACCATTTACAAGCGAGATTTACACCGTCTGATTTATTTTGACAGTAAATCCAACAGTAATTTAGTCACCATCAGATTTTAATTATTTTTCCAACGGTAAATCCAATGGTACTCAGTATTTTTCTTGTAGTGTTTCAGCATCTTTGTGGAATGAGTTTAGATGAAGAAGAATGGAGAAGAAGTCATTGGCTAAGAGGAAAAGAGAATGTTCTGGATGAAAGAGGAAAAACTAATTCTGCATACTCCTTTCAAAAGATGAACAAAAATGATAAGCTTAAGTTGCAATATTTCACTATAATAATATATAAAGCAATTAGATGTTACTTACTCTACCAGTCACATAGTTGTACAAACTGAATGAATTACAACCACATATATTCTTCATCATACTAACTATATAATTAACTCTAACTATAACTAAGTGAAGTTAACATCAAGTTAGGTAATAACCCCTCTCAAACTGGGATGATCTAAATTTACCAATCCTAGTTTGGCATGACAATTCTTAAACAGATTAGGAGATAAAGCTTCTGTCAGAATATCAGCAGTTTGATGAACACTTGAAATAGGTATTAACTTGGTGATCCACTCTTACCACTTATCTCTCACAATGTGACAATCGACTTCTATGTATTTCATTCTCTCATGAAATACCCGACTTGCCGTGATATGTAAGGCTAATTGGCTGTCAAAATACACCACCATAGGTTTTAATTGTTTAACTTTGAGCTCCTGTATGACGTAAGTGAGCCACTAAATCTCCTTTATTGCTGAAGCTAGTGCTTGATACTCTGTCTCACATGAAGATGCTGCCATTGTGTTTTGTTTTTTACTCTTCCATGAAATTATTGAATTTTCTAAAAAGAAGTAATAACCACTATTTTATCTTCAAGAATCTGGACAAGTACCCCAATCACTGTCCGTAAAAATAGTGGGAGCTAAATCTGTGCTGGAGGAGAAAAATAGTACCATGGCTAGTTCTCCTTTTAAGTATTTTAGAATTATCAAACCTACTTCAAATATTGGTCGCACAATCTAAAAATTGACTTAGTTTAGCTACAACATAACATATTTTGGGTCTTGTATTGGTACGGTAAAGTAACTGCCCAATCAGTTTTCTATACTCCAAGGCTAAAGCTAGGGGTGTGCTTGAGTGCTTATACAAATGAGTGGTATAGTCCATGGGGGTAGAAATAGGTTTAACATTAAGTAGATTATAACTGTTGAGTAGATCATGGTAGTATTTTCATTGGCAAACTGAACTTTCCTTCTTGCTTAGAGATACCTCCATGCCAAGAAAGTACTTGAACTCACCCAAGTCTTTTATCTTGAACAATTCATGAAGATAGCATTTCATTTGAAGAATTTTATTCAAATCTTTCCCTGCTAATGCAAGATCATCAACATAGACTAAGATAGCAGTAAAACTAGTGGAGGAATTTTTGGTAAAATACTATAATTGTGTCGTGATTGCGCATAACCAATTGAGATCAGGGATGCTGCGAGTTTGGTGTTTCATTGTCAGCTTGCTTGTAATGCATGAGCATCTTAAATACTTTTCTTTGGTATTTCTTAGAGATAATTGATAGCTTTTGCTTGATAATTTTATTCAATTAGTACTTTGAGTGCTTTGATTTCTTGATAATTGTAGGTGAATGATAGTAAAAGAGAAGCAAAACATGAGCAAAGAGAACCAACAAGGAAAGCACTCTCCAGGAAGAAGAGAAATGGGCATGCCACACGCCAAAGGGAAGATGTGCCACACACCCTTATGCCCAAATCAGAGGAGTTGGTGTGCCACACGCCATTCACCAATTCAGGGCATGCAATATGCTAGTAAAGAGGGCATGCCACATGCCTTCAACACACCTCCAAGATCAAGCAATCAAGCAACCAAAACTAGCGTGCAACATGCTAGCAAGAGGGCGTGCCACATGCCCAAGACAAGCTCCCCAGAACAAAAAAAAAAAGCTAGCGTGCCACACGCCACTGCAAGGGTGTGGCCCGCTGGACAAACTTTCTAGAGGTTTAAATTTAAGGCACTTCGAGGCAAAAAATGGGTGTGCAACATGCCAAGGTTGGGAATGCCACACACCCATGGAAGGCATATCCAATTCCAAGCAAAATGTGGATGTGAACCATACCAAGGTTAGGGTGTGCCACACGCCCAAGGACACGCCTTCAAATTCATCAATTTTGTAGCATGCCACACTCTAATTAACAAGGGTATGCCATTTCTACACTCCTTCGAAGCCTCTTCCAATGCTAAAAGTTGGCATGCAACACACCAGGGATTGGGCGTGCCACACGCCCAAGATGGATGCTCCTATGGACTTGAAAAATTGGCATGCAACACGCCAAGGAGTGGGCGTGCCACAAGCCCAAGGAGCTGCTCCCAGGGCTTGAAAAATTGACTGCTTGCAACACGCCAATGATGGGGCATGCCACACGCCCAAAGCCCAAAATCCCAAAAGCAAATCATTTATCACGGTCTAAATCACAAGGAGAGTGAAGATTAATTGCGAAAGATATGATTTGATTTTGTTATATTTTAATTTGAATTTTGATTTGTAGGTTTTGTTTTAGAATTGAGTATAAAAGGTTCTTAAAAACTTTGACGGAAGACATTTTGGCCGTTTTTCATACTTTGTTTTTTATTTTGAAGCTTAGCATGAGTCACTAATATCTTTGGTTAAGGTTAGGAGCTCTATTGATTCTAATGGACTAATGTTATAGCCCTTTTACTTTTGATTAATGTATTGATGTTTTCTCAAGGAAGAGTTTTCGTTCTTTATCACAAGAATTTGAATATATTGAAAAATAGTTCTAATTTGACTTGAATTCTAATTGTCATCTTCGAAAACTTATTTTTTGGAATTAAACTTGAAAACTCCTTCTCACATTTTTTTAAGTGTTGAAACTAGATTTGATAAACGACATCAAATCAACTACGATTAATTCTTGTGAATTGTGTGGTTTTTAAATTAGTGACATACTTCACCTCTTTTCATAATTAATTAATCAAGAAATTGGTAGTTTATTAAGTTAAGAGAAATTGAACTATCAAGAGATTGGGGTTTGATTACTTATTAAGATTTACCATAGATATATCTTGCATGACTAAAGTAGAGAGTGAACAGCATTCTTCCTGAAGTTCAACATCTTTAAAACCTTAACACTTTTAATCATATTACTTTCTCAAACATTTACTGCTTGCTTTTATTTAATTCACTGTTTTATGATAAATATCTCTAAATCCCTAAATTTTGGTTATCTGACTAGATTAATCAATTGACCATTACTTGCTTAGTCTGTTAATCCTCGTGGGAACGATAATCCACTCCCGTAGTGTTATTTGATATGACTCGGTACACTTGCTGATAGTAGTTTGCGAAACTCTGCATCAGCTTGCTTCAAGCCATAGAGGGATCTATCCAACCAACACAGCAATGATAGATCCGAAAATGGTAGACCAGTGGGGGCTTCATGTAGACCATCTCATCTAAGTCTCCATGAAGGAATGTCGTGTTGATGTCTAACTAATGAAGGTGCAAACTCTTTATTGTTGGAATAGAGAGAACACTCTAAAAGGTGTTTGAGTGAAACCTTGCGTAACTAACTGTGCCTTGTATCTCTCAATGGATCCATTGGGATTCAATTTCAACTTGAAAACCCATTTTCTTTCTACAACTCTTTTACCAACTGGCAATTCAGTAAGTGTCCAAGTCTCATTTTTCTCAAAAGCAACCAACTCATCATTAATAGCCTTTGTCCAGTTGGATCAAAAATTGCTTCTTCATATGTTTTAGGTTCTTTATGCATGGATATAGCTAAAATGGATGCAGGATGTGATGCGAATGTTAACTCAAAAATTAATTCTTGTGAGAAAGGAATGGTACTTGAAGAATGATTATGTGTAGCTGAACTAGAAGTTGATGTTGCCATACATTTATATTCTTTCAAGTATGATGGTGGATTTCTAATCCTAGATGACCTTCTAACTTCTACTAGTGGTGGTGTGCTAGAAATGTCACTCTATACTTCTTTTGTAATATTATGATTTTCACTTTGTGCATAATCAATTAGCCCATTTGAATTAGAATGTGTGTGGTGTGTTAGTAGTGGCCGTGTGTGGTGATCTAGTATAGGTGATAGATAAGCATACTCAAATGGATCTAATGATGCATGAATGATAGGTACTGTTTTAGTGATAATATTAGTACCACTTGTATTAGAATTTTTTGTAAATGGTAAAGTATTTTCATAGAAAATAATATTCCTTGAAAGTAATATTTCTCTACTATTTAAATCATATAGGATGTGGCCTTTTACACCGATTTTGTGCCTAAGATAAGTACATTTTGGGCTCTTTTATCCACTTTCTTTCTATGAACACTTAATGTTGAGGCATATTCCAAATAGCCAAAAACTTTTAGGTAATCAATATCTAGTAGTTTTCCTTTGAGAATTTGATATAGGGAGAAATTTTACAGCACCTCAGTTGGTAATCGGTTAATGATGTGAATTGCATGAGCTATTGCAAAATTTCAAAAACTTTTGGGCAAGTTAGAATGAAACATTAAGGCTTTAGTTACTTACAAAATGTGTTAATGTTTTTTTTTCACAATTTCATTTTATTGTGGAGTCTCAACACAAGTTGTGTGGTGAGCTATGCATTTGTTTCATAAAAAATGTCCATATTAAATTCAACTCCATTATCAGCTTTGATATCTTAATAGTTTTTTGAAATTGTGTTTGAATTAAAGTCAGCAAATTTTGTACAAGAGGCCTGACCCCAGCTTTGGATTTTATGAAAAACAATCAAGTGTATCTACTTTTATCATTAACAACAATCAAAAAGTACTTGTGTCCACTTA
The DNA here is from genome assembly GCF_003086295.3 of Arachis hypogaea. NCBI lineage: Eukaryota > Viridiplantae > Streptophyta > Magnoliopsida > Fabales > Fabaceae > Arachis > Arachis hypogaea. The sequence continues at coordinate 83,872,323 of NC_092037.1, read as the reverse complement.
TTGAAGGAACACTAATGGGACCCCATATGTCCATATGGATTAAATAAAAAACATATTTTGAATTAGACAAACTGAAAGGAAAAGGATTGCTCTTCTGCTTAGCATAGTGACATGAGTCACATGGGTTCAAACAGCCTATATTATAAATGAAGTAATAATGTGTTTTCATTACATTTAATTTCTATAAAGAAATGTAGTCTAATCTAAGATGTCATGCTTTTGTTGTGTCAAGTGAACTTGTGTTTCCAAGCATTTTTGTTGATGTCATTGTTGAATTGATATTTGTTGATGTAATAATTTTTAAATGTTCAAATGCATAAAGTCCTCGTATTTGTTCAGCTACTCCAATTATCTTCTTGGAGTGACAATCCTGTATCTCACAAGAAGTATAATTGAAAATGAATTGACATCCAAGATTAGAGGTCAATTCGGACACTAATATAAGATTGAGTTTCAAATTAGGAATGTAAAGTGCATTAATTAAATGGAATTTCTTTGAGAATTCTATTATTCCATCCATATCAATTATGGTTTAAGTGCCATATGGTAAATTCACATGGACAGGCTTTATGTGGTAAATAAATTTAAATGATTGAATTGAATATGCAACATGAACTACTGTTGCTCTAGAATCAATAACCCAAGAGTTAGGCCTAAAAGTTGCTAAAGACATTATGAAAGATATGCCTGATGTGGATGGTAGAACCTGATTCACATGGTGAGTTGGATTTATTGATTTTTTCTTATCCAAGAGAGCTAATTAATAGTGCAAGTTTTTGCTTATTTGAGAAATTTACATCAGAATTATAATTAACTGTCCTAGTGGGCCTGCTGATTTTTTCAGACTCATCGTTAGTAGTGTCAATTATTACATTGTTGATTATGCTTCCCTTACTACCATTTCTCATATGAAACGTAAAATTATGCTTTCGATAACACATATCTTCAATGTATCCACTTTTACTATAGAAAGTACATTGTTTGAAATCTCTTCTTGATCCAAACCTCCCCCTCTGCCTCTTCCTGTTATTGTTACTTGATTTGAGGTTTGGTTTGAATCAGTAACTACCAGCGCTTTGCATTCAATTGTTTTAACATTCTATCTTTTTTACTGAAGAAGTGAAGAAAATGCTCCCTCAAATTTTGGAAGCGGTTTTATTAACATGATTTGTGACCTAATTGTAGCAAATTGATCATTTAAGCCCCTTAAAAATCTCACTACTCGAGTGTCTTCTCTGTAGCTTTTCATTATTCCTAATCCACATTTGCATATTTCACTACAATTTTCACATGATGGTATTGGCTGAAAATTGTCCAACTCCTCCCAAATTCATTTTATCTTGGTAAAATAATCAGTAATTCTTAAATTTCCTTGCTTTGTAGCAAACATCTCTTCCTATAATTTTGTGACTCGAAAAATATCTCCCTGATAATAGCCCTCCTTTAAGCCGTTCCATACATCTGCCGCCACATTCTTCCGCACAACACTACTCTAAGCTATATTGAGACTCAAAGAGATATTTAACCATGATACCACATAGGTGTTGCATCTTTATCAAGCTTCATACAATGGATCATCAACCTATGGGTTTAGCAATGATCCATCAACAAATTTAATTTTAATCTTTGATGTTAGGGCTCTTGACATAGCTTATTCTTAAGCATGATAATTATTTGAACTAAGGATCATTGCTATCAAAAGAGTACCTAGACTTTCTCCCAAATGCAAATAGTAGGGGCTTGTTGGATCCATTGTCAGACTCAAGCAAGCTCGATTTGAAATCTATTCCATTTGATTGATCTGGTTCACTATGTTTGCGAACATTTGCATATCGATTTATGAAATTGGAGTTGTTGGAGTATCCATTGATGATTCTTGCTTGTTCTTGTTGAATCTTCTATAAATTAAGTGATCAAATTACAGAATCGAAAACTTTCAGCATCGATCTCGTGATCAGAGCTTCACCACTTCACGCTTACCATATCAAAAAAGTTATGCAAATGGTAAAGTTGTTCTCATTATCTTTATGGTATGAGTTTAGATGCTGAAAAAGATGGAGAAGAGAAAGAAGAAGAATAAAAAAGAAGTAATTGGTGAAGAGAAAAAGAAAAAGTTTTAGATGAAAGAGAAAAAACTAATTTTGTGTATTTCTTTCAAAAGAAAACAAAAATAAAGAGTTTAAGTTACAATTTTTCACTACAATAATATATAAAGTAGTTAGATGTTATCTACTCTATTAATTATCCAATTGTAATAAATTGAATAAATTACAACCACATATATTTTTAATCATTGTAGCTATAAAATTAACTTTAATTATTTTCTAATTATTTTTAACTAATTGTAATTAAGTAAAGTTAGTATTGATTAATTTAAATTAATTAGATTTATTAATTATCTATCACCATTTTGAATTATTAGTGTTTATAGTGTTGATTACCTCATAGTATTTTCACCCATATTCTGTTGAAGAGTCTTAGCCGTACAGTGCACGGGTTATTAAACTTGTCGTTACCTATTAATTTACATGATATGGACACATGATCTGCTTAGCGCGTTCACTGCCATTAAATTCATTTAAACCTATATGTAGCTACTGAATACTCTAGATTAAGTTTGTGTGCATTAAATCGAGAATGAATGGGCATTTATAATTGAAGGTGAAGCTTCACCCGAAACAATGATAACTGCTACGCAAGACTGGGAAAGGAGTTAAGAAAAACTAAGTGTGGGCCACATTTTTTTGTTTTAACAAATTATTCTGTTTAGGAAAGTAAATCTTTGTCCGTTAGACAAAAAAAAAAAAAATAGCAAATTATAAATTGTCTTTTTTTAGTAGGACATATATTTTATTATTCCTATTATGATAACGAATCTTATATATATTTTTTAAAACGGGCACGCTACACGTTCATGTAACCATGTAACTAAGTTGATCTAAATTTAAATAGAGTCACACATATGATGAGTGAAAACACGCGTTCGAAATTTTTTTATTATTTTGTGCTCATTATGAAAAAATATTATTTTTTTCTCAACACAAAATGGCTCCTTCTCTTCGAATCTCTTTCAAAATCACTCAAACTTCAGTCACGTTCTCTGCAAAAACTACTACTAGAAAAGAATCGCGAGAAGATTTGGGAACAACTAAAAACGAACAAAAATAACAACAGAGATTCGCCTTCCTTCTCCTCTTCATTCTCCTCCTTCTATTTTGCATTCCTTCTTTTTCACATGTTTTCTCTTTATCTTCATTCTTTTGTTATTATTGCTGCTGTATTTTTTTTGTCTTTTCCTCTTTCTTTCCCTAGTGAAGAAACAGTAGAAGGTGAGGAGGAAGAGTTTTAAATTATACATAACAAAAATGAACCGAAATGACCAACTCCACTGAACCGAACATCATTCATGTGTTGAATAAAATGTCAAATATTTAATCATCAAAGAAAACTATTTCTACATGCACAAAGACTCAATTGAACACACTAACAATCAAGTAAATCAAAATGAGCAACTCCACTGCTGAACCGAGCAACATTCATATGCTGAATAAAACGTCATAAACAATCAATCATCAAGAATAACATTTTTTCATGCAAAAGAAGTCAACTAAACACATAACAATCAGGTGAACCAAAATGACCAACACCACTGAACCAAACACCAATCATGTGCTGAATAAAATGTGATAAACATTCAATCAATAAGAAAAATATTTCTGCATGCACAAGGACTCAACTGAATACATTAACAATAAAGTGAATCAAAATGAGCAACTCCACTTAATCGAGCAAAATGTTGGTGTTGTTGGTGATGATTATAACGAAAGAAGAAGGAGAACCTACGTGCGTGAATTTGAAAGAAGAAGGAGGAGGAGGAAGACGAGGAGAAATACTATTCTTGTTGATTGAAAGTTGATCACCATTTATTCACCACATGAACATTGTTCGGTTCGGTGCCCTTTGTGATTTTGATTCACCAAATGAATGTTGTTCGGTTCGGTAGCCTCATTTTACTTTATTCAGCTTTTAAGATTATTGTGATAGCATGCAGCAATCATTTCCTAGCTGTCTCAACGTAATAACTGCATTCAACTGATTTGAAGTTGAATCATTTATTGTTTCCATTCAGAAGTGTAGATCAAAGAAGAAAACGAAGAAGATCAGAAGAAGAACGACGGAGCTTATTACGTTGAATTCAATGCAGATCAATAATGAAGAATGCGAGCAGAGAAGAAAAACGCGAACAGAGGAGAACGACAAATTTTAATAAGAAGAAGAAGAAGAATAATAAGAAGAAGAAGAAGAAAACGCAAAAAGAGAACAAGGTTTACGTTATATAAGGCGCGTGTATAACAAACACATAAGGGAGTTGGGAGGCGCGTCTGATTGAAATTACTTGGATAATTTAGATAAAAAGTTTACATAGATGTAAAGCTTTTCTGTTTTTTAAAAAATTAAATTTATCCAATTTTTAAAATCTTGAAAAGAGACATGAAAATAAATAAGAACTCTTGCATTAAAATAGAAAAATAAATGTAAGTCCAATTATTTCGGAATGGTAAGATTTTTAACGCAAAAACGTTATTTTTTTTGTTTTATTATAGTTAATTAAATTTTGCTTTTTTATATTCTAAGAACGTAAATTAAGATTTTAATATTATTTATTGTTTTTATATATTAAAAATATAAAAAATATATATTTTTATAATAAATAAAATCAAAATATTTTTTGTATCATTTAACCTATGTCTTCAGAATATAAGATAACAGAATTCTAATTAGTTATGTCACCATATTTTAAAAAATATTATTTTATTTTTTCTTTCTTTCTATTAAGGGTGGACCACATTTTTTTTGTTTTATTATAATTAATTATGTGAGCGTACCCTAGGAGGTAGTATTTTATTTTTTCTTTCTTGCTGTGCCGTATACGTTCCTATTAAGTGTGGACCATATTTTTATTGTTGTTTTATTATAATTAATTATGTGATCGTACTCTAGGAAGTAGTATTTTATTTTTCTTTCTTCCTGTGCCGTATACTTCCTTTCTTCCATTCCTTTTTATTTTATTTCACAACAAATTATACAAAATTGAACTACATTATTTGCTTTACCCATGATATCCACAAATATGTTATGGAAATAGACCACGTTGAAACTCTGTTTGTGATAGAAGGAAGATTACGCATATTGCAAAAGACAGAAAAAAAGAAAGGGAAGAATTTATTTTTCTTATAATGCAAGTAATTGATTTTATTGAATAGAATAGAATTGAGTATCTTTAAAAATAAATAAGGAGCGTTTAACTTATATAGCATTCACTCAAGGATTATTGTAACTAATTTTCAAGGTTAATTACTTTTTTTTAATTCTTAATAGAATTAGTTATTTAGGCATTACTCTTTTTTGTTTTTCTCAAATTCAAATGACCTTTTAGAATTATTTAAAATTTCTCTTAAACTTATTAAAAACAAGCAAAGACAAGTTTAGTATATATATCGGCCACTTGATTAACCCTTGGGACATATATGATATGCAATTTTCTTTGATTGACTCTATTCTTAACAAAATGAAGATTGAGTTCAAAATATTTTGTACGACTCTACACAATTGGATTAGCTGAAATCTAAACAGTACTAGTATTGTCACAATAAATTATTGGCGTGCCAAAGAGAGATAATGCAGTTCATAAAGTAAAAGATTTTCAAGTCAAATAATCTTAGTAGAAGCATTAACAATACTTTAAAATTTTGCTTTTACACTGAAGCAGGTAACTGAGTATCGTTTTCTACTAGATCAGGCTATCAAATTACTTCCAAAATAGAAACAATACCCTAAAGTTAAGTGCCTATGATCCACATTTGAGCCCTAGTCCACATCTATAAAAACAAAAATTCGAAAATCAGAAGAGGGATAAAAGATGATCCCTTGATCTGATGTGCTTGCAAGGTATCTAAGGATATGCTTGACAACTTTCCAATGAGTGATCAAGGATTTGTGCATGAATTGATTAACTTTATTTACAGCAAAACAAATTTTAGGTCTTGTGAATGTACAATATTGTAATACACCTCTAGTAGACATGTAATGTGTGGAATCACGCACCAAAAGATTTAGCCCCAATTGATAGACTTTTCAGAAGATAACATAGGAGTCGGAACAAGTTTTGAATCTTGCATTTTAGATTTTAGACGAAGATCTTTGATATATTTGGTTTGGTATAGTTGATAGGAACTTAATTTAGTTTAAAAGCCTCCATGCCAAGAAAATAACTGAAGGTACGAAGATATTTGAAAGTAAATATGTTGTGCAGTTTTGAAAATTTTTACATAATAGATGTAATAGCTAAAGAATTATTACTTATAACAAGTATGTTATCCATATACACCAAAATATAGATATGATAAGTAGTAGTTCATAAGAAAAATACTGAAGGATCAAACCTAGTACTCCTGAATCCGAATTGATTAAGAGTTTAAGACAATGTGACATACCAAGTTCTAAGAGTCTGTTTTAGGCAAATCTATAAAGAATAATTGGATATAAAACCTGGAGGTTGTCTAATATAAACAGTGTCGTTTAAGTTGTCATTTATAAAGACATTATTAAAATCCTATTGGTGAATTGTCCAATTTGAAGAAAAAGCAATTGTTAAAATAACTTAAATTGTTGGGACACTAATCTAGCTTTATATATCTTAACGATTCACCAGAAAGAGACCTTTTTATAGCATATACCCATTTTGTCCCAATAATTTTGCTATTAGTAAACTCCATGTCTTTGTTCTTTGCAAAGTATCCAATTCAGGAAACATGGCCTCTTTCCAATGTGGTAAATTAATAGCTTTCTTAATTGAAAAAGGAACCGTTTGAGGATAATGAAGATCAAATTCTAAGGTGGATACAGCAGAATGAAGAGCTTTAGTCTTAGTCTAGAGGAGACAGACTTGGAACTAGTCACTCTAGGATTATTGTTGATAGTAATAGTATCAGGATGTTAAAAAGGTAGATTTATCTCAATTTATCAGGTAGTAATAGAGGATGAAGGAGGATTAACTTTTAGTGAAGGTTCTATAGTGTGATGACTGATGACATGATGAAGTGGTTGCAGATTGAGAAGGATGAGAATCATGTTGAGAGATAGTAGCATTGAGAGTATAAGGACAATGTTGTTAGAGTTTTACTGAGCAAGTTCAGTATTGTTGCTAAAAGTTTGCGCGTTAGCAAAAGAAGAAATATTTAGAACATGCATAATTAAAGTAGTATGAGGAAATTTTGTAGGAACATGTTTGGCAGTATGCATATCAAATACTTCAGAATAAGAAATTAGAGTTTCCTAAAAAAAGGACATTTTTAGATATAATAATCTTTCTTGATTTTGTTAAGCATTTATATCATTTGTGTTTTGGTGCATAGCCAATGAACACTGTAAGATCATATTTAAAAGCAAATTTCTTATCATTATATTGCTTTAATATAAAAAAAAACACAAAGCAAAAACTTTTAAAAGAGAATAATCTGGAGTTTTGTAATATAAAAATTCATAAGGGGATTTATCCTAAGTATTAGATGATGATAATCGATTTATGAGAAAAGTTACAAACAAAAAGGCATCATCCTAGTGAAGTAGAGGAATAGAAGCTCTAACTAACATAGATCATCCAATTTCAATAACATGTCTATGTTTTCTTTCAATCCTCCCATTTTGTTGACGGGTATAAAGGCATAAAAATCTATGTACTATATCATTTTTTGTGAAAAAATCTATAAAAGATTGAAAAATATATTTTCTTCCATGTTCTAATTGCAAAGCTTTAATTCTGAGTCTAGTTTGATTTTCAATTTGACTTTTAAATTGAATAAAAGCTTGAAAAACATGTGCTTTAGAATATAATAAAAAGATAGACATGTATCTAGTGAATGCATCAACAAATGAGATATAGTAACTAAAACTATTATAGGATAGATTTGGTGAGAAATCCCATACATTAGTCTATATCATTTCAAAAGGTATATTGAATTCAAAATCATCTTTAACAAAAGGTAAGTGGTGCACGAAATTGCAATCACACTTTGCAATCCCGCACAACTAACCAGCAAGTGCACTGGGTCGTCCAAGTAATACCTTACGTGAGTAAGGGTCGATCCCACGGAGATTGTCGACTTGAAGCAAGCTATGGTTATCTTGTAACTCTTAGTCAGGATATCAGAAATTATCAGGATTGATTGTGAAAAGCAAAAGAACATGAAGTAAATACTTGTTTTGCAGTGATGGAGAACAGGTTGAGGTTTTGGAGATGCTCCATCTTCTGAATCTCTGCTTTCCTACTGTCTTCTTCTTCAAGCACGCAAGGCTCTTTCCATGGCAAGCTGTATGCAAGGGTTTCACTATTGTCAGTGGCTACCTTCCATCCTCTCAGTGGAAATGTTCAACGCACCCTGTCACGGCACGGCTATCCATCTGTCGGTTCTCAATCAGGCCGGAATAGAATCCAGTGATTCTTTTGCGTCTGTCACTAACGCCCCGCCTTCAGGAGTTTGAAGCTCGTCACAGTCATTCAATCATTGAATCCTACTCAGAATACCACAGACAAAGTTTAGACCTTTCGGATTCTCTTGAATGCCGCCATCAGTTCTAGCTTATACCACGAAGATTCCGGTTAAAGAATCCAAGAGATATCTACTTAATCTAAGGTAGAACGGAGGTGGTTGTCAGGCACACATTCATAGTTGAGAATGATGATGAGTGTCACGGATCATCACATTCATCCGGTTTAAGAACAAGTAATATTTTAGAATGGAAGCAAGCATGATTGAATAAGAAACAGTAGTAATTGCATTAATCCATCAAGACACAGCAGAGCTCCTCACCCCCAACCATGGGGTTTAGAGACTCATGCCGTGGAAAGTACACAAAGAAATGTGTAAAGTGTCATGAGGTACAGATACAATGTCAAAAGATCCTATTAATAGTAAACTAATAACCTAGGGTATACAGAAATGAGTAAATGACGTAAAAATCCACTTCTGGGTCCACCTAGTGTGTGCTTGGGCTGAGCATTGAAGCTTTCATGTGTAGAGACTTTTTCTGGAGTTAAACGCCAGCTTTTATGCCAGTTTGGGCGTTTAACTCCAAGTTTTATGCCAGTTCCAGCGTTAAACGCTGGAAATTCTGAGGCTGATTTGCCACGCCAGTTTGGGCCATCAAATCTTGGGCAAAGTATGAACTATTATACATTTCTGGAAAGCCCAGGATGTCTACTTTCCAACGCCGTTGAGAGCGCGCCAATTGGGCTTCTGTAGCTCCAAAAAATCCACTTCGAGTGCAGGGAGGTCAGAATCCAACAGCATCTGCAGTCCTTTTCAGTCTCTGAATCATATTTTTGCTCAGGACCCTCAATTTCAGCCAGAAAATACCTGAAATCACAGAAAAATACACAAACTCATAGTGAAGTCCAGAAAAGTGAATTTTAACTAAAAACTAATAAAAATATACTAAAAACTAACTAGATCATACTAAAAACACACTAAAAACAATGCCAAAAAGCGTATAAATTATCCGCTCATCAGTAAGGAATGCATTTTTTTCATACAGCAAAATCTGCACAAGGTGTCTGGTATGCGAAATTAGAACTCGCACAATTTAACTGGTAAGTACACTGGGTTATCCAATTAATACCTCAGGTGAGTGAGGGTCGATCCCACGAGCATTGTCGGACTGAGCAAGTAATGCTTGTCTTGTTGGATTTAGTCAGGCAAAAGGAGAGTTGTTGTTGTTGTAACGCATAAAACAAATAAACAAGCAAGTAAAGAAAAGCAAATAAATGTTTAGTGAAAGACAATGATGAAAAATCAGTTAAGGTCTCGGAGATATTTATATTTCCGGATTAAAACTTCTTACTAACTATGTTAACAATGAATGATTTATTCTATGACAAACTGTAAATGATCAAACCCTAACCCCTTAGCGATTTAATCTCCTCTAATCCTCATCAAACGCCACTTCTGTGGTCACTCAATTTAGATCGGAGGGTGAAGTTCAGAAAACTAGTTTATACCCCAAAGGCCCTAATCACCCCAATCCCGTGCTGAATAGATGTTGCTTATCCCCATCAGGTTGTGTGATTAGCCATCTAGGAGGAGTGTTTTCAAGTTATAGTTCAAGCGAGATAACTCTCCCGAGAATCACAAGAACTCATGTAGAAAAGGGTCATACTCTCGTTCCACCCAATTCATAAGATTAAGAACGAAAACAACACCTTAGAATTGAATTAAACATATATTAAAATAGAATAATAATAATCTTAATCCATAGAAATAAACAGAGCTCCTAACCTTAACCAAGAGGTTTAGTTGCTCATAACTTATATAAAAAACAGGATTTTGAAAAGTGCAACAGGAAGAAGATCCTAAACCGAAGTGATATTTTTCCTTTAAATACTAACCCAATAATAAATGCTAGACCTAAAAGATATTATTTTGTAAATAAAAATTACAAAAAGAAATATAAAATCAAGTAAAAGTATATAAAATTTAATTAAAAATAATATAAAAATATCTGAAAAAAGGGTATAAAATGCTCACACATCAGTGTCTTCTTTTATTGAAATTGAAATAGGTACATTACAAAAATTGAAGATTTTCTAACAGTTTAAGATGAAGCATGACCTAATCTATCCATCTAGCACCAAACACACAAGGATAAGAAGAAACAAACTAAGAAATTAGAGAATTACAATCAAAATCAGGCATAACAATTGGAGAAATTCGAATAGCACTGTTTGAGGACAAGAATCAGTAGCGTAATTCACATAATTAGAATCAGATAGTAGAGATCTAGCAATAACAACACATTTAAACTAATATACCCCATTTTTAGGCACTCTTTGGAGTAGAATCTAACGAGTGTCTTGAGATTTAGCCAAACAATAATTAACATAAAATTAGAAAAAAATATTTATTATCTTGGGCAAGCTTTGAACACTTATCAAATGTTCAAACATTTCAAGAGCATGAATTAGCTTTCTTAATAAAAACTTTCTCTTTGTATTAAGGGATATCAACTAATCATTACCAATGTATGAAATTCGAGTACCTGTTTCATTAACTAACAAGACTTGATCTTCTGGACCTGAGAATTCTGAAGTAGTGTGTATATATGATTGATTAGAAATTATATGATGTGAGGGCCCTATGTTTGGAAACCATGGATTTTCAGATTTAAAGTAATGGCCATAAAAGACCTTGGATTATGAAAATTTAATAGGGTGGAGCAGAAAAAGATAAAAAATTTGTTGAATTTTCACTATGTCTAGGTTGAGGAGAAAATTGTTGATCATATCTATGGAAGCAAGAATTGACGATGTGTCTAAATCTACAACAAAGCTGATATTGTGGCGTTGAAGAGAAATATTTTTAGAATCTTGATCCTTGACCATATGATCACTACCAGCTCCTTTACCTATTCTTGCTTAAAAACCTCTTCTAAAACCCTACCAATTGATGTTTGAGTAAAGATTCCACTTCCAAGAGTATGATGGATTTAGATTTTGATATGATAGACGAAAGGAACAAAGCATATTCTTCTATCAATCTTTCTGAGATAGCATCAATGTAATCATCCATAGTAAGCACACGACGGATATCAACTAAAGAATCTACCACATTTTGAATATGTTTGAGGTATCTTGTGACAATAATCCTATTTTCTTGATAGTCTTAGTCTTGATTTAAGTTGCTTAATCTGAATCTTGGAGGTTTGAGAGAAATGTTCTTGAATTTTTTAGCATACTATATGTAAAAGTACAATCTAACATCTTGTTTTTTTTATTAAAGTATCCGTGTATGGAAAGTAGCCATGTCATCAAGTAATGATCCTTGACTTTTCATTCTTTATATGTTGCAAATTCAGGGTTTTCTTGCCTTTTTACTTCTGTTGAGAAGTGTGATGCCCAAGTAACTAATTCTATTGAGAATTTCTGAGGAGTCTTCTATGAGATTATATTATCTTTAAGTGAATTTGCTCCAACAATATGTAGAGCCAATTGCTGCCATGTTTTATAAGAGTTTTTATCAAGCTTATCAAGATCAGGTATAGAATGAAAAAATTTTGTTAATGGAAGCTGTGGTGTTTAGAAGAACAATTTTAGCCATGAATTAAATCACACTTTAATACCAGTTAAAATCCTTTTTGTGATGGAAGAAAGATTATGTAGGTTGCAAAAGATGAAGAGAAAAGAAAAAGGAAGAATCTATTTTTCTTAGAATGTAAGTAATTGATCTTATTGAATAGAATTGAGTGTCCTTACAAACGAGGAGTGCTTAGTTTATATAACATTGACTCAAGGATTATTGTAACTAACTCTCAAGACTAACTATTCGTTTTCATTCTCAACAAAATTAGTTACTTGGACATCACTCTTCTCAGACCATTTAGTCTTTAATATGCTTGGAGTGTCATAAATAAACATGGATCCATTCTAATTTATTTAACAAAAAAACTCTACAACCAAGTATTTTAAGTAACCAAGTCCAACCATGTCACTTTAACTTATCTTTCATCCACACACCAATGAAGGAATCCTAACTAACTGATTTTTAACATTTCTTCATTATTTCATTCCAGATTCTTTGCTCTTCTTCTCTGTGTTCTCAGCTTCGTGATTTCATTCTGAATTCGTTGCTCTTCTTCTCGACATTCCCAGATTTTTTACTATTCTTCTCTATGTTCTCGAATCTTTTGCCCTTCTTCTCTGTGTTCTTTGATTTTTTTTTGCTTTTCTTATCTACGTTCTCGTTTTATAAAATCAAACATTGAGAGCAAACAATGTATGATTCAAGTTTGAGTGCATTGAACCAGGCGAGTTGGATGATGCAAGTTCGAATACGTTCAACCAGGGTAAGTTGGATAATTTTTTCAATCAAATGTAGTGGACGTCTCGATGAGGTTTGATTGAGAGAATAAATCAGTGTTGATAATTAAGGATTTGAATTTAAATGAAATCTATGAGTTTTGAATTTGATTGTGAAAATATGTTTATGTCACATTTAATTAGAGTTTTGGTGTTTTCCAGAGATATAAAGAATGGCATTGTATTGATAAGTTCATTTTTATTATGGATTGGTTTATGAAGATCAGTATTACTAATTTGGTGTTTTATACATTAATTTTTTGTGCTAAATGGAATCAGTGATTGTGTGTTTAGAAATGAGTTGATGAAATTCTTTGATATCAACAACAACAACAACAACAACAAAGCCTTATCCCACTAAGTGGGGTCGGCTACATGAATCAAACGACGCCATTGTGCTCTGTCATGTATCATGTCTACAGAGAGACCGTTTACATGTAGATCTCGTTTGACCACCTCATGGATGGTCTTCTTAGGTCTTCCTCTGCCTTTCGCCCTTTGTCCATCTTCCATCTCATCCACCCTCCTGACTGGATGTTCTATCGGTCTTCTTCTCACATGTCCAAACCACCTGAGACGCGATTCAACCATCTTTTCCACAATGGGTGCTACTCCAACTCTCTCCCTTATATCTTCATTCCTTATTTTATCTAATCGCGTGTGACCACTCATCCATCTCAACATCTTCATCTCTGCCACACTCAGCTTATGTTCGTGCTCTCCTTTAGCCGCCCAACACTCCGTACCATACAGCATAGCCGGTCTTATAGCGGTGCGATAGAATTTACCTTTAAGTTTTAAAGGCACTTTTTTGTCGCATATAAAACCAGATGCACTCCGCCATTTTGACCAACCTGCTTGGATCCTATGATTTACATCATGTTCAATCTCTCCATTATCCTGTATGATGCACCCAAGATACTTAAAACTTTTAACTTTTCGTAAGGTGTTCTCTCCAATTTTCACCTCTATATTGGAGTTTTCCCTTCTCAGACTGAACTTACATTCCATATATTCCGTCTTGCTACGGCTTATGCACAGACCATACACTTCTAGAGCTTCTCTCCATAACTCCAACTTCTTATTTAGGTCTTCCCTTGACTCTCCCATAAGGACGATATCATCGGCAAAAAGCATGCACCATGGCACAGGCTCTTGGATGTGCTCTGTGAGTACTTCCAAGACTAATGTGAAAAGGTATGGACTTAAGGATGATCCCTGGTGTAATCCTATACCAATAGGAAATTCTTTGATATCAAATATGAATAATCTTGTTGTTGTAATGGTATTGTATTGAGATGTTAATGAATAGTTTGTTCCAAAGGTTGAAATGACTTTCAAAACACTTGAAGAAGTTAAAAAATTTTAGAAAAATTATGCTAAAGTTGCAGGTTTTGCTACCAAAATAAAACACAAACAGGAAGGGAAATGAAATAAAAAATCAATCAATTACACGTAATAGAGAAGAAAAATAAAAATCCAACATATCTCTGAAGATCGGAAGATTGATGGTTTAGAAGTTATAATAAATTCTCGTTGCAAGTATAGTTTCTAAACCAAGCAATCAACCTTTCTTACAAACATTTTGGTTGTCACAATTAACAAACCCCTTTGGAATTGATAACCGAAGTATTTAAACCTCGGGTCGTCTTCTCAAGGAATTGTAGGGAAGTATGAATTATTATTGGTTATGCAAAGGTATATTCCGGGGTTTTGAAAAGGTTTGGGAAAATAATTTAATTGATAAGAAAAATAAATTAATAATTAGAAAATCTTTTAGCAAGGTATGAAAACTGGAAGTCCTGTCCTAGTTATCCTTATCAATGGTGATGAGAATTGTTTATTGCTCCCACTTAGTTAACCCTTACTAAATAAAGGAAAGTCAAGTGGACCAATCAATTTGATCCTCAAGTCCTAGTCTTTCCCTTGGAAAGGCTAGAGTTAATGGAATCCAAATTAATTAGCAACTTCCAATTTCAACCACTGCTTTATTTTGACAACTCAAGCGTTACCAATTACTCAACCAAAGCCAAGAATGCAAAAAGCTAAATTAAAATCATATATCTGAAAATACCTCAAATTGTATTAGTTAAGAAAATCCTAACATGAAAAGTTCATAAGCCAATTTGGCAAACTAAAATAAAATAATAGAATGAATAAAAGTATAAGAGAAATTGAAGTAAAGAAACATTGAACCTGTGATGAAGAAGAAATAAATCCTAATCCTAATAGAAATCCTAATCCTAAATCCTAAGAGAGAGGAGAGAACCTCTCTCTCTAAAAACTACATCTAAAATTATGAAAAGTGAATTATGATCTCCTGTCTTGTGTTTGGATGGACTCCCCTACTTTATAGCCTCTAATCTGTGTCTTCTGGGTCGAAAACCGGGTCAGAAGCAGCCCAGAAATCGCTGGAAACAAATTTTGCGACGCTGATTTTCGCAGATGCGACGCGTCCGCATAGAGCACTCGTTCGCATTACCTAGCTGTACGGCCATTATAGCAAAATATATATCAAATCGAAGCCCCGGGCGTTATCTTTCCAACGCAATTAGAATCGTATCGTTTGGACCTTTGTATCTCAAGTTATGACCGTTTGAGTGCGAAGAGGTCAGGCTGAACAACTTAGCAATTTCTTCAAGTTCTTGTATTCCTTCTACTTTTGCATGCTTCCATTCCATTCTCTAAGCCATTCTTGCCTTGTAATCTCTGAAATCACTTAACACACATATCAAGGCATCGAATGGTAATAAGAGAGGATTAAACATAGGAAAATTAAGACCAAAGAAGCATGTTTTCAATCATAGCACAGAATTAGGAAAGAAAATGTAAAACATGTAAATCATATGAATAAGTGGGTAAAGAGTTGATAAAAACTACTCAATTGAGCATAAGATAAACCATAAAATAGTGGTTTATCAACCTCCCCACACTTAAACATTAGCATGTCCTCATGCTAAGCTCAAGAGAAGCTATAAAGGAGTGAAGATGAATGATAGAGAGTATGCAATGCAACCTATCTATGTGAACGCAACTACATGCAAAATGTTTCTACCTACTTAGTTAAAAGTAAATAAGTTCTCCAAGACAAAAATAATTTAAATTCCACTAATTCAAATCACACAATAAAAGATAAGTAAACTTGTAAGAAGATAGCTCATGAAAGCAGGGAACATAGAATCAAGCATTGAACCCTCACTGGTAGTGTATGTGCACTCTAATATCTCTAGTGTATAGGGTAATTCACTCTAATATCCTCTAATCATGCTTTTTAAACTTTGTTCTTCATCTAACCAATCAACAAATATTTAATGTACCAATGCAAACATCATGAGGTCTTTTCAAGGTTGTAATGGGACCAAGGCAAAGGTGAGGATATATGTATGGTTAAGTAAGCTATAAATTGAATCTTTGAGTAACCTGAGCTATCACCTAACATACATACATTCTATATAACTTCTAAAATCATGCCTAGCTACCCATAATTTCTACTTTTGTATCACATACTCATGTATCAACTTTTCTTTTAATTGTGTCACATATGCATTGATCTTTTATTAACTTAACATTGGGGTAATTTTGTCCCCTTATATATATATATATATATATATATATATATATATATATATATATAGACATAAAAACTAAAATAACATATCAATGCATATGGAATTTTTAATTTTCTGTTTTACATGAGTAGATACCCAAATTTTCCAATATTCAAAATTAGAAACATGATACATTCCCTTATTAACCCATGTTCCCACAGTTTCCCCACACTTAGTTGATGCACAACCTCTATCTTAAGCTAACCAAAGATTCAATTGGGATATTTAATTTATTTTTCTGCTTAAGGCTAGTGATGTGGTTATAGAACAAAAGGGGATTAAAAAGCTCAAAGTGGCTAACAAGGGTGACATAAAAGGGTAGGCTTATTTGGGATAAGTGAGCAAAAACAAGTAATAGCCTCAATCATATGCAAGCATGTAAATACACTAAATATTGGACATATAGATTGGAAAAAAATAAAGATTACAATCATAGAGAAGAAAACACACAAGAATAAAAATTTATGGTTAAATAATGTAATCATATAAATAAGCTCAAAATCTCGCAGCAGGTTGTGTGTTATTTGGCTCAAAGACCATGTTCTAAATACAACTTCAAACAAATTTAACAAAAAAATTATTTTTTCAATTTAAATTGGTGAGATACTATAAAAATTTCTTGAAAAAAAAATATTACTTCAACCAAGTAGTAACTAAATGCATAAAATCAACTACACATGAAATCTATTATGCAATGCAACAATGAACAAACAAAGAAAATAGAATATTGGTGTTGAGAGGAGAATAACTAACCCGTGGAGATCGGTATCGACCTCCCCATACTTAAAGATTGCACCGTCCTCGGTGCATGCTAAGATGTACAAGTGGACGGAATGCTCCAACTGATGCCTTTCACTATAGATTGTGCAGATTGACTTGCCTGTCTCTCCATTAAGAAGCTTTTTCTCTCTCTCTTCGTGGTGGCCATCAGGAAAGAAGAGAAAAAGGAAGGGAAGTAACCCAAAAATAAAAATAAGAACATAAATAAAATATGGGTGTTAATGCCAAATAATAAAGGTCTCAATTACATGGTAGCTACAACATGCAAGTGAGAAAATAATAAAAGCACATGGCATATCAATAGTGCAAAAAGTTGCAACAATGGAAAAGAGAGTGTGGGTAATGCAAGATAGAGTAAGTGCATATCAATGCAAAAGGAATATCAGTATTATAAAAATTAGTATTGACATATGAATAATACCCAATCAGAATAAAACAAGTCATGAAGCACCAGAATAATTCAAGAAAAGATGTAATAGTTGAAGAGGAGAATTTTAACACCAATGGAGAAGAAAAAGAAAGTAAGAAAGGGGGAAGAAAGAAAGAAGAAGGAAAGAAAAGATTTAGATATGGGAAAGAAAAGATAAGATATTTGGCTGCTCTGGATAAGCTGTGCGCCGCTTGTGATGCGGACACGTGAGTGACGCGTTCGCGCAGATAGCGCTTCTATGAAATGATGCGGATGCGTCATCCACGCGGTCACGTGGATTGATTTGTGCCATTAGCGTGAGGACAGCCTCGCGGTCGCGCAACTCTCTGTTTGAAATTCATATTGCCAAATCTTTGGGTGATGCGATCGCGTGGTTAACGCGATCGTGTGAATGGCTTGAATTTGAAAATTGCGCGGACGCGTGGGGCATGCGTTCGCGTGGAAGGGCTTGTGCTTCTAGCACGAGTCCAGCCCAATTCCAGCTCAACTTTCGGCCATACACCCCTTTTTACGTCGATTTTGAGGCACGCGTTCGCGTGGGTGACGCGGACGCGTGGGAGGCGTTTTTCCCACATGACGCATCGCGGTCGCGTGGACCAATTTGTGCCAAAGACATGCCTCCAGCCACACTCTCGCGTGACTCTCTGGTCAATTTATTTTCTTCCCAACGCACCTATGACGCGGACGCGTCGGCGACGCTGTCGCATCGCGTGCGATTTTTTTTTGCAATATGTAGAATGCAAAATGCAGAATACAATGAATGTCTTGCAAAAATTCCAGGTTCAAATAAAATTCAAAAACAGAGTAAAATGGAGAAGGAACGATCATACCATGGTGGGTTGTCTCCCACCTAGCACTTTTAGTTAAAGTCCTTAAGTTGGACATTTGATGAGCTTCCTGCTATGGTGGTTTGTGCTTGAATTCGTCCAGAAATCTCCACCAATGTTTGGAATGCCAGCATCCTCCAGGGTCCCAAACAAGGCACATAAAACCTTTGAGCAGTTTCAAACAGGTTTTCAGGCTCCCGGGGTATTGAATGTCAGAATAGATTCTAGGATCCCAAACTCTACTTTTACACCCATTTTTGTCTTGATCTGCATTTTTTCAGCCGGGTAATAAGTAATCTGAATTCTCACTACAGCGACCAAACAGCTTCCGAGATCCTTTCAATTGAGCTTGACACCAATCCTTGCACCTCAATTTGAAGTGTGAAACCTCATTGAATCTTGCATACCAGCGCTGAGTTCGAGTCATTTCCCTTTTACTCTTAAAGCTGCAGAGAGCTCTAAGCTGGCCATCTGTCTCAAGCAAACCATATTCAAGTGGAAAATTGAAGATAAACGTCAAGGATTTTACCCACTTGAAGTTTGTGTTGGGTGGTAATGGCCTTGGGATCAGTGTTTTCAGTGGTTCTGCAAGCTCTACTCCCTTGTGGTCTTCTGTGAATTCCTCCACTTCTAGGCAAATTTCTTCCATTTCAACCATGTCTTGAACAAAGTCATTGATATCTTCCTCATCACTTGAGTCATAATTGGGAGGTTGAGAAAAGTTGACCTCTGCATCATCTTCGTATTCACTTGAGGAAGATTCTTCTGTCTCACAGAATTCACTTGCGGATGCAAGTTCATTACTAGGAGAACTCGACTTGTGATCATCATCATCAAGGAAACATGCGTCTTGGGTTATTCCATCCAGTTCTTCATAAGATATCTGCATTGGAGGCTGTGCAAAATCCTCTTTAGCATCAATTGTAACATTCTTGACGGAATTCTCCATAACTCTGGGTTCCTGTGGAGGTTCGGCATCTCCTAAATCTTCGACCAACTCTTCTTCTCCTACAATGACAGTGTCCTCTACTTGTTCCAATATGAAGTTATGCTCTATGCTGTCCACTGGAGTTTCTAGTGTCTTATTCGTGCTATGTTCTTCATTAGGTTCTCCACATGAAGCCATGGGGGTTGCTGAGTGTCTGAATGTCTGGAAGATAATTGATTTATTGCTTGCTCCAGTTGATGAAGGGTTGCATGAAATTGGTCTACTGATTTTTCGAAGTGAACCTATGATTCTTGGCTTGATGGATATGTACATGGTGCATAGGGGAGTGGCAGTTCTTGGGAGTAATTGGATTGGCGTTGGGGCGGATAAGGATCATACGGTGGCGAATGGTGAAAAGAAGCTTGTGAGTATGGTGGATTGAGGCTATGTCGAAAGGATGGTCTCTGAGCATAGGGTGGGACTTGTTGGTAGCTACAAGGCGGTCCACCATATCTATCCGTTTGGTATGCATTGTAGAATGGTCTCTGTCCATGATATCTTGGAAGGTGTTGTTGCCTAAAGGGTTGATTAGATCATCTGGGCTCCATACATCTTTGATT
Organism: Arachis hypogaea; assembly: GCF_003086295.3. Lineage (NCBI taxonomy): Eukaryota > Viridiplantae > Streptophyta > Magnoliopsida > Fabales > Fabaceae > Arachis > Arachis hypogaea. Next base: position 83,852,220 of record NC_092037.1, on the reverse strand, counting down.
ACTTAGATCTTGATGCATAGTCCTGTTATAGCTTCCATTCCTTACAACAAAAGTAGAACCAAACTCAAAGCGGGAGGGGTGAGAATTCATAGTAGCTATCAGAAATAAGAAAGGAAAACAAATAAACAAGTAAAAGAAAAGTATTTATGATAACCAATAATAAGGCACACGTTGCAATTCCCCGGCAACGGTGCCATTTTGAAGAACTGAAGATTGTTGGTTGAGAAGTTATAATAAATTCTTGTTGCAAGTATAATTTCTAAACCAAGCAATCAACCTTTCTTACAAACGTTTGGTTGTCACAAGTAACAAACCCAATATAATTTATAAACTGAAGTATTCAAACCTCGGGTCGTCTTCTCAAAGAATTGCAGGGAAGTATGCTTTATTATTGGTTATGGAAAACAGTGTTTGGGTTTGAAAAGGTTTTGAATGAGGGAAATGGTTTGCAGAAATTAAGAAATTAATAATTGATAAAACTTTTGGCAATGTATGAAAACTGGAAGTCCTATCCTAGTTATCCTTATCAATGGTGATGAGAATTATATTGTTGCTCCCACTAAGTCAACCACTAACTATGAAGGTCAGTTAAGTGGACAAATTAATTTAATACCTAAAGTCCTAGTCAACTCCTTGAGGAAAGACTAGAGTTATAGGAATCTAAATTAATCAGCAAGAATAATAATTATCAATCACGATGAGTTTGATAACTCAAGAGTCACCAATTAATCAACCAAAGCCAATAGTAAATAATCTAAATTAAAAATAAGAAAAAGCAATCATGAGTCTGAAATACCTCAAATTATATTTAAATAAAGATGTCAATTCTAACATGGACAAGTTTATAAATCAAATTGGAAAGACAAATAAAAAGGACATTGAACTTGTAATTGAAGAAGATGAAAATATTCCTAAGTCCTTTAAGAGGAGTCCTAATCCTAGTCCTAAGAGAGAGGAGAGAATCTCTCTCTCTAAAAACTATATATAAATCCTAAAAAGTGTGTATAAATCCAGTATTCAGTCTCTCATCTCCCTCTTCTCATGAATGGATGAATTCCTCCATTTATAATCCTTCAATCTGTATTCTCTGGGCTTGGATCTGGGCCAAAAGGGGCCCAGAAATTGCTGAGGACGACTTCTGCAAATTCTGCAGATCACGCATGTCACGCGTCCGCCTGGGTCACGCGGTCGCATCATCTGGAGTGTTGCTTTTTCACGTGGTCGCGTCAGTCATGCGCCCGCGTCAGTTGTGTTTCGCAGGTCACGTGTTCGCCTCATCCATGCGCTCGCATCGATTCTCTTTTGAGCGAACCACGCATTCGTGTCGTCCATGCGGACGCGTCACTGTCAGTTTCTTCCAAGGACTCCAATTTGTGCTTTTCTTCCATTTTTGTATGTTTTCTTTCCATCCTTTAAGTCATTCCTGCCTTATAAAACCTGAAAGTACTCAACACACAAATCACGGCATTGAATGGTAATAAAGGATAATTAAATTTGGTAATTTTAAAGCATAGGAAACATGTTTTCTCATATATCAAATTCCAAGGAAGGAATTGTAAAATCATGCAAATTCATATGAATAAGTAGGTGAAGAGTTGATAAATCATTCAATTTAAGTACAAGATTTATCATAAAATAGTGGTTTATCAATCTCCTACTGAGAAGACAAATTTATTAGCTGGATTAAATTGTCCTACAAAAATTTATATATTTATTGAAGGAGATTGGTGTTTGAGTTATTTTCAAAGTTGTTTTAAATCATACACATGCATGCTATCCAAATCAAGCAAAGATGCTTAAACAACATAGGTAGCTAAGTATGTTTGATCATCGCACAATTGAGAATAATGATGAAGCTGGTATTAGGACAAAAGATATATCAATCCTTTGTTACAGTAGTAGGAGGTCATCGTGAACTAATATTTAGTAAAAAAGATGTTAGAAATTACAAAACAAGAGAAGTTTGTAATGTATCTGAATAAGATGATGCCAAAGAATTTTTCTGAAAATAAAAATGTGAAATTTAATTTCAGTAAATTTTTCTGAGCTGAAAAATGTACCATTTCGAAAGAATTTTTTGTAAAAATGCGTACTGGCGCTTAAGCTGGCAGTACCGGCTCTAGACTGTCAAGTACGTGTATTTTGGAAAATAATATTTAGAAAACTGATTTGTTGTTTTGAAAGGACAAAAATAATTTTAGAATCGAAAACCAGACACTAATCTTAAAGGTTTTGACCCAAAGTGGGCCAAAGGGACCAAAAACGCTAACGGATTGGACCGGGCCCAAGACCCAACATATATAAGCTCATTTAATGAGCTTTGAGCTCATTTTCCAGCCCTAAGAGAGAGTGGAGGGGCGCGGTTTTGAGAGGAGAGGAAGAGAGAGTGATCTTTTCACCTCCACCTTACGGAAGCCATAACTTTTGATCCAGAGCTCCAATTGACGAGCCGTTTGTGGTCACACGAAACTCTTGTCAAGCTCTATGTTTCTATCTAAAGAAATCTGGTAATAATTTGCATCTCACTTCCCAGTTTCGTGTCCTAGATTTCTGCATTTTTGAGGTTGCGATTTTGAGTAGATTTTGTGGTTTTGGTTGTTTAGGTGATCTCTAGTAGTGGGTAATTATTGGATTTTATCCCTAATCTCGTTGGATAAGATAAGGTTTCACTAAATCCTTGTGTTTAGTTATTTTGTGTATCTTAGGTTTTGATTTTTGGTGATATATGTGTTGTTAGTTTGAGCTTTGGTGTTGGTTGAAGTTGGTTGAGGCTTTGGATCAAGCATGGTGGTTTTGTTTTGGTGTTTGGTGCGTTTGGGAATCTGTTAAGATATGGTTTCGGTTTTCTTTATGTAATATGTAATGTTCATGGACACTTAGGCTAGTTGACCTTAAGATATGATTGAATGTTATTGGTGTATGAATAATTATATGTGAATTGATGATAATTGTGGGTTGTATTGGATTATTGTGGTTGAGGGTGATTATCGGAAATTGTGGTGGTGATGAGTATTGCTGATTAGTGTTGTTGAGGAGGTTGTTGGTATTTAAGGATTGATGAATGATTAATGATGTTGTTGGTACTTAATGATTATAAAGGTTGATGAAGAATATTGATGTTGTGGGTGCTAATTATAAATTGTGATGTTGGTTGATGTTGGTGAGTGTGTATGTTGAGTGTGGTAATATGAATGTGGATAATGATTGATAATGTTGAGGTTAAGTGATGAAGATTTGAAGTAGTTGTTGATGTTTGATGTTGGTTAAAGATTATTTCTGATGATTTTGAATGTTGATGAGTAAGGAATTTGATGGTATTGAGTAGTGAAATTGGAATTATGGATGGTTGAGTTGGAAAAGGAAGGGTATGGGCCTTTATGTTGTTTTGGTGATGTTTGGGTTGCGGTTGCTTTGGTTTTGAATTGTGAGTTTTGGTGAATTTGTCTGACCATAACTTTTGCCTTGGTTTTCAAAATCTGATGAAACTTGCCTAGAATTAAATATCTTTGAAAAATCTTTAAATCGATATAAAGTTTTTGAAAATTGGAATTTTGTAGAGAAAGTTATGATCATTCAAAGTTGGTGTTAAAAATCTGAAATTTTGCAAAGTTGCAGAATTTCAGGATTTTCTGATATGTGCGAACGCACAGCCTTGTGTGCATGCACAACCCTACGAAAATGTTATTCTGTGTGGATGCATAGACATGTGCGTACGCACAGGTAGAGAAAAGGGCTCTGGTAGCAGCGCTAGCAAAGGTTGTGTGCGCGCACATCAATGAAGAATTATGACCTGTGCAGACGCACAGCCCTGTGCGCACGCACAAGTCGGGAAGGGTCGTCTGTTAGGGGCGTTCACACAGCTTGTGCGAGTGAACAGACTTTATAAATTTTAGTACTTGTGCGGACGCACACCCCTGTGCGTACGCACACTTTCAAAATCTTCCTGGGCGTGCGCACGCACACCGCTGTGCAGACGCACACGCCCTGTTTCACAAATTTAACTTTGTTTTCAACTATTTCACCTTTCCGACAAGGTTGAAAGTTTCTATAAACCCATTATGATTCTTCGGCCTAGTTTTGGGCATTAAAACATGGGAAAGGTCCTAGGAGGTTTGGTTCAGTTTTATTCTAAAAAGTTAACAAACGGAGGTTTATGTTTCTGGTGGATTGAGGATGAGTTTGGTTGAGAGGTAAGGAGGAGTAGTGAATTTGGTGATTGTTGACAACGAAGTGAGAAACTGATGGACTTGAGGATATGAATGTGTAAGGATGTTAATGGAAATGATGATGGTTATGACGAGTTGATGATTCAAAGAGGAATGATGATCTTGTTGAATGTGGAAAGTGTGCCAGACACTATATCCTCAGAATAATAATGTTTGAAAGAGAGTGTGCCAAGCACTATATCCTTAGAATATTGAGAGTTGATAATTGGAAGTGATTTAAGATGAGAAATGATGATGATTTGAGGTTGATGGAATTGTGGATGTGGATAGTGAGCCAGGCACTATATCCTTGGAATGATTTGTGATGAGTTGCATGTGTTGTTGTTTTCCTTCTCTTCCACAAGAGTGTGCTAGGCACTATATCCTCGGAACAAGAGCGGGCCAGGCGCTATATCCTCGGAAGTGTCAGAAAGGTGACATCCGATAGGATGTGTCGGGTTGGCATTCATAGACCGACAAGTGATATCACGAGCCAATAGGGCAGGCATTCATCATATGAATTTCTTATGTGCTTGTTTGCTTTGACTACTTGAATTTGCCTAAATGTATAATATGCCTACTTGCTTCTTGAATTACTTGTATATACTTGAATATTATCTGTGTTTTACTTGTTTGCATTAATTGTGATTGTCTAGTGTTGAGGAGGTTAGATAGGCGGTGGCGATGGGATCGCACAGAGGTTACGGTGGCGAAGGTTGCGAGATAAAGCGGTATGATTAGTATTAGTTAGAATCCCCCTAAGTTTAGATAACCCAGTTTATGATTTAAGTTCTTTATGTATTTATTTATTCTGTTCTAAGCTTCAATACCCGTATGTGATGTGAAGTTCTAGGATTGCCTCCGGCATCTCGGGGCCTTACATCTTACATCATTGGGCACACTGAGAACCTCTGGTTCTCATTCCATACTTTGTTGTTATTTTTCAGATGCAGGTCACAACCCACCTCGGTGAGTTGTTTGGTTGGTGACAGAAGCGGAAGATCCGGATACCCTTTGGGAGTCTTTTTGGTTTGTTTTGTATTTGTTTCTCGCTTTTGTATTTTTGTTTTGGCTTAGAGGCCTATTTTAGAGAGAGAACAATTCTTGTATAAACCATTTTAAACTTCAGTTTCCTCTTGTCTGTATGTTTGGCTAGCCGGCTTAAACTCCGTGAGCCATGGCTAGTTTCTTATGATATTTATACTATTATCTTTGTTTATATCACATCTTTTTTCTTGTGTTTTAAGTTGGATGCTTCGTTGGTTCGCTTTGCGCTTTTAAATCCTGTGTTTGAGCTATATCCTTCATCGGACTTCTAGATTATATTATTTCTTCTATATATATATCCTATGTATAAGCCTTAGAACTGTCGTAATCTCTGATTAACCTTTGCTTTATGGCTAGAAGTAAAGTTTAGGGTAATTAGGGTGTTACAGGTATACTTATTTAGAATGAAAGAAAATAATCAAAACTTTTTTTATGAGCTTGAACTTGAGGTTGGTGAATTGATTAAAAATACTTTTTGGGATGATGCATGAAGTCGGGCTGTTTTTGAGTATTTTAGGAATATTGTTTTGTTTGATACCACTTATAAATTATAACGTAATATAAACATGTACTTTGTTGTGCTAGTGTGAAACATTTTTGGTATCAATTAGAAATATTTGTTGTTTGTTTTTTTAGAAATATATATTTTATTTTTGTTGTTGTGTTGTTGAATTCAAGTATAATTCTTTAATCCCAGCATCCATCACTTTAAGCAAAATTTTCATCTCTTCAACTAGTAACGGGCTGGATTCTATAATAGTAACTTTAGTGCTTGGACGACTTATACCAAAGTCAAATGATGGTCCATACATGTCACATCCTGAGAACTGTAGGATGACATAAAAGATTATTTATAATAACTCAATACTATGAATCAATATACTACATATAACTAATAGGATAACACAAAAATTATATATATATATATATATATATATATATATATATATATATATATAATTAGAACTTACCTGTAAAGAGATTCTTGGTCTTGTTGCTGAGGTTGTGGAGGATTGGAGGTGGATGTGTGTGCTTGTTGTTTTTGGACTTGTTGTTGAGGTGGTAAAGAATAAATTGCTTGAATTGACACTCTAATAAAAACAAACAAAAAGTGCATATTATTAAAATAGTGCTGAATAACTGGTGGACGAAATTGTGATCCTCAAAGTTGGTCTCTTTGTATTTGTATGAAATCAAAAATACCCCAAAGAGATCATGGTGTGATAAATTGGGATCTTAATAATCCCTGGTGTGATCATAACTCCGTTCAACTTAACCAGCAAGTGTACTGGGTCATCCAAGTAATACCTTACGTGAGTAAGGGTCGATCCCACAGAGATTGTTGGTATGAAGCAAGCTATGGTCACCTTGTAAATCTCAGTTAGGCAGATTAAATAGTTTTGGGTTTCGAAAATTAATAATAAATAGAAAATAAAAAGGGATAGAAATACTTATGTAAATTAATAGTGGGAATTTTAGATAAGCATATGGAGATGCTGTGTTCCTCTCGAATCTCTACTTTCTTATTACATTCATCCAATCCTTCCTACTCCTTTCCATGGCAAGCTGTATGTAGGGCATCACCGTTGTCAATGGCTACATCCCATCCTCTGAGTGAAAACATTCCTATGCTCTGTCACAGCACGGCTAATCATCTGTCGGTTCTCAATCAGGTTGGAATAGAATCCCTTGATTCTTTTGCGCTTGTCATCACGCCCAGCCTTCAGGAGTTTGAAGCTCGTCACAGTCATTCAATCCCAGAATCCTACTCGGAATACCATAGACAAGGTTTAGACTTTCCGGATCCTCATGAATGCCGCCATCTATCTAGCTTATACCACGAAGATTCTGTTGGGGAATCTAAGAGATATGCGCCTGGCCTAGAGTAGAACGGAAGTGGTTGTCAGTCACGCGCGTTCATAGGTGAGAAAGATGATGAGTGTCACGGATCATCACATTCATCAAAGTTAAGTGTAACGTATATCTTGGAATAAGGATAGAAGAGAATTGAATAGAAATTAATAATAATTGTATTGAAACTTGAGGTACAGTAGAGCTCCACACCCTTAATCTATAGTGTGCAGAAACTCCACTGTTGAAAATATATAAGTAAAAGGTTCAGGCATGGCCGAATGGCCAGCCCCCTAAAACGTGATCAATAGCCTCTTAAGATGAAGAATAATACAAAACTGAGACCAAAGATGAAACGTGGTCAAAAGACGACTAATACACTAGTAAAAAGTCTTATTTATACTAAACTAGCTACTAGGGTTTACATGAGTAAGTAATTGATGCATAAATTCACTTCCGGGGCCCACTTGGTGTATGTTTGGGCTGAGCTTGATCTATCCACGAGCTGAGGCTTTTCTTGGAGTTGAACTCCAAGTTATAACGTGTTTTGGGCGTTCAACTCCGGATCATGACGTGTTTCTGGCGTTTAACTCCAGACAGCAGCATGTACTTGGCGTTCAACGCCAAGTTACATCGTCAATTTCCGAATAAAGTATGGACTATTATATATTGCTGGAAAGCTCTGGATGTCTACTTTTCAACGCCGTTGAGAGCGCGCCATTTGAAGTTCTGTAACTCCAGAAAATCCATTTCGAGTGCAGGAAGGTCAGATTCCAACAGCATCAGCAGACCTTTTGTCAGCCTTTTTCAGAGTTTTGCTCAAATCCCTCAATTTCAGCCAGAAATTACCTGAAATCACAGAAAAATACACAAACTCATAGTAAAGTTCAGAAATGTGAATTTAACATAAAAACTAATGAAAACATCCCCAAAAGTAGCTTGAACTTACTAAAAACTACCTAAAAACAATGCCAAAAAGCGTATAAATTATCCGCTCATCACAACACCAAACTTAAATTGTTGCTTGTCCCCAAGCAACTGAAAATCAATTAGGATAAAAAGAAGAGAATATAATATAAATTCTAAAATATCAATGAATATTAATTTAATTAGATGAGCGGGACTTGTAGCTTTTTGCTTCTGAACAGTTTTGGCATCTCACTTTTTCCTTTGAAGTTTAGAATGGTTGGCTTCTTCTAGGAACTTAGAATTTCGGATAGTGTTATTGACTTTCCCAGTTAAGCATGTTGATTCTTGAACACAGCTACTTATGAGTCTTGGCTGTGGCCCTAAGTATTTTATTTTCCAGTATTACCACCGGATACACAAATGCCACAGACACATAACTGGGTGAACCTTTTCAGATTGTGACTCAGCTTTGCTTGAGTCCCCAGTTAGTGGTGTCCAGAGCTCTTAAGCACACTCTTTTTACTTTGGATCACGACTTTAACCATTCAGCCTCAAGCTTTTCACTTGGACCTTCATGACACAAGCACATGGTTAGGGACAGCTTGATTTAGCCGCTTAGGCCTGGATTTTATTTTCTTGGGCCCTCCTATCCATTGATGCTCAAAGCCTTGGATCCTTTTTACCCTTGCCTTTTGGTTTTAAGGGCTATTGGCTTTTTCTGCTTGCTTTTTCTTTTTCTTTCTATTTTTTTCACCATTTATTTATTTTTTTTCGCAAGCTTTTGCTTTTTTTTTCACTGCTTTTTCTTGCTTCAAGAATCAAATTCATGATTTTTCAGATCATCAATAACATTTCTCTTTGTTCATCATTCTTTCAAGAGCCAACAATTTTAACATTCATAAACAACAATATCAAAAGACATATGCACTGTTCAATCATTCATTCAGAAAACAAAAAGTATTGTCACCACATCAATATAATTAAATTGAATTCAAGGATAAATTCGAAATTCATGTACTTCTTGTTCTTTTGAATTAAAACATTTTTCATTTAAGAGAGGTGAAGGATTAATGGAATTTATTCATAGCTTTAAGACATAGTTACTACATACTAATGATCATGAAATAAAGACACAAAACATAGATAAACACAATATTCAAAACAGAAAACAGAAAGAAATAAAAACAAGGAATGAATCCACCTTAGTGGCGTCTTCTTCTTGAAGGACCAACAATGTCCTTAAGCTCTTCTATGTCCCTTCCTTGCCTTTGTTGCTCCTCCCTCATTGCTCTTTGATCTTCTCTTATTTCATGGAGAATGATGGAGTGCTCATGATGTTCCACCTTTAATTGTTCCACATTGTGGCTCAAATCTTCTAAGGAAGTGCTGAGTTGCTCCCAATAGTTGTTGGGAGGAAAGTGCATCCCTTGAGGCATCTCAGGGATTTCTTGATGATGAGCTTCCTCATGCATCTCTTGAGAACCGTGAAGGGTTTCTCTTGCTTGGTCCATCCTCTTCTTGGTGATGGGCTTATCCTCTTCAATGGAGATGTCTCCTTCTATGATAACTCCAGCTGAGTAACATAGATGGCAAATAAGGTGAGGAAAAGCTAGCCTTGCCATGGTGGAGGACTTGTCGGCTATTTTGTAGATTTCATTGGAGATGACCTCACACATATGTTCATTTCCTTGCATCATGGGCAAGTGAAACGCCAACCTCACATTTTCCGGACTAAAATCTAAGTATTTCCCCCGAACCATTGTGAGATAATTCTTTGGATTTGGGTTCATACTTTGATCATGGTTCCTAGTGATCCATGCATTGGCATAGAACTCTTGAACCATTAAGATTCCGACTTGTTGCATGGGGTTGGTTAAGACTTCCCAACCTCTTCTTCGGATCTCATGTCGGATCTCCGGATACTCATTCTTCTTGAGCTTGAAAGGGACCTCAGGGATCACCTTCTTCTTTGCCACAACATCATAGAAGTGGTCTTGATGGCTCTTGGAGATGAATCTTTCCATCTCCCATGACTCGGAGGTGGAAGCTTTTGTCTTCCCTTTTCCTTTTCTAGAGGATTCTCCGGCCTTAGGTGCCATTGATGGTAGTGGAAAACAAAAAAGATTGTGCTTTGACCACACCAAACTTAAAATATTGCTCATCCTCGAGCAATAGAAGAAAGAAGAGAAGAAGAAGAAGAAGAAGAAGAGAATATGGTAGAGAGGGAGAGATGTAGGTTCGGCCAAGGGGAAGAAGAGGGGGGTTGTGTTGTGTGAAAATGAAGTAGAATGGAAGGGTATATATAGGGAGAGGGGGTAGTGTGTATTCAGCCATTTAGGGTGGGAATGGGTGGGAAAATGGTTTTGAATATTTGAAGGTAGGTGGGGTTTATGGGGAAGAGTGGATGGATGTGAGTGGTGAAGGGGGTGATTGGGAAGAGGAATTGAGGTGATTGGTGAAGAGTGTTGGGAAGTGTGACATAGGGAAGAGTAATCACAAAAATAGGATTAGGAGGTAAGGTGGGAATATAGTAGGTGGGGATCCTGTGGGGTCCACAGATCTTGAGGTGATCCTGTAGGGTCCACAGATCTTGAGGTGTCAAGAAATTCCATCCTTGCACCAAATAGGCATGTAAAATGCCCTTGCACACCATTCTGGCGTTTAAACGCCGTGTGGTGCACATTCTGGGCGTTCAACGCCCATGTAAAGCATGTTTCTGGCGTTGAACGCCAGTTTCATGCTTGTTACTGGCGTTCAGCGCCAGCTTTTCTTCTCTAGGCACATTCCTGGCGTTCAGCGCCAGAATGTTGCTTGTTTCTGGCGTTCAGCGCCAGAATGATGCTCTGTTCTGGCGTTGAACGCCGGTCAGATGCATCTTACTGGCGTTGAACGCCAGCCTGTGCGTCCTCCAGGGTGTGAATTTTTTCTTTTGCTGTTTTTGATTCTATTTTTACTTTTTATGATTTTTTGTGACTCCTCATGATCATGTACCTAATAAAACAAAAAATAACAATAAAATAAAAATTAGATAAAAAAAATTGGGTTGCCTCCCAACAAGCGCTTCTTTAATGTCAATAGCTTGACAGTGGCTCTCATGGAGCCACAAAGGTGATCAGGTTAATGTTGTATAGTCCCAACACCAAACTTAGAGTTTGGATATGGGATCTTAACACCAAACTTAGAGTTTGGTTGTGGCCTCACAACACCAAACTTAGAGTTTGACTGTGGGGGTTCTTCTTGACTCTGAACTGAGAGAAGCTCTTCATGCTTACTCTCTTTTGTCACAGAGGGATGGCCTTGTGCCTTAAACACAAGGTAGTCCCCATTCAATTGAAGGACTAATTCACCTCTGTTGACATCTATCACAGCTTCTGCTGTGGCTAGGAAAGGTCTTCCAAGGATGATGCATTCATCCTCTTCCTTCCTAGTGTCTAAGATTATGAAATCAGTAGGGATGTAAAGGCCTTCAACCTTTACTAACACGTCCTCCACTATTCCATAAGCTTGTCTCAATGATTTGTCTGCCAATTGTAATGAGAACAAGGCAGGTTGTACCTCAATGATCCCCAGCTTCTCCATTACAGAGAGTGGCTTAAGATTTATCCCTGACCCCAGATCACATAGAGCCTTATCAAAGGTCATGGTGCCTATGGTACAAGGTATTAAGAACTTACCAGGATCTTGTTTCTTTTGAGGTAGAGTTTGCTAAATCCAGGTATCTAGTTCATTAATGAGCAAGGGAGGTTTACTTTCCCAAGTCTTATTACCAAACAACTTGGCATTCAGCTTCATGATAGCTCCTAAATATTGAGCAACTTGCTCTCCAGTTACATCTTCATCCTCTTCAGAGGAAGAATAGTCTTCAGAGCTCATGAATGGCAGAAGGAGATTTAATGGAATCTCTATTGTCTCTGTATGAGCCTCAGATTCCTTTGGATCCTTAATAGGAAACTCCTTCTTGCTTGAAGGACGTCCCAGGAGGTCTTCCTCACTAGGATTTTTGTCCTCCTCCTCCCTTGTGCATTCGGCCACATTGATCACATCAATGGCCTTGCACTTTCCTTTTGGATTCTCTTCTGTATTGCTTGGGAGAATACTGGGAGTAGTTTCAATAACTTTCTTACTCAGCTGGCCCACTTGTGCCTCCAGATTTCTGATGGAGGATCTTGTTTCATTCATGAAACTGAAAGTGGCCTTTGACAGGTCAGAGACTAGATTGGCTAAATTAGAAGTGTTTTGTTCAGAATTCTCTGTCTGTTGCTGAGAAGATGATGGAAAAGGCTTGCTATTGCTTAGCCTATTGCGTCCACCATTGTTAAAGCCTTGTTGAGGCTTTTGTTGATCCTTCCATGAGAAATTTGGATGATTTCTCCATGATGAATTATAGGTGTTTCCATAAGGTTCACCCATGTAATTAACCTCTGCCATGGCAGGGTTCTCAGGATCATAAGCTTCTTCAGAAGCTGCCTCTTTAGTACTGTTGGATGCATGTTGCCATCCATTCAGACTTTGAGAGATCATGTTGACCTGTTGAGTCAACACTTTGTTTTGAGCCAATATGGCATTCAGAGCATCAATTTCAAGAACTCCTTTCTTCTGAGGTATCCCATTATTCACGAATTCCTCTCAGAAGTGTACATGAATTGGTTATTTGCAACCATGTCAATGAGTTCTTGAGCCTCTTCAGGCGTTTTCTTTAGGTGAATAGATCCACCTGCAGAATGGTCCAATGACATTTTCGAAAATTCAGATAGACCATAATAGAATATATCTAATATGGTCCATTCTGAAAACATGTCAGATGGACATCTTTTGGTCAACTGCTTGTATCTTTCCCAAGCTTCATAGAGGGATTCACCATCTTTTTGTTTGAAGGTTTGAACATCCACTCTTAGCTTGCTCAGCTTTTGAGGAGGAAAGAATTTATCCAAGAAGGCAGTGACCAGCTTATCCCAGGAGTCCAGGCTATCCTTAGGTTGTGAATCCAACCAAATTCTAGCTCTGTCTCTTACAGCAAAAGGGAAAAGCATGAGTCTGTAGACTTCAGGATCAACTCCATTCGTCTTTACAGTCTCACAGATCTGCAAGAACTCAGTTAAAAACTGATAAGGATCTTCAGATGGAAGTCCATAAAACTTGCAGTTTTGTTGCATTAAGGCAACTAGCTAAGGTTTCAACTCAAAGTTATTGGCTCCAATGGCAGGAATGGAAATGCTTCTTCCATCAAACTTGGACGTTGGCTTTGTGAAGTCACCAGCATTCTCCTTGCATTATTATTATTTTCGGCTGCCATCTCCTTCTTTTGTTCTAATATTTCTGAAAGGTTACCTTTAGAGTGTTGTAACTTAGCTTCTCTTAATTTTCTCTTCAGAGTCCTTTCAGGTTCTGGATCTATTTCAACAAGAGTGCCTTTATCCTTGTTCCTGCTCATATGAAAGAGAAGAAAACAAGAAAAGAAGAGGAATCCTCTATGTCACAGTATAGAGATTCCTTTATGTTAGTAGAAAAAGAAAAGAAAAGTGAAGAATGAAGATGAGGGGATTCGGATATTTAGATGGAGAGAGGTGAAGAGAAGTGTTAGTAATTAAATAATTAAATAGAATAAGAAAAGAGAGGGAGAATTTCGAAAACAATTTTGAAAAAGGGGTTAGTAATTTTCGAAAATTAAAGATAAGATAAGTTTAAAATTAAAATTTAAAACAACAAGAATTTTTTTTGAAAAAGAGATGAGATATTTTCGAAAATTAGAGAGGAAAAAGTAGTTAGGTGGTTTTGAAAAAGATAAGAAACAAACAAAAAGTCAAAGAGTTAGTTGCAAAAGATATTAAAATCAAATTTGAAAAGATAATAAGATAAGAAGTTAGATAAGATATTTTGAAATCAAATTTTGAAAAAGATAAATTTTTTGAAAAAGATGAGATAAAAGATAAAAGATTTGTTGAGAAAGATTTAATTTTTAAAAAGACTTAACTAACAAGAAACTACAAGATAAGATTCTAGAATTTAAAGATTGAACCTTGCTTAACAAGCAAGTAACAACAAATTTTTGAACCAATCACATTAATTGTTAGCTAATTTTCGAAAATTAGATGTAAAGATAGGAAAAAGATTTTGAAAATATTTTGAAAAAGATTTTTGGAATTTTCGAAAAATAGAAAAAAATGAAAAAGATATAATTTTTGAAAAAGATTTTGAAAAGATAAGATTTTTAAAATTGAAATTTTGACTTGACTTGTGAGAAACAACTAATTTTAAAATTTTTTGACCAAGTCAACCCAAAATTTCGAAAATTTGGAGGGAAATAAGGAAAAGATATTTTTTTGATTTTTTTGAAATTTTAAAGATGAGAGAGAAAAACATAAAAATGACCCAAAATATGTAAATTTTGGATCAAACACATAATGCATGCAAGAACACTATGAATGTCAAGATGAACACCAAGAACACTTTGAAGGTCAGGATGAACATCAAGAACATAATTTTGAAAAATTTTTGATGCAAAGAAAACATGCAAGACACCAAACTTAGAAATCTTTAATGCATGGACTCTAACAAACAAAAAATGCATATGAAAAACAACAAACAACACAAAACAAGAAATCATCAAGATCAAACAAGAAGACTTGTCAAGAACAACTTGAAGATCATGAAGAACACTATGAATGCATGAGATTTTCGAAAAAAATGCAAGAAAAATTTTTAAGCATGCAATTGACACCAAACTTAAAAATTGACTCAAGACTCAAACAAGAAACACAAAATATTTTTTATTTTTATGATTTTATGATTTTTTTTTGGATTTTTATTATTTTTTTCGAAAATATTTTTGGAAAAACGAAAAAGAAAAATTTTGAAAAAGTTTTTGAAAAGAAAATTACCTAATCTGAGCAACAAGATGAACCGTCAGTTGTCCATATTCGAACAATCCCCGGCAACGGCGCCAAAAACATGGTGGACGAAATTGTGATCCTCAAAGTTGGTCTCTTTGTATTTATATGAAATCAAAAATACCCCAAAGAGATCATGGTGTGATAAATTGGGATCTTAATAATCCCTGGTGTGATCATAACTCCGTTCAACTTAACCAGCAAGTGTACTGGGTCATCCAAGTAATACCTTACGTGAGTAAGGGTCGATCCCACAGAGATTGTTGGTATGAAGCAAGCTATGGTCACCTTGTAAATCTCAGTTAGGCAGATTAAATAGTTTTGGGTTTCGAAAATTAATAATAAATAGAAAATAAAAAGGGATAGAAATACTTATGTAAATTAATAGTGGGAATTTTAGATAAGCATATGGAGATGCTGTGTTCCTCTCGAATCTCTACTTTCTTATTACATTCATCCAATCCTTCCTACTCCTTTCCATGGCAAGCTGTATGTAGGGCATCACCGTTGTCAATGGCTACATCCCATCCTCTGAGTGAAAACATTCCTATGCTCTGTCACAGCACGGCTAATCATCTGTCGGTTCTCAATCAGGTTGGAATAGAATCCCTTGATTCTTTTGCGCTTGTCATCACGCCCAGCCTTCAGGAGTTTGAAGCTCGTCACAGTCATTCAATCCCAGAATCCTACTCGGAATACCATAGACAAGGTTTAGACTTTCCGGATCCTCATGAATGCCGCCATCTATCTAGCTTATACCACGAAGATTCTGTTGGGGAATCTAAGAGATATGCGCCTGGCCTAGAGTAGAACGGAAGTGGTTGTCAGTCACGCGCGTTCATAGGTGAGAAAGATGATGAGTGTCACGGATCATCACATTCATCAAAGTTAAGTGTAACGTATATCTTGGAATAAGGATAGAAGAGAATTGAATAGAAATTAATAATAATTGTATTGAAACTTGAGGTACAGTAGAGCTCCACACCCTTAATCTATAGTGTGCAGAAACTCCACTGTTGAAAATATATAAGTAAAAGGTTCAGGCATGGCCGAATGGCCAGCCCCCTAAAACGTGATCAATAGCCTCTTAAGATGAAGAATAATACAAAACTGAGACCAAAGATGAAACGTGGTCAAAAGACGACTAATACACTAGTAAAAAGTCTTATTTATACTAAACTAGCTACTAGGGTTTACATGAGTAAGTAATTGATGCATAAATTCACTTCCGGGGCCCACTTGGTGTATGTTTGGGCTGAGCTTGATCTATCCACGAGCTGAGGCTTTTCTTGGAGTTGAACTCCAAGTTATAACGTGTTTTGGGCGTTCAACTCCGGATCATGACGTGTTTCTGGCGTTTAACTCCAGACAGCAGCATGTACTTGGCGTTCAACGCCAAGTTACATCGTCAATTTCCGAATAAAGTATGGACTATTATATATTGCTGGAAAGCTCTGGATGTCTACTTTTCAACGCCGTTGAGAGCGCGCCATTTGAAGTTCTGTAACTCCAGAAAATCCATTTCGAGTGCAGGAAGGTCAGATTCCAACAGCATCAGCAGACCTTTTGTCAGCCTTTTTCAGAGTTTTGCTCAAATCCCTCAATTTCAGCCAGAAATTACCTGAAATCACAGAAAAATACACAAACTCATAGTAAAGTTCAGAAATGTGAATTTAACATAAAAACTAATGAAAACATCCCCAAAAGTAGCTTGAACTTACTAAAAACTACCTAAAAACAATGCCAAAAAGCGTATAAATTATCCGCTCATCAATAACACCAACTTCAACATAGAATAACTGATGGAATATCACCGAAATTTTAAAAAATTATGCTTAACTAAATGAAAAATATTAGATTCATTAAAATAGAAAATTCATATATTCAGGGGTTAAGTCAGCGATGGGCTAGGTTCTATAATAATAGCTTCAGTGCTTAGAGGAGTTATGTCAATATCAATATCTTGAGAGCTGCAGAATGACATAAAAAATTATTTAGAATAACTAATGGAATAACATAAAAATTATAAAAAAAATTTAACTAGAACTAATGCATAAAGAGATTTTTGTTCAGGTTGTGGAGGATTGGAAGTGGATATGTGTGCTTATTGTTGAGGTGTGTAAGATGAATTGGCACTCTAATAAAGGCAAACAAAAAATGCATGTTATTAAAAAGTTATACTTAATTAAGTAAAAAATATTAGATTCATTAAAATAAAAAACTTACATATCTATATGCATTTGTTATTCAGCACCAGTCTCACTCTCAAGATTAACAGTTAGGCTACTGATTTAAAATACAAGAATTTATTTTGTGAGACATATGAATATGGTCTTAATAACACAGAAATTGTCAGATTTTGGTACATCTTTTAATTTTGGTTCCTCTTAGATTTCTTTTCCAGCAAGAGGAGCATTTTCTTCCTCCATTGGTAATTCTTTAACTTGAACATCTTTCTTCACTTGTTCTTTTGGCACTTTCAAGATGACTAACACTGAAATTATATCAAGACAGCACGATAATTATTGAATAGGAATAAAGAAATTATGTTATATATGAGAACTTATAAGATTGTAGGCAGTAAACTCTTTTTTCTCATTTGTTCATGTATTTTTTTCTTGAAAAAAAATCTTAAAAGAGATTCTTGTGTTTATTTCCAAAAAAAAAGATATGAAATTATAGTTATGAACCAAGTTATTCATATTAAAAGCACATATGCTACACAATTGTAACAGAGTAAATTTATATTTAATAAAAATTACACGGAGTCATTTGGTGCATTTAAAGATCCCTCAATGCTTGACTATGTTTGAAACATAGGATCAGTCTCACTCAACAGATTAACAGTTGATATTCTAAGAAAAAAGAACAATTTTTAGGAAATTATATAAAGAACAAAAAGAAAATAATATAAGATCTTGATTTTACCGTTTTAAAGAAGTACGCTTAACTTCTGTTGAGTCTTCTTCACTTTTTTGTTGTTATTTTCCGTGGAATATCTTTTTTTTGCCTTCACTTCGGTAGGTTTGTCATTCTTCTTTATTCTTCTTTTTGGTTATTTTCTTTTTTTTTTTAATTTTCTTTTTACTTTCTTCTCTTTTAAAATAGAAAAAATTTTGTTTAATAAATAAAATATATTTTTAAATAAATATATAGCTTCTGATAGTCAGAATCAATCCTTATTTCTAAAGATAAAAGTTCTATAATAGACTTTTTTCATTCTTCTTCTTTTTACCTTTTTTTTTGCTTGAGCTCTATTCTTGTTATGATTTTCTAAAATATAAATTTAATTAACTAACATATTTAGTGTTATAAGACAGAATTTTTAGTGTTAATTTGAATGACATTTGGTTTATTTTGTAAAGAAATAATGATACCAAAATTTTAAAGAAATGAGTTCTTTTATTTTACAGTTTCTTCCTTCCCCTCACGTTTAATCTTTTTAATGAGCATCTCCCTTGTCTCGTGGGAAACTCACGGTAGTCCGAGCATCGTATTTACTATGGTATCAATAAATTTGGACTCATGAAAATATATAATCATGATTTATGAGTGCAAAAAGAAACCTATCGATTGAATAATTTTCTTATTTTTGCGACTCTTTATTCCTTTAATTAAGAAGTTCGGCACGTGAGTAGCCCAATTCCTCCCTCGTGTATTTTCAATATCAAAGATTATTGACATGTGAATTGGAGAAATTTTGCTCATGGTTGTTGGCAATAAGAAGCAATTTTGGATGAAGAGAATAAACATCTTCATGAATTTCAGGTTATTTTCTTCTCCATCCACACTCATTTTCAACAAAGATTTTGTCAAAGAAGACAATGAGGAGCCTTTGAAACTTTCAATAACTTCTTTTTGCTCTTCAGTGCTGTCTTTATTTTTAATCTTTTCTGAAAAAGTATTCCCTAAAACACCAAAACAGGTAAACAAAAATGACATTACCAAAAAAATAAAAACACCAAAAGTTGATCATGAGAATAGATTATAGAAGCAAATTTTATCTGTTGTATTTAAGTCCATAGGGCATCCCTTATCTTTACAAGGGTTATGATAATTTTTCCATACCGTGTGATAAGGGTGTTTTCGTACAAATTGAAAGAATTAGTCAATTTGTTCAGAAGCTTGTGTGTTACATTTAAGGATGGGATATGGCTCAGAGCACAAAATCTCATTTTATCCACAAACCACAATAACTTTTTTCTCTCTATTCATTTTTGTAAAAACATCAGCTATAGTTCTTGTAGAGTACCGCAAATCATGTGTTTTTAGCAAAGTAATTTAAAAAATTATGTTATAAAATTTATTTATGCAACCAAAACAGAGTTGTTTTGTTAAAATTTGCTTACATCATATTTTGGTACTTTTTTAACTATAATATTTTTTTCAACAACTTTTTTCTTTTTCATTTTGCTTGTAATGAATAAAAAAAGATGACTCACACTCATAATAAAACCAAAAATTAGAAATGATCACACCAAAATACTTATTAACATGACTTAAATCATTTAAGAAACAAAACAACTACATAGACACTCTAAATACAAGCCTATGACATGAATCACACTCAATGTAACTCGTAATAAACCCCAAAAATTACAAATTATCACACTAGAAAATTTATCAGCATGGCTTAAATCATATAAGAAATAATACAACTATATAAAGACTCCAAATCCAAGCCTATGACAAGAATCACACTAAATCTAAATTAAAATGACACAAAAAATTGGAAATGATGACACGAGAAGACAGATCAACATTGCTTAAATCAAATAAGAAACAATACGACTAGATAGAGATTCTAAATCCAAGTCTATGACAAAAATCACACTAAATCTAAATCAAAATGACACCGAAAATTAGAAATGATGACATGAGAAGACTCATCAATATGGCTTAAATCATATAAGAAATAATACAACTACATAAAGACTCTAAGTGCAAGCATATGACATGAATCACACTGAAGGTAACTCATAACAAAATTCGAAAAATACAAATGATCACACCAAAAAACTCATCAACATGACTTAAATCATATAAGAAAAAAATTCAACTACATAGAGACTCCAAATCCAAGCCTAAGTCAAAAATCACACTAAATCTAAATCAAAATGACAAAAAATTAAAAATGATGATACGAAAAGACTCATCAATATGACTTAAATCACATATGAAACAATACAACTAGTCAACTACATAGAGATTCTAAATGCAAGCCTATGATATGAATCACACTAAATGTAACTCATAATAAAACTAGAAAATTGCAAATAATCACACCAGAAAACTCATCAGCATGGCTTAAATCATATAAGAAACAAAACAACTACATAGAGACTCAAATCCAAACCTATGTCAAGAATCACACTCAATCTAAATGAAAATGACAATTGAAAACGATGATATGAGAAGACTGATCAACATGGCTTAAATCAAATAAGAAATAATACAACTACGTAGAGACTCCAAATCCAAACCTATGACAAGAATCACATTAAATCTAAATCATCGAAATACTACAACTATATAAAAGCAGAAATGCACGATTTAAAATCATGTTATCTTCAATGATGTTTCGTCTTTCATTTTTTAGAAATGCACTGAGAGATTCGTTGAGAATCTTTTCGTTTGGTGTTTTTGTTGATGATTCGAAACCTAGCACAGAGAAGTTCGTTGAGATTTTTCGTTTGGTGGTGTCATTGATGATTCAATCTAGCAGAGAGAGGTTGGTTGAGAAATTTTTGAGAGTCATTTCAAGTTTACTGTTGAAATAGGATTTTGAAACGATTTTTCATGTCAAAGGGAGCACATTGAAATGTCGTGTATATGTGGAAAGTGAGAACGTGTTCGCACATACTGAATAATGAAACTAATTTTTGTTGAATTTGGGTCAATTTAGTTAAACTTGGTTGCTAAAAAAATTTATATGTATAGCATTGTTGTTTATTCAATTTAAAACATAAATTTATCAACTCTTAGAACAAGTGCATGAAAACTATCAATGAGATGATATGTTTAAATGAAAAATCTAACACAATCAAAAAAGACAAGAAAAGAAAAGGGTTAATAGTCAAATTTATCCCTGAAAGATCACTGATTTTTCAAATTAGTTCTCAAATAATATTTTTAGTTATATTAGTCTTTGAAAGATAAAACGTAAGTCAAATTGGTTCTTCCGTTAGTTAGATGATGATGTGTCACGTTAAGTGCCACATGACATGATGACGTGTCACGTTTAGTGCCACGTGTTACCAGATGATTGGTTGACGTGTCAGGTCAGTGACACCTAGTACGCCATGTGTCACTTGACATGTAAAAAAGATATTTATAATCAAAATAATCCCTAAAAGTCCAAACATAAGTCATTTTCATCCCTAAAATTTTAAAGATTAATCAAATTAATCTTTACATAAAGTCCTTTCGATGGCAATTATAATGGAATATTAATTTTTTTTGAGTTCTATCTTATAAATTAAATAATAATATAAATTAAAATTTTTAAAAATTTAAAAAATTTAAATTTTAAAATAACTATTATATTATTTAGTGAAATTTAAAATATTAAATTTTTAAATATATAATCAACAATAATTTGATAAACTCATTTAAATAAAAAATTTTACTATAAAAAACTTGCAATTTAAAAATGTAAAACTTTAAAATACAAATGACAAAATAATTTTATAATCATTTGACTATTTTTATTATTTTATGTAAAGAGAATTTT
This sequence comes from Arachis hypogaea, assembly GCF_003086295.3. NCBI lineage: Eukaryota > Viridiplantae > Streptophyta > Magnoliopsida > Fabales > Fabaceae > Arachis > Arachis hypogaea. Next base: position 83,830,588 of record NC_092037.1, on the reverse strand, counting down.
GTTTATTAAAGTCTAAAAGTAATATTAAAATTAGTACTATAAAAAATATTTTAAATTTAATATTATGAAAAAAATAAAAAAAATTTATATAAGAACTAATTTGATTAATTTTTAAAATTTTAGGGATGAAAATGACTTACGTTTGAACTTTTAGGTACTATTTTAATTATAAATATCTTTTTTACATGTCAAGTAACACGTAGCATGTTAGGTGTCACTGATTTGACACGTTAATCAATCGTCTGGTGACACGTGGTATGTCATCATGCCACGTAGCACTTAATGTGACACGTCATCATCTAACTAACGAAAGGACCAATTTAACTTATATTTTATTTTTCAAAGACTAATATTACTAAAAAAAATATTTAAAGACTAATTTAAAGAGTCGATGATCTTTTAAAGAGAAATTTGGCTATTAACCTAAAAAAAAGGTGACTTTTTAAATTTTTCTTTTTCTTTGAAAAAAAGGCACAAGTCAAATAAAAGAAGGAAGAGCGACGGGCACATACACTTTCATATTATACGGAAGGTTATACGTATAGAAAGAACATTATTAGTATTCAAGTACTTTAGAGACTGATTTTTATTATAAAATATATACATAATTAATATTAATAACTAAAATTATTAAAACATTAATATTTTTAAATATTTACAAATTTTCTTATTAGATATATTTACAACAATCTAATATAAATACGATTAATTTTCTAAATATATACGTAGGTTTGACAATTAATTTTTTTACACAGGTATAATATATGAGTAATATTTGAAAATAAGTACCGTAACATTTAATTTTAGTTAGCGTAAAAGATAAATAAATTTATGGCTTATTTTTTTTATATTGAAAAAATATTGATGTTTTTTTTTTGTTGAAAATGAAATTATTTAATATAATTACAGGTAGATGAATTTTGTAAGTGTAAAATCAACACGTGAAAGGCGTGTTGCAATACGTGACAACATTCTGATTAATACGTGGAAGCGTGTTAGACACGTGGTTATATCTTGTCCAACACGTGGAGGGCGTGTTACATAATTTTTACAATAATATAATACACTTCAAATATTAATATTTAACTAAAACGTCATCTCCATTTTCATATCAAAAATAATTTCTATAAATTTTTTACCTTTTTATTTATAAATATTTAAGTCTTTAAAAATTAAAAATTACTAAATCTCTCACTTTTAGAAATGTACGATGAGTTGGACTTCAAAAATGTAACGAAACATGTAACTAATATTTTTATTAAAATTTGATCAACATTCAATCAATAAAATAAATTAAATAATTCTACATTATTAAATATAATCTTATACCATTAAAAATATTATTAATGGCCTCCTAACATTCCTCTTATTTAATTTGTTACGGTGATATAGTTGGTAAAAAGTAGAGGACAAATAGGTTCTATCGTGGCTCTAAATAACGCCCCAGCAAGACGTCCTCTTTCCTTGCGCAAATTGCATGTTTCACCAATTAACCTTTTAGTTTCTTAAGATTTTGCAATCCTTCGCTAACTCTGAAAATTCTGTAAAGCTGATGGGCGGATAATTTATATGTTTTTTGGCATTATTTTTAGGTAGTTTTTAGTAGGATCTAGCTATTTTTAGGGATATTTTTATTAGTTTTTATGCAAAATTCACATTTTTGGACTTTACTATGAGTTTGTGTGTTTTCTGTGATTTCAGATATTTTCTGGTTGAAATTGAGGGACCTGAGCAAAAATCTTATAGGAGGTTGAAAAAGGACTACAGATGCTGTTGGATTCTAACCTCCCTGCACTCAAAATGGATTTTTTGGAGCTACAGAACTTCAAATGGCACGCTCTCAATTGCGTTAGAAAGTAGACATCCAGGGCTTTCCACCAATATATAATAGTTCATACTTTATTCGAGTTTAGATGATACAAACTGGCGTTCAACGCCAGCTCCATGCTGCATTCTAGAGTAAAACGCCAGAAACACGTCACAAACCAGAGTTAAACGCCAAAAACATGTTACAACTTGGAGTTTAATCCCAAGAGAAGCCTCTGCATGTGTAAAGCTCAAGCTCAGCCCAAGCACACACCAAAGTGGGCCCCGGAAGTGAATTTCTGCACTTAGACTTATTTCTGTAAACCCCAGTAACTAGTTTAGTATAAATAGAACTTTTTACTATTGTATTTTCATCTTTGAATTAGTCTTTTGATTAATATCTTGATCACGTTTGGGGGCTGGCCATTCGGCCATGCCTGGACCTTTATCACTTATGGATTTTCAACGGTGGAGTTTCTACACACCATAGATTAAGGGTGTGGAGCTCTGCTGTTCCTTGAGTATTAATGCAACTACTACTGTTTTCTATTCAAATCATGCTTATTCTTATTCTAAGATATTCATTCGCACTTCAACCTAATGAATGCGATGATCCGTGACACTCATCACCATTCTCACTTATGAACGCGTGCTTGACAAACACTTCCGTTCTACCTGCGAAAGCTAGAGTTCGTATCTCTTGGATTCCTGGTCCACGATGCATGGTTGCCTCGCCTGACAACTGAGCCTCCCATTCCGTGAGATCAGAGTCTGCGTGGTATAAGCTAGAATCCATTGGCAGCATTCTTGAGATCCGGAAAGTCTAAACCTTGTCTGTGGTATTCCGAGTAGGATCTGGGATGGTATGACTGTGACGAGCTTCAAACTCGCGAGTGTTGGGTGTAGTGACAGACGTAAAAGGATCAATGGATCCTATTCCGACATGATCGAGAACCGAGAGATGATTAGCCGTGCTGTGTGGTGCACGAAATTGTGATCAATACTTTTCACAACACAAATAATCCCCGGTAATGAATCCAAAAACTTGGTGTTCAATACCATGGCATAAACACAACTTCGCACAACTAACCAGCAAGTGTACTGGGTCGTCCAAGTAATAAACCTTACGCGAGTAAGGGTCGATCCCACAGAGATTGTTGGTATGAAGCAAGCTATGGTCACCTTGTAAATCTTAGTCAGGCAAACTCAAATGGGTATGGTGATAAACGCATAAAACATAAAGATAAAGATAGAGATACTTATGTAATTCATTGGTAGGAACTTCAGATAAGCGTATGAAGATGCCTTCCCTTCCGTCTCTCTGCTTTCCTACTGTCTTCATCCAATCCTTCTTCCTCCTTTCCATGGCAAGCTTATGCAAGGGTTTCACCGTTGTCAGTGGCTACCTCCCATCCTCTCAGTGGAAATGTTCAACGCACCCTGTCACGGCACGGCTATCCATCTGTCGGTTCTCGATCAGGCCGGAATAGAATCCAGTGATTCTTTTGCGTCTGTCACTAACGCCCCGCCCTCAGGAGTTTGAAGCACGTCACAGTCATTCAATCATTGAATCCTACTCAGAATACCACAGACAAGGTTAGACCTTCCGGATTCTCTTGAATGCCGCCATCAGTTCTAGCCTATACCACGAAGACTCTGATCTCACGGAATGGCTGGCTCGTTTGTCAGGTGAGCACTCGGTTGTCAGGCGATCAACCATGCATCGTGTATCAGGAATCCAAGAGATATTCACCCAATCTAAGGTAGAACGGAGGTGGTTGTCAGGCACACGTTCATAGGTGAGAATGATGATGAGTGTCACGGATCATCACATTCATCAAGTTGAAGAACAAGTGATATCTTAGAACAAGAACAAGCGGAATTGAATAGAAGAACAATAGTAATTGCATTAATACTCGAGGTACAGCAGAGCTCCACACCTTAATCTATGGTGTGTAGAAACTCCACCGTTGAAAATACATAAGTACAGGGTCTAGGCATGGCCGAATGGCCAGCCTCCCAATGATCTAAGATAGCATAAAAATGAAGATAGCTACCAAGATATCTCAATACAATAGTAAAAGGTCCTACTTATAGAAAACTAGTAGCCTAAGGTTTACAGAGATGAGTAAATGACATAAAAATCCACTTCCGGCCCCACTTGGTGTGTGCTTGGGCTGAGCAATGAAGCATTTTCGTGTAGAGACTCCTCTTGGAGTTAAACGCCAGCTTTAGTGCCAGTTTGGGCGTTTAACTCCCATTTTGGTGCCAGTTCCGGCGTTTAACGCTGGGAATTCTGAGGGTGACTTTGAACGCCGGTTTGGGCCATCAAATCTTGGGCAAAGTATGGACTATCATATATTGCTGGAAAGCCCAGGATGTCTACTTTCCAACGCCGTTGAGAGCCCGCCAATTGGGCTTCTGTAGCGCCAGAAAATCCGCTTCGAGTGCAGGGAGGTCAGAATCCAACAGCATCTGTAGTCCTTTTTAGTCTCTGAATCAGATTTTTGCTCAGGTCCCTCAATTTCAGCCAGAAAATACCTGAAATCACAGAAAAACACACAAACTCATAGTAAAGTCCAGAAAAGTGAATTTTAACTAAAAACTAATAAAAATATACTAAAAACTAACTAGATCATACTTAAAACATACTAAAAACAATGCCAAAAAGCGTACAAATTATCCGCTCATCACAACACCAAACTTAAATTGTTGCTTGTCCCCAAGCAACTGAAAATCAAATAAGATAAAAAGAAGAGAATATACTATAGACTCCAAATTATCAATGAAACTTAGCTCCAATTAGATGAGCGGGACTAGTAGCTTTTTGCCTCTGAACAGTTTTGGCATCTCACTTTATCCTTTGAAATTCAGAATGATTGGCTTCTTTAGGAACTCAGAATCCAGATAGTGTTATTGATTCTCCTAGTTAAGTATGATAATTCTTGAACACAGCTACTTTCTGAGTCTTGGCCGTGGCCCAAAGCACTCTGTCTTCCAGTATTACCACCGGATACATACATGCCACAGACACATAATTGGGTGAACCTTTTCAGATTGTGACTCAGCTTTGCTAGAGTCCCCAATTAGAGGTGTCTAGGGTTCTTAAGCACACTCTTTTTGCCTTGGATCACAACTTTATTTCTTTTCTTTTTCTTTTTTCTCTCTTTTTTTTCGTTTTTCTCTTCTTTTTTTTTTGTATTCACTGCTTTTTCTTGCTTCAAGAATCATTTTTATGATTTTTCAGATCCTCAGTAACATGTCTCCTTTTTCATCATTTTTTCAAGAGCCAACAATTTTAACATTCATGAACAACAAATTCAAAAGACATATGCACTGTTCAAGCATACATTCAGAAAACAAAAAGTATTGTCACCACATCAAAATAATTAAGCTAGTTTTAAAGATGAATTCGAAATCCTGTACTTCTTGTTCTTTTGTAATAAAAACATTTTTCATTTAAGAGAGGTGATGGATTCATAGGACATTCATAACTTTAAGGCATAGACACTAAGACACTAATGATCACAAGACACAAACATAGATAAACATAAGCATAAAATTTCGAAAAACAGAAAAATAAAGAGCAAGGAAATTAAAGAACGGGTCCACCTTAGTGATGGCGGCTTGTTCTTCCTCTTGAAGGTCTTGTGGAGTGCTTGAGCTCCTCAATGTCTCTCCCTTGTCTTTGTTGTTCCTCTCTCATGGTTCTTTGATCTTCTCTTATCTCATGGAGGAGGATGGAATGTTCTTGGTGCTCCACCCTTAGTTGTCCCATGTTGGATTCAATTCTCCTAGGGAGGTGTTGATTTGCTCCCCATAGTTTTGTGGAGGAAAGTGCATCCCTTGAGGCATCTCAGGGATTTTATGAGGAGGAATTTCCTCATGCTTGCTCCATCCTTTTCTTAGTGATGGGCTTGATGTCATGCCTTCTCAGTTGAACCGGCTTCCCTCTTGAGTTTCTCTTCCATTGAGCGCCCTCTTCACAAATGTTTATGAGGACTTGGTCCAACCTTTGATCAAAGTTGACCCTTTTTGAGTTTGAAAGGGATCTCGTGGATCACCTTCTTCAAGGCCACAACTTCATAGAAGTGGTCTTGATGCACCCTTGAGATGAATCTCTCCATCTCCCATGACTCGGAGCTGAAAGCTTTTGCCTTCCCTTTCCTCTTTCTAGAGGTTTCTCCGGCCTTGGATGCCATAAATGGTTATGGAAAAACAAAAAGCAATGCTTTTACCACACCAAACTTAAAAGGTTTGCTCGTCCTCGAGCAAAAGAAGAAAGAAGAGAGTAGAAGAAGAAGAAATGAAGGAGATAGAGGGGGCTTTGTGGTTCGGCTAAAAGGGGAAGAAGTAGTGGTTTGGTTGTGTGAAAATGAAGGAGTGAAGATGGGTTTATGAAGGATAGATGTGAGTGGTGAAGAGAAAGATGGGATTTGATAGGGGAAGGGTTTTTGGGGAAGAGGTGTTGAGGTGATTGGTGAATGGGTGAAGAAGAGAGAGAGTGTGGTAGGGTAGGTAGGGATCCTGTGGGGTCCACAGATCCTGAGGTGTCAAGGAAAAGTCATCCCTGCACCAAATGGCAAGCAAAATCGTGTTTTGTGCCAATTCTGGCGTTAAACGCCGGGCTGGTGCCCATTTCTGGCGTTTAACGCCAGCTTCTTGCCCTTTTCTGGCGTTTAACGCCAGTCTGGTGCCCCTTTCTGGCGTTAAACGCCCAGAATGGTGCCAGACTGGGCGTTAAACGCCCAACTGCTAGCCTCACTGGCGTTTAAACGCCAGCAGGTTCTTCCTCCAGGGTGTGCTGTTTTTCTTTCTGTTTTTCATTCTGTTTTTTCTTTTTCAATTGATTTTGTGACTTCTCATGATCATCAACCTACAAAAAACATAAAATAACAAAAGAAAATAGATAAAATATAACATTGGGTTGCCTCCCAACAAGCGCTTCTTTAATGTCAGTAGCTTGACAGAGGGCTCTCATGGAGCCTCACAGATGCTCAGAGCAATGTTGGAACCTCCCAACACCAAACTTAGAGTTTGAATGTGGGGGTTCAACACCAAACTTAGAAGTTGGTTGTGGCCTCCCAACACCAAACTTAGAGTTTGACTGTGGGGGCTCTGTGTGGCTCTGTTTTGAGAGGAGCTCTTCATGCTTCCTCTCCATGGTGACAGAGGGATATCCTTGAGCCTTAAACACCAAGGATTCTTCATTCACTTGAATGATCAATTCTCCTCTATCAACATCAATCACAGCCTTTGCTGTGGCTAGGAAGGGTCTGCCAAAGATGATGGATTCATCCATGCACTTCCCAGTCTCTAGGACTATGAAATCAGTAGGGATGTAATGGTCTTCAACTTCAACCAGAACATCCTCTATAAGTCCATAGGCTTGTTTTCTTGAATTGTCTGCCATCTCTAGTGAGATTTTTGCAGCTTGCACCTCAAAGATCCCTAACTTCTCCATTACAGAGAGAGGCATGAGGTTTACACTTGACCCTAAGTCACACAAGGCCTTCTTGAAGGTCATAGTGCCTATGGTACAAGGTATTGAAAACTTCCCAGGGTCTTGTCTCTTTTGAGGCAGTTTCTTCCTAGACAAGTCATCCAGTTCTTTGGTGAGCAAATGAGCTTCATCCTCCCAAGTCTCATTTCCAAATAACTTGTCATTTAACTTCATGATTGCTCCAAGGTATTTAGCAACTTGCTCTTCAGTGACATACTCATCCTCTTCAGAGGAAGAATACTCATCAGAGCTCATGAATGGCAGAAGTAAGTCCAATGGAATCTCTATGGTCTTATTTTGAGCCTCAGATTCCCATGGTTCCTCATTGGGGAACTCATTGGAGGCCAGTGGACGTCCATTGAGGTCTTCCTCAGTGGCGTTCACTGCCTCTCCTTCCTCCCAAAATTCGGCCATGTTGATGGCTTTGCACTCTCCTTTTGGATTTTCTTCTGTATTGCTTGGGAGAGTACTAGGAGGGAGTTCAGTAATTTTCTTGCTCAGCTGACCCACTTGTCCCTCCAAATTTCTAATGGAGGACCTTGTTTTAGTCATGAAACTTTGAGTGGTTTTGATCAGATCAGAGACCATGGTTGCTAAGTCAGAGTTATTCTGCTTAGAACTTTCTGTCTGTTGCTGAGAAGATGATGGAAAAGGTTTGCTATTGCTAAACCTGTTTCTTCCACCATTATTGTTGTTGAAACCTTGTTGAGGTCTCTGTTGATCCTTCCATGAAAAATTTGGATGATTTCTCCATGAAGGATTATAGGTGTTTCCATAGGGTTTTCCCATGTAATTCACCTCTTCTATTGAAGGGTTCTCAGGATCATAAGCTTCTTCCTCAGATGAAGCTTCCTTAGTACTGCTTGGTGCATTTTGCATTCCAGACAGACTTTGAGAAATCATATTGACTTGTTGAGTCAATATTTTGTTCTGAGCCAATATGGCATTCAGAGTGTCAATCTCAAGAACTCCTTTCTTCTGATTGGTCCCATTGTTCACAGGATTCCTTTCAGAAGTGTACATGAATTGGTTATTTGCAACCATTTCAATCAGCTCTTGAGCTTCTGTAGGCGTCTTCTTCAGATGAAGAGATCCTCCAGCAGAGCTATCCAAAGACATTTTGGATAGTTCAGAGATACCATCATAGAGAATTCCTATGATGCTCCATTCAGAAAGCATATCAGAAGGACACTTTCTGATTAATTGTTTGTATCTTTCCCAAGCTTCATAGAGGGATTCTCCTTCCTTCTGTCTGAAGGTTTGGACTTCCACTCTAAGCTTACTCAATTTTTGAGGTGGAAAGAACTTTGCCAAGAAGGCATTGACTAGCTTTTCCCAAGAGTTCAGGCTTTCTTTAGGTTGAGAGTCCAACCATGTTCTAGCTCTGTCTCTTACAGCAAAAGGGAATAGCATAAGTCTGTAGACCTCAGGGTCAACCCCATTAGTCTTGACAGTGTCACAGATTTGCAAGAATTCAGCTAAGAACTGATGAGGATCTTCCAATGGAAGTCCATGGAACTTGCAATTCTGTTGCATTAGAGAAACTAATTGAGGCTTAAGCTCAAAGTTGTTTGCTCCAATGGCAGGGATAGAGATGCTTCTCCCATAAAAGTCAGGAGTAGGTGCAGTAAAGTCACCCAGCACCTTCCTTGCATTGTTGGCATTGTTGTTGTTTTCGGCTGCCATTTGTTCTTCTTCTTTGAAGATTTCTGTTAGGTCCTCTACAGATAGTTGTGCTTTGGCTTCTCTTAGCTTTCTCTTCAAGGTCCTTTCAGGTTTAGGATCAGCCTCAACAAGAATGCTTTTGTCCTTGCTCCTGCTCATAAGAAGGAGAAGGGAACAAGAAAATGTGGAATCCTCTATGTCACAGTATAGAGATTCCTTTAGGTGTCAGAGGAGAAGAAAAGTAGAAGACAGAAATAGAAAATTCGAACTTATCAAAGAAGATGGAGTTCGAATTTTGCATTAAGGGATAGTGTTAGTCCATAAATAGAAGGATGTGAGAAGAAGGGAAGTAATTTTTGAAAATTAAGTAAAAGAGTTTGAAAACATTTTTGAAAAACACTAATTGATTTTCGAAAATGAAAGTGGAAAAGAAATCAAGTGATTTTTGAAAAAGATTTTGAAATTAGAAATCAAAAAGATTTGATTGAAAACTATTTTGAAAAAGATGTGGTTAATAAGATATGATTTGAAAAACATTTTTTTTTAAAAAAGATTTGATTTTGAAAATTAAAAGCTTGGCTAACAAGAAAAGATATGATTCAAACATTAAACCTTTCTCAACAGAAAAGGCAACATATTTGAAATGTTGAATCAAATCATTAATTGATAGCAAGTATCTTTGAAAATAGAAAGAAATCAATTTTGAAAACATATGATTGAAAAGATATGATTTGAAAAAGATTTGATTTTGAAAAACTTTGAAAACTTGAAAAAAATTTGCATTGAAAACAGAATCTTCCCTCTTGTGCCATCCTGGCGTTAAACGCCCAGAATGGTGCACATTCTGGCGTTTAACGCCCAAAACTATACCCTTTTGGGCGTTAAACACCCAACCAGGTACCCTGGCTGGCGTTTAAATGCCAGTCTGTCCTTCTTCACTGGGCGTTTTGAACGCCCAGCTTTTTCTGTGCAATTCCTCTGCTGTATGTTCTGAATCTTCAATTCTCTGTATTATTGACTTGAGAAGACACAAATTAAAAATATTTTTGGATTTTTAATAATCAAAATGCAACTAAAATCAAATAACAATGCATGCAAGACACTAAACTTAGCAGTTTGTATACTACTGACACTAACAAAATGAGAATGCATATGAGACACATAAAACACTCAAGTCAAGAGAATATAAAGATCAGAGCAATGAAATCATCAAGAATAACTTGAAGATTAATGAAGACACATGCATGGATGCAAGAAGAACAGAAACATGCAATTGACACCAAACTTAACATGAGAATAGAGTCTCAACAGGAAAAATATTTTTGGTTTTTATGATTTTGTAAATTTTTTTGTGCTTTTTCGAAAATTAAGTGGAAAAAGAAAATAAAGGTATCAAAATTCTTAATGAGAATTCCAGGAATCATGCAATGTTAGTCTAAAGCTTTAGTCTAAAGAAATTAGACATGGCTGAACAAGCTTCAGCAGGACATTGCATTCAAGAGCTTAATTGATGAAGATCAATCAGCTTTGGTGATGATAAGAACATCACCTTGAAACACTAGAATTCATTCTTAAGAACTCTGAAGAAAAATACCTAATCTAAGCAACAAGATGAACCATCAGTTGTCCAAACTCAACAACCCCCGGCAACGGCGCCAAAAACTTGGTGCACGAAATTGTGATCAATACTTTTCACAACACAAATAATCCCCGGTAATGAATCCAAAAACTTGGTGTTCAATACCATGGCATAAACACAACTTCGCACAACTAACCAGCAAGTGTACTGGGTCGTCCAAGTAATAAACCTTACGCGAGTAAGGGTCGATCCCACAGAGATTGTTGGTATGAAGCAAGGTATGGTCACCTTGTAAATCTTAGTCAGGCAAACTCAAATGGGTATGGTGATAAACGCATAAAACATAAAGATAAAGATAGAGATACTTATGTAATTCATTGGTAGGAACTTCAGATAAGCGTATGAAGATGCCTTCCCTTCCGTCTCTCTACTTTCCTACTGTCTTCATCCAATCCTTCTTCCTCCTTTCCATGGCAAGCTTATGCAAGGGTTTCACCGTTGTCAGTGGCTACCTCCCATCCTCTCAGTGGAAATGTTCAACGCACCCTGTCACGGCATGGCTATCCATCTGTCGGTTCTCGATCAGGCTGGAATAGAATCCAGTGATTCTTTTGCGTCTGTCACTAACGCCCCGCCCTCAGGAGTTTGAAGCACGTCACAGTCATTCAATCATTGAATCCTACTCAGAATACCACAGACAAGGTTAGACCTTCCGGATTCTCTTGAATGCCGCCATCAGTTCTAGCCTATACCACGAAGACTCTGATCTCACGGAATGGCTGGCTCGTTTGTCAGGTGAGCACTCGGTTGTCAGGCGATCAACCATGCATCGTGTATCAGGAATCCAAGAGATATTCACCCAATCTAAGGTAGAACGGAGGTGGTTGTCAGGCACACGTTCATAGGTGAGAATGATGATGAGTGTCACGGATCATCACATTCATCAAGTTGAAGAACAAGTGATATCTTAGAACAAGAACAAGCGGAATTGAATAGAAGAACAATAGTAATTGCATTAATACTCGAGGTACAGCAGAGCTCCACACCTTAATCTATGGTGTGTAGAAACTCCACCATTGAAAATACATAAGTACAGGGTCTAGGCATGGCCGAATGGCCAGCCTCCCAATGATCTAAGATAGCATAAAAATGAAGATAGCTAACAAGATATCTCAATACAATAGTAAAAGGTCCTACTTATAGAAAACTAGTAGCCTAAGGTTTACAGAGATGAGTAAATGACATAAAAATCCACTTCCGGGCCCACATGGCGTGTGCTTGGGCTGAGCAATGAAGCATTTTCGTGTAGAGACTCCTCTTGGAGTTAAACGCCAGCTTTAGTGCCAGTTTGGGCGTTTAACTCCCATTTTGGTGCCAGTTCCGGCGTTTAACGCTGGGAATTCTAAGGGTGACTTTGAACGCCGGTTTGGGCCATCAAATCTTGGGCAAAGTATAGACTATCATATATTGCTGGAAAGCCCAGGATGTCTACTTTCCAACGCCGTTGAGAGCGCGCCAATTGGGCTTCTGTAGCTCCAGAAAATCCGCTTCGAGTGCAGGGAGGTCCGAATCCAATAGCATCTGCAGTCCTTTTTAGTCTCTGAATCAGATTTTTGCTCAGGTCCCTCAATTTCAGCCAGAAAATACCTGAAATCACAGAAAAACACACAAACTCATAGTAAAGTCCAGAAAAGTGAATTTTAACTAAAAACTAATAAAAATATACTAAAAACTAACTAGATCATACTAAAAACATACTAAAAACAATGCCAAAAAGCGTATAAATTATCCGCTCATCACTGTGACAACGCATTTGGACCATTTTCACTGAGAGGACGGGAGGTAGCCATTGATAACGGTGAAACCCAACATACAGCTTGCCATGGAAAGGAGTAAGAATGATTGGATGAAAGCAGTAGGAAAGCAGAGATTCAGAAGGAACACAGTATCTTCATGCGCTTATCTGGAATTTCCACCAATGAATTAGATAAGTATCTCTATCTCTATTTTATGCTTTATTTATCTTTATATTCGAAAACCATTATAACCATTAGAATCTGCCTGACTGAGATTTACAAGATGACCATAGCTTGCTTCAAGCCTACAATCTCCGTGGGATCGACCCTTACTCACGTAAGGTTTATTACTTGGACGACCCAGTGCACTTGCCGGCTAGTTGTGCGAAGTTGTGAAAAAGAGTGATATTACAATTGTGCGTACCAAGTTGTTGGCGCCATTGAGATCACAATTTCGTGCACCAAGTTTTTGGCTCCGTTGCCGGGATTGTTTGAGTTTGGACAACTGACGGTTCATCTTGTTGCTCAGATTAGGTAATTTTCTTCTTATTTTGTTTTCCAAAAAGTTTTTAAAAAATTTTCAAAATTTTTTTTCTTTGTTTTCGTTTTTCAAAAAAATTATAAAATCATAAAATAAAAAATATTTGTGTTTCTTGTTTGAGTATTGAGTCAATTTTTAAGTTTGGTGTCAATTGCATGTTTCTAAAATTTATGCTTTTTTTTCGAAAAACTCATGCATGGTGTTCTTCATGATCTTTAAGTTGTTCTTGATAAGTCTTCTTGTTTGATCTTTAAATTTTCTTGTTTTGTGTTTTTTGTTGTTTTTCATATGCATTTTTGCATTCATAGTGTCTAAACATTAAAAATTTCTAAGTTTGGTGTCTTGCATGTTTTTCTTTTCGTGAAAATTTTTCAAAAATAAGTCTTGATGTTCATCTTGATCTTCAAAGTGTTCTTGGTGTTCATCTTGACATTCAAATTGTTCTTGCATGCATCATGTGTTTTGATTCATAATTTTTATGTTTTGAATCATTTTGTTAATTTTCTCTCTCCTCATTAAAAATTCAAAAATAAAAAAATATATCTTTTCCTTATTTCTCTCATAAATTTCGAAATCTTTGGGTTGACTTAGTCAAAAATTTTTAAAATTAGTTGTTTCTTGTTAGTCAAGCCAAAATTTCAATTTTAAAAATCTTATCTTTTCAAAACTTTTTCGAAAATCAAATCTTTTTCATTTTTCTTTTATATTTTCGAAAATTTTTTAAACTTGATTTTCAAAATCTTTTTCTTATCTTTTTTTCATGATTTTCGAAAACTTTACTAACAATTAATGTGATTGATTCAAAAATTTGAAATTTGTTACTTTCTTGTTAAGAAAGGTTCAATCTTTAAATTCTAGAATCATATCTTTTAGTTTCTTGTTAGTCAAGTAATCAATTTTAATTTTAAAAATCAAATCTTTTTAATTTCCTTTTCAAATCTTTTTCAAAACAAATCTCAATCATATCTTTTCAATGATATCTTTTTTCAAAATCAATTTCAAAAATCTTTTCTAACTCCTTATCTTTTCAAAATTGAATTTCAAATATTTTCAACTAACTAATTAACTTTTTGTTTATTTCTTATTTTTTTCAAAACCACCTAACTACTTTTCTCTTTCTAATTTTCGAAAATCACCATCCTCTTTTTCAAAATTCTTTTAATTAACTAATTGTTTCAAATTTTAATTTTGATTTTATTTCTTCTCTTAATTTTCGAAAATCACTAACCATTTTTTAAAAAACAATTTTTGAAAACTCCTCTCTCTCACCTCCTTCTATTTATTTATTCATTTACTAACTCTTCTCTTCATCTAAAAATTCGAACCCTCTCTTCTCCTCTGTGTTCGAATTTTTCTCCTCCTTCTTCTATTCTTTTCTTCTTCTACTCACATAAAGGAATCTCTATACTGTGACATAGAGAATTCCTCTTCCTTTTCTGTTCTCTTCTTTTTCATATGAGTAGGAGCAAGGACAATGACATTCTTGTTGAAGCAGATCCTGAACCTGAAAGGACTCTAAAGAAGAAGCTAAGAGAAGCTAAAGCACAACAATTCAGAGAAAATCTTACAGAGAATCTCGAAAAAGAAGGAGACATGGCCGAACCCAATAATAATGCAAGGAGGATGCTTGGTGATTATACTACACCTACTTCCAATTTTTATGGAAGAAGCATCTCAATCCCTGCCATTGGAGCAAACAACTTTGAGCTGATGCCTCAACTAGTTGCTCTAATGCAACAGAACTACAAGTTTCATGGACTTTCATCAGAAGATCCCTATCAGTTTTTAACTGAGTTCTTGCAGATATGTGATACTGTTAAGACTAATGGAGTAGATCCTGAAGTCTACAGGCTCATGCTTTTCCCTTTTGCTGTGAGAGACAGAGCTAGAACATGGTTGGACTCACAACCTAAAGATAGCCTGGACTCTTGGGATAAGCTGGTCACGGCCTTCTTGGCCAAGTTCTTTCCTCCTCAAAAGCTGAGCAAGCTTAGAGTGGATGTTCAGACCTTCAGGCAAAAAGATGGTGAATCCCTCTATGAAGCTTGGGAAAGATACAAGTAGTTGACCAAAAAGTGTCATTCTGACATGCTTTCAGAGTGGACCATTTTGGATATATTCTATGATGGTCTATCCGAGTTTTCTAAGATGTCACTGGACCATTCTGCAGGTGGATCCATTCACCTAAAGAAAATGCCTGCAGAAGCTCAAGAACTCATTGACATGGTTGCAAATAACAAATTCATGTACACCTCTAAGAGAAATCCTGTGAGTAATGGGACGCCTCAGAGGAAGGGAGTTCTTGAAATTGATGCTCTGAATGCCATATTGGCTCAGAACAAAATGTTGACTCAGCAAGTCAACATGATTTCTCAGAGTCTGAATGGATTGCAAAATGCATCCAACAGTACTAAAGAAGCATCTTCTGAAGAAGAAGCTTATGATCCTGAGAACCCTGCAATGGCAGAGGTGAATTACATGGGTGAAACCTATGGAAACACCTATAATCCCTCATGGAGAAATCATCCAAATTTCTCATGGAAGGATCAACAAAAGCCTCAACAAGGCTTTAATAATGGTGGAAGAAATAGGTTTATCAATAGCAAGCCTTTTCCATCATCTTCTCAGCAACAGACAGAAAATTCTGAGCAGAGCCCCTCTAGCTTAGCAAACATAGTCTCTGATCTATCTAAAGCCACTTTAAGTTTCATGAATAAAATAAGATCCTTCATTAGAAACTTGGAAGCACAAGTGGGTCAGCTGAGTAAGAAAATCGCTAAAACTCCTCCTAGTGCTCTCCCAAGCAATACAGAAGAGAATCCAAAAAGAGAGTGCAAGGCCATTGATATTATCAAAATAGCTAAATCCAAAGAGGAAGGAGAGGATGTGAATCCCAATGAGGAAGACCTCATGGGACATCCTCCAGACAGAAAGGAATTCCCTATTGAGGACCTAAAAGAATCTGAGGCTCATATAGAGACCATAAAGATTCCATTAAACTTCCTTCTGCCATTCATGAGCTCTGAGAACTATTCTTCCTCTGAAGAGGATGAAGATATAACTGAAGAGCAAGCTACTCAATATCTAGGAGCCATCATGAAGCTGAATGCCAAGTTGTTTGGTAATGAGACTTGGGAAGATGAACCTCCCTTACTCATTAGTGAACTAAATACATGGGTTCAGCAAACTTTACCTTAAAAGAAATAAGATCCTGATAAATTCTTAATACCCTGTATCATAGGCACCATGACCTTTGAGAAGGCTCTGTGTGACCTGGGATCAGGTATAAATCTTATGCCACTCTTTGTAATGGAGAAACTAGGGATCTTTGAGGTACAAGCTGCAAGAATCTCATTAGAGATGGCAGACAAGTCAATAAAACAAGCTTATGGATTGGTAGAGGACGTGTTAGTGAAGCTTAAAGGCCTTTACATCCCATCTGATTTCATAATCCTAGACACTAGAAAGGATGAGGATGACTGCATCATCCTTGGAAGACCCTTCCTAGCCACAGTAGGAGCTGTGATTGATGTTGACAGAGGAGAGCTAGTCCTTCAATTGAATGGGGACTACCTTGTGTTTAAAGCTCAAGGATCTTCCTCTGCAACCATGGAGAGGAAGCATGAAAAGCTTCTCTCAATACAGAGTCAAACAAAGCCCCCACAATCAAACTCTAAGTTTGGTGTTGGGAGGCCACAACCAAACTCTAAGTTTGGTGTTGAACCCCCACAGTCAAACTCTAAGTTTGGTGTTGGGAGGTCCCAACAATACTCTGAACATCTGTGAAGCTCCACGAGAGCTCACTGTCAAGCTATTGACATTAAAGAAGTGCTTATTGGGAGGCAACCCAATTTTTATTTATTTATATTTCTATTGTTCTTTTATGTTTTATTAGGTTTATGATCATGTGGAGTCACAAAATAATTGCAAAAATTAAAAAACAGAATAAAAAATAGTAGAAGAAAAAGCACACCCTAGAGGAAGAGCTGTCTGGCGTTTAAACGCCAGAAACAAGCACCAAGCTGGCGTTTAACACCATAAACAAGCATCAGGCTGGCGTTAAACACCAGAAATAGGCTACATTTGGGTGTTTAACGCCAGAAACAAGCTACAGTCTGGCGTTAAACGCCAGGATTGCATACAGATGGCGTTTTACATGCCTAAAAGGGAAGGGATGAGAAATCCTTGACACCTCAAGATCTCTAGACCCCACAAGATCTCCACCTACCCCACATCTCTCTTCTTCTCACAATCCAATAACACTATACCCTTCACCAATCACCTCAATCTCTCTTCCCCATTACCCCTTCACCAATCACATCTATCCTCTTTTCTCCCCCTTGGCCGAAACCCACACCTCTCTCCCTCTCCTCCATATCTTCTTCTTCTTCTTTTATTCTTTCTTCTTTTGCTCGAGGGTGAGCAACATTCTAAGTTTGGTGTGGTAAAAGCATAGCTTTTTTGTTTTTCCATAACCATTGATGGCACCTAAGACCAGAGAAACCTCAAGAAAGAGGAAAGGGAAGGCAATTACTTCCACCTCTGAGTCATAGGAGATGGAGAGATTCATCTCAAAAGCCCATCAAGACCACTTTTATGAAGTTGTGGCCAAGAAAAAGGTGATCCCTGAGGTCCCTTTTAAGCTCAAAAAGGGCAAATATCCAAAGATCCGACAAGAGATTAGAAGAAGAGGATGGGAAGTTCTCTCCAATCCCATTCAACAAGTCGGA
Organism: Arachis hypogaea; assembly: GCF_003086295.3. Taxonomy (NCBI): domain Eukaryota; kingdom Viridiplantae; phylum Streptophyta; class Magnoliopsida; order Fabales; family Fabaceae; genus Arachis; species Arachis hypogaea. The sequence goes on along the minus strand of NC_092037.1, from coordinate 83,812,968 downwards.
ATCTTAACGGTTCAAGAGTTCTATGCAAACGCATGGATCACTAGGAACCATGATCAAAGCATGAACCCAAACCCAAGGAATTAGCTTACAATGGTTCGGGAGAAATGCTTAGATTTCAGTCCGGAGAATGTAAGGTTGGCATTCAACTTGCCTATGATGCAAGAAGACGCACGCCCCTACACTAGAAGGGTCAACTTTGATCAAAGGTTGGACCAAGTCTTCATGGACATATGTGTGGAAGGAGCTCAATGGAAAAGAGACTCAAAAGGCAAGCCGGTTCAATTGAGAAGACTGAACCTTAAGCCTGTATCTAGAGGATGGTTGGAGTTCATCCAATGCTCCATTATCCCCACTAGCAACCGATCTGAAGTAACTGTGGATCGGGCCATCATGATCCATAACATCATGATTGGAGAGGAAGTAAAAGTTCATGAAGTCATCCCTCTAGAACTCTACAAAGTAGCCGAAAAGCCCTCCACCTTGGCAAGGCTAGCTTTTCCTCAACTCATTTGCCATCTATGCAACTTAGCTGGAGTTGTCATAGAAGGAGACATCCCCATTGAAGAGGACAAGCCCATCACTAAGAAGAGGATGGAGCAAACAAGAGAGCCCATTCATGGATCTCAAGAAACGCATGAGGAAGCTCATCATCAAGAAATCCCTGAGATACCTGAAGGGATGTATTTTCCTCCAAAAAACTATTGGAAACAACTCAACACTTCTCTAGAAGGATTAAGTTATAACATGAACCAATTAAGGGTGGAACACCAAGAGCACTCCATCATTCTCAATGAAATTAGAGAAGATCAAAGAGCTATGAGGGAGGAGAAACAAAGGCAAGGAAGAAACATAGATGAGCTCAAAGACACCATTGGTCCTTCAAGAAGAAGGCGCCACCTTCACTAAGGTGGACTCATTCCTTAACTTCCTTGTTCTTATCTCTCTGTTTTTCAGTTTTATGCTATATGTTTGTCTATGTTTTGAGTCTTTACTACATGATCATTAGTATTTAGTAACTATGTCTTAAGGCTATGAATAATTCCATAAATCCTTCACCTTTCTTAAATGAAAAATGTTTTTAATACAAAAGAATAAGAAGTACATGAGTTTGGAATTCATCCTTGAAATTAGTTTAATTATATTGATGTGGTGACAATACTTTTTGTTTTCTGAATGAATGCTTAAACAGTGCATATTTTTTATCTTGTTGTTTATGAATGTTAAAATTGTTGGCTCTTGAAAGAATGATGAAAAAGAGAAATGTTATTGATGATCTGAAAAATCATAAAATTGATTCCTGAAGCAAGAAAAAGCAATGAAGAACAAAGCTTGCGAAAAAAATTAAGAAAGAAAAAGAAAAAGCAAGTAGAAAAAGCCAATAGCCCTTAAAACCAAAAGGCAAGGGTAAAAAGGATCCAAGGCTTTGAGCATCAATGGATAGGAGGGTCCAAGGAAATAAAATCTAGGCCTAAGCGACTAAATCAAGCTGTCCCTAACCATGTGCTTGTGTCATGCAGGTCCAAGTGAAAAGCTTGAGACTGAGTGGTTAAAGTCGTGATCTAAAGCAAAAAGAGTGTGCTTAAGAGCTCTGGACACCTCTAACTGGGGACTTTAGCAAAGCTGAGTCACAATCTGAAAAGGTTCACCCAGTCATGTGTCTGTGGCATTTATGTATCCGGTGGTAATATTGGAAAACAAAGTGCTTAGGGCCACGGCCAAGACTCATAAAAGTAGCTGTGTTCAAGAATCAACATACTTAACTAGGAGAATCAATAACACTATCTGAACTCTGAGGTCTTATGGATGCCAATCATTCTAAACTTCTAAGGATAAAGTGAGATGCCAAAACTGTTCAGAAGCAAAAACCTACAAGTCCCGCTCATCTAATTAGAACTAATATTCATTGATATTTTGAGATTTATAATATATTCTCTTCTTTTTATCCTATTTGATTTTTATTTGCTTGGGGACAAGCAACAATTTAAGTTTGGTGTTGTGATGAGCGGATAATTTATACGCTTTTTGGCATTATTTTTAGGTAATTTTTAGTAGGATCTAGCTACTTTTAGGGATGTTTTTATTAGTTTTTATGCAAAATTCACATTTCTAGACTTTACTATGAGTTTGTGTGTTTTTCTGTGAATTTTTTTGCTGAAATTGAGGGACCTGAGCAAAAATCTTATAGGAGGCTGAAAAAGGACTACAGATGTTGTTGGATTCTGACCTCCCTGCACTCGAAATGGATTTTCTGGAGCTACAGAACTTCAAATGGCGATCTTTTAATTGCGTTGGAAAGTAGACGTCCAGGGCTTTCCAGCAATATATAATAGTTCATACTTTATTCGAGTTTAGATGTCACAAACTGGCATTCAACGCCAGTTTCATGCTGCATTCTGCAATAAAACGCCAGAAACACGTCACAAACCAGAGTTAAATGCCAAAAACATGTTACAACTTGGCGTTTAACCCCAAGAGAAGCCTCTGCACGTGTAAAGCTCAAGCTCAGCCCAAGCACACACCAAAGTGGGCCCCGGAAGTGAATTTCTGCACTTAGACTTATTTCTGTAAACCCTAGTAACTAGTTTAGTATAAATAGAACTTTTTACTATTGTATTTTCATCTTTAAATTAGTCTTTTGATTAATCTCTTGATCACGTTTGGGGGCTAGCCATTCGTCCATGCCTGGACCTTTATCACTTATGTATTTTCAACGGTGGAGTTTCTACACACCATAGATTAAGGGTGTGGAGCTCTGCTGTTCCTCGAGTATTAATGCAACTACTACTGTTTTCTATTCAATTCATGCTTATTCTTATTCTAAGATATTCATTCACACTTCAACCTGATGAATATGATGATCCGTGACACTCATCACCATTCTCACTTATGAACGCGTGCCTGACAAACACTTCCGTTCTACCTGCGAAAGCTAGAGTGCGTATCTCTTGGATTCCTGGTCCATGATGCATGGTTGCCTCACCTGACAACTGAGCCTCTCATTTCGTGAGATCAGAGTCTTCGTGGTATAAGGTAGAATCCATTGGCAGCATTCTTGAGATCCGGAAAGTCTAAACCTTGTCTGTGGTATTCCGAGTAGGATCTGGGATGGGATGACTGTGACGAGCTTCAAACTCGCGAGTGTTGGGCGTAGTGACAGACATAAAAGGATCAATGGATCCTATTCCGACATGATCGAGAACCGACAGATGATTAGCCGTGCTGTGACAGCGCATTTGGACCATTTTCACTGAGAGGACGGGAGGTATCCATTGATAATGGTGAAACCCAACATACAGCTTGCCATGTAAAAGAGTAAGAATGATTGGATGAAAGCAGTAGGAAAGCGGAGATTTAGAAGGAACACAGTATCTTCATGCGCTTATCTGGAATTCCCACCAATGAATTACATAAGTATCTCTATCTCTATTTTATGCTTTATTTATCTTTATATTCGAAAACCATTATAACATTTAGAATCCGCCTGAATGAGATTTACAAGATGACCATAGCTTGCTTCAAGCCGATAATCTCCGTGGGATCGACCCTTACTCACGTAAGGTTTATTACTTGGACGACCCAGTGCACTTGCTGGTTAGTTGTGCGAAGTTGTGAAAAAGAGTGATATTACAATTGTTCATACCAAGTTGTTGGCGCCATTGAGATCACAATTTCGTGCACTAAAAACCTAGGAAAGAAATAACTTTTGGATGGATTCTGGGGTTATATTCTTATCGCTGCGGCGTCGCAAGTTACCGTCGCTAAAGGCCTTCCTGGTGCCGGTAGACCTTTCTGACGAGGCGCTCATCCGGACCGTCGTCGCTGCCGTCGGTGACCTTGTCACGGCCTTCTCCGATCACCGGTTTCTCTTCCAGCGCAAGAACTCTCACTCCCTAATCCTAAAGATCGAGGTTTTTCAGCAACTATTAGAGTCACTGAGGGATTCATATGTGCGCGCTCTACTTGAAGGAGCTCTATTTGCTAGTATATCGTTCCAACGGATTTTCCTTGATTATTGCGCGCAATTGAGTAAGTTATGGTTGTTGCCTCAAAACCTCTCTATTTCCGGTCATTTCCATGATTTAGGTCAAGAATTTTCGACCCTTTTGGATGTTTTCCCTGTTAGGACCGTTGACCTTAGCAACAATGTTAGAGAACAGATTGAGTTTTGAGGAGATAGTCTAGGAGGGCCAGATTGTTTGTGGATAAGAAGGATGATGTCGTTAGGATAATGTTCTTTTCTTTTCTCGAGGCATTTGAGAATAAGAGGATTCCTTGTTCTGATGAATTGAGGCGTTGTTATGTTGATGAGTTGAAAAGTAGTGATGCTAGGAACTGTGTGGCTGAAACTGAAATTTTGGAAGAGCAGATTGTCAATCATGAGGGTGAAATTGGACCAACCATTTCTGTGCTTAATTAATGGAATGGTGGCAATGACACGGTATAGTAAGTTTCTACTCTTTTCGTTTGAGGAAGAAGATTATGACTTTGGTTTGGGAATGAGAATCAAAAGAAGGCCAAGGTGAGATTGGTTAATGAAGATGTTGCAGACAAGACTTTGACCATTCCTAAAAGGACAAGATTATGAAGAGACGAGGTGAGGCGAGGGATTACATCGGCATCGTTTTGAGCCACCAGAGGATTTATTTATCCCTTTATTTTTTTCTAATTATCTACATCAGCACCATGACGGATACATAATCTATTTCTCTTTCAGATCAGTATTTTTAGTTATGTTTTTTAACCCTAACTCAATGGATTAAAGGGATATAATTGTCATACGTTCTTAGATAAAAGGAAGTTAAATGTAATTTTTAATTTTTAGAGGTTTAAATATCTACAAACAAAAAAGATAAAAATCTATTTATCATTTACTTTTTTAGTTAATACTATAATAACAAGTGTAGTATGAACTCCATTAACAATAAATTTTTATTGAATTTAAATTTTAAATATTTATTCAAATTAAATTTTGAATTTTTCTATTTTTCAAAAATTTTTAATATTTTTTTATTAATTAATTTCTATATCCAAGTCATTTAACCAACCAAATTCAACCAAGTAGTTTTAACTTAATTTACCTCCACGCGTCACTACTTCTAAAAAAATTTTGACTCAACGCGCCAATATATGTAACTGTATTTTTCATACAGATTGCATTTCCTTTCTCAAATTTTCTCAGCATTTTCTGCGTATCTACGTTTTGTTCAATCTTTGCATTCTCTGCATTTCTCTTCCTTCTTTATGTTCTCTTTGTTCTCTTCGTTCAAGTTCAATGCTCTTTTATCTAATTTGAAGATTTAGACCAAAGTTTTTGAAATCAAGCTATGAAATCAGGTTTGAACATGTATTTTATTGTCGAAGATAATGAATGATTCAAGTTCAGACTATCAATTGAACCAGAGCGAAGTGGATTATTGTATTGAATTGAATCAAGTGGTTGAGGTGTGGTTCGATTCTAGTTAATGTAGTTCGTTAGTAGTTTATGATTCTGTAGGTGAATAATGTTTTTTTTTCTTTGAAAATTGCTGGTCATGGTTGATGGTTTGAATTGGATGTAATGTAGTAGTTCTGAATCTGAATTATTATTATGATGAATCTGTTCTGTTCTCGTTTCAGTGTATTTCTATTTATAAATTAGTGTATTTTAAAAATCTTTTGATGTATTTTTAGGTTCAGACTTTCAATTGGACCAGGTCAAATTGTATTATTATTTTAAATCGAATCAAGTGGTGAGGTGTGATTTGAATCTAGTTAATGTAGTTTATTGTTTATGATTCTGTAGTTGAATAATTTTGTGTTTGTTTCTAAAAATTGTTGTTCATGGTTGATGGTTTGAATTTCAATGTAATGTACGAGTTTTGAATCTGGTTTATTATTTTGATGAATCTATTTCATCAAAGTTTCGGTCTATTATAGATTCTAATATGGTTTATTTTGAAACGATTTTGGTATATTTTCAGTTTCTATGTGATGTTGATAAGCAGCTTGTTCTAAAGGTTGGGATGACTTTTAACGCGCTTGAAGCTGAAAAATTCTACAAAAATTATTCTAAACTTGCAGGTTTTTCTACGAATTTTTGGACCACAATTAAGAAAGGAAATGAAATTAAGAACCAATTGGTTATATGTACCAGAGAAGGAAAATGAAAATCGAACATATCTCCAACTGAGAAGACAAATCCCTCAACTAGATTAAATTGTCCTGTAAGAATTTATATACATATATTGAAGGACATTGGTATTTGGATCATTTCAAAAGTTGTGTTGCATAATTCACATCTATGTTGTCCAAATCAAGCAGAGATGCTTGATCAACACAAAAAATTAAGCATGTTTATACGATGTACAATAGAGAATAACGAGAAAGCCGAAATCAGACCAAGCAAAACATATCAATCATTTATCGCAGCAACAGAACGTCATCGTAAATTAAGTTTTATTAAAAAGATGTGAGAAATTCTATCACGAGAGAAGTGCAGAATGTTTCGGAACTAGAGGATGCAAAAGAATTTGGGAAATATTTATTAAGAATGAAAGAAAAGAATCAAAAATTTCTTTTTCGAGCTTAAACTTGAGGTTGATTAGTCAATTAAGATTGCTTTTTGGGCAGACACAAGAAACATGACTGCCTATGAGTATTTTGGAGATGTTATTTCATTTGATACCACTTACAATACAAATAGGTAATATGTTATTCTGGTTTGTCTGTATTTTGAAACACTTTTGGTGTATATATGATTTATTTCTGTGTCACTGTATTCAGGTATAATATGGTTTTTCGTTCTTTTATTGGGGTGAATCACCACGGTCAGTCAACACTTCTGGGATGTACTTTGATGAAAAACGAGAATATTCAATCATTCAAATAGTTTTTTTAATGTTGACTTTGTGGCATGGGAGAAAATGCTCTGAAAGGCATTCTTACCGATCAATGCGCATCGATGCAAGGGCTATTGAGGCTTGTATGCCCACAACAATTCATTAGTGGTGTATTTGACATATCATAAAGAAGATACCAAGTAAATTAAATGGCTACACGTGACACAAAGAAATTGAACATGAGATGAATCATGTTGTTTGGAACTCTTTTACAAAAGAATCATTTGATAGGAATTATAATGATTTTTGGATGAAGTATGGTGTTGGGGACAACAAGTGACTTTCAGGTAATGGTGTCTTTATTAGGATTAACTGATGTTGTTACTTTTAGTTTATGGATATTTACATGTTTAACTTGTGCATTAGAGGTGTGAAACTATATGTCTTTCGGTGTATTTGGTTATGATTTAGGTATTTTCTGATTTTTTCGGAGGTTTTTGAAGATCGTCATTTATAGATTTCAATTTATCTTCATCCCCACTTCTGGGTCGGGAAGAGAAGCACACAAAGGAGCAAGAGCATGCATGCTTTTTTTAACAAGTTTATTATGCGCAATAGATCATTTATCCAATTCGTCAAACAGTATGATAATTTCCTAGGAAGTAGAGAGAAGACAGAGAAAATTGAATACTGCAGATTTTCATACCATCATAATGTGTGCAACAAAATCCTCAATAGAAGCTTAATTTTAGCATGTGTATATGATGAGCGGATAATTTATATGCTTTTTGGCATTGTTTTTAGTATGTTTTTAGTATGTTTTAGTTAGTTTTTATTATATTTTTATTAGTTTTTATTTAAAATTCACTTTTCTGGACTTTACTATGAGTTTGTATGTTTTTCTGTGATTTCAGGTATTTTCTAGCTGAAATTGAGGGACCTGAGCAAAAATCTTATTCAGAGACTGGAAAGGACTGCAGATGCTGTTGGATTCTGACCTTCCTAAACTCGAAGTGGATTTTCTGGAGCTACAAAATCCCAATTGGCGCGCTCTCAATTGCGTTAGAAAGTAGACATCCTGGGCTTTCCAACAATGTATAATAGTCCATACTTTTCTTGAGATTTGATGGCCCAAACAGGCGTTCCAAGTCAGCTCAAGAATTCTGGCGTAAAACGCTGGAACTGGCACAAGGATGGGAGTTAAATGCCCAAAATGGCACAAAAGCTGGCGTTTAACTCCAAGAAAAGTCTCTACACGAAAATGCTTTAATGCTCAGCCCAAGCACACACCAAGTGGGCCCGAAAGTGGATTTTTATGTCATTTACTCATCTTTGTAAACCCTAGGCTACTAGTTCTCTACAAATAGGACCTTTTGCTATTGTATTTTCATCTTTTGATCACTTTAGATCTTAGGATCATCTTTGGATGCCTAGTCTTTAGATCATGGATGCTGGTCTCTCGGCCATGCCTAGACCTTGTTCTTATGTATTTTTAACGGTGGAGTTTCTTCACACCATAGATTAAGGTGTGGAGCTCTGCTGTACCTCGAGTATTAATGCAATTACTATTGTTTTTCTATTCAAATCAGCTTATTCTTGTTCTAAAATATCACTTGTTCCTCAACTTGATGAATGTGATGATCCGTGACACTCATCATCATTCTCACCTATGAACGTGTGCCTGACAACCACCTCCGTTCTACCTCAGATTGAGTGGATATCTCTTAGATCCCTTAATCGGAATCTTCGTGGTATAAGCTAGAATTGATGGCGGCATTCAAGAGAATCCGGAAGATCTAAACCTTGTCTGTGGTATTCTGAGTAGGATTCAAGGATTGAATGACTGTGACGAGCTTCAAACTCGCGATTGTGTGGTGTTAGTGACAGACGCAAAAGAATCACTGGATTCTATTCCGACATGATCGAGAACCGACAGCAGAATAGTCATGCTGTGACAGTGCACGTTGAACATTTTCACTGAGAGGACGGGACTGTAGCCATTGACAATGGTGATGCCCAACATACAGCTTGCCATGGAAAGGAGTAAGAAGGATTGGATGAAGACAGTAGGAAAGGAGAGAGATGGAAGGGACAAAGCATCTCCACACGCTTATCTGAAATTCTCACCAATGAATTGCATAAGTATCTCTATCCTTATTTTGTGTTTTATGTTATCCTCCATAACCATTTGAGTTCACCTGACTGAGACTTACAAGATGACCATAGCTTGCTTCATACCAACAATCTCCGTGGGATCGACCCTTACTCGTGTAAGGTTTATTACTTGGAGGACCTAGTGCACTTGCTGGTTAGTTGTGCGAAGTTGTGATAAAGAGTTGAGATTGCAATTGAGCGTACCATGTTGATGGCGCCATTGATGATCACAATTTCGTGCACCAAGTTTTTGGCGCCGTTGCCGGGGATTGTTTGAGTTTGGACAACTGACAGTTCATCTTGTTGCTTAGATTACGTATTTTTCAGAATTTTTAAGAATGAATTCTAGTGTTTCAAGGTGATGTTCTTATCATCACCAAAGCTGATTGATCTTCATCAATTTAGCTCTTGAATGCAATGTCCTACTGAAGCTTGGCTAGCCATGTCTAATTCCTTTAGACTGAAGCTTTAGACTAACATTGCATGATTCTTGGAATTCTTATTAAAAGTTTTGATCCTCTTTATTTTCTTTTTCCACATAATTTTCGAAAAAAACCAAAAAAATTACAAAATCATAAAAACCAAAAATATTTCTTGTTTGAGTCTAGTCTCTCATTTTAAGTTTGGTGTCAATTGCATGTTTCTGTTCTTCTTGCATTTATCATGTGTCTTCATTGATCTTCAAGTTGTTCTTGATGATTTACTTGCTCTGATCTTTAAATTCTCTTGTTTTGTGTGTTTTGTTGTTTCTCATATGCATTCTCAATTTGTTAGTGTCAGTAGTATACAAACTTCTAAGTTTGGTGTCTTGCATGCATTGTTTATTTGATTTTAGTTGCATTTTGATTTTTCCTCATCATTAAAAATCCAAAAAAAATTTTAATTTGTGTCTTTTCAAGTCAATAATACAGAGAATTGAAGATTCAGAACATACAGCAGAGGAATTACACAGAAAAAGCTGGGCGTTCAAAACGCCCAGTGAAGAAGGAAAACTGGCGTTTAAACACCAGCCAGGGCACCTGGCTGGGCGTTTAACGCCCAAAAGAGTAGCGTTTTGGGCGTTAAACACCAGAATGTATACCATTCTAGGCGTTTAACGCCAAGATGGCACAAGAGGGAAGATTTTGTTTTCAATTCAAATTTTTTCAAGTTTTCATAATTTTTCAAAATCAAATCTTTTTAAAATCATATCTTTTCAATCATATATTTTCAAAATCAATTTCTTTCCATTTTCAAAAATACTTGCTAACAATTAATGATTTGATTCAACATTTCAAGTATGTTGCCTTTTCTGTTGAGAAAGGTTTAATGTTTGAATAATATCTTTTCTTGTTAGCCAAGTCATTGATTTTAAAAATCAAATCTTTTTAAATTTTTTTTCCAAATCATATCTTCTCAATCATATCTTTTTAAAACTATATCTTTTCAATCATATCTTCTTAATCACATCTTTTTCAAAAATAGTTTTCAATCATATCTTTTTTATTTCTAATTTCAAAATCTTTTTCAAAAATCACTTTACTTCTTTCTCAATCTTAGTTTTCGAAAATCATCAATCAATTTTCAAAATGTTTTTAAAATCTTTTTAATTTATTTCTTCCCCTCTTCTCACATCCTTCTATTTATGGACTAACATGTACAATTCGAACTCTATCTTTCTAAGTTCAAATTCTTCTACCTCTTCTTTCTATCTTTCTTTTCCTCTGACACCTCTAGGAATCTCTATACTGTGACATAGAGGATTCCATATTTTCTTGTTCTCTTCTCTTTCATATGAGCAGGAGCAAAGACAAAAGCATTCTTGTTGAGGCTGACCCTGAACCTGAAAGGACCTTGAAGCAAAAGCTAAGAGAAGCTAAAGCACTACTCTCTATAGAGGACCTAACAGAAATCTTCAAAGAAGAAGACATGGCAGCCGAAAACAACAACAATGCCAACAATGCAAAGAAGGTGCTGGGTGACTTTACTGCACCTACTCCCGACTTCTATGGGAGAAGCATCTCTATCCCTGCCATTGGAGCAAACAACTTTGAGCTTAAGCCTCAATTAGTTTCTCTAATGCAACAGAATTGCAAGTTCCATGGACTTCTATTGGAAGATCCTCATCAGTTTTTATCTGAGTTCTTGCAAATTTGTGACACTGTCAAGACTAATGGGGTTGACCCTGAGGTCTACAGACTTATGCTATTCCCTTTTGCTGTAAGAGACAGAGCTAGGATATGGTTGGACTCACAACCTAAAGAAAGCCTGAACTCTTGGGAAAAGCTAGTCAATGCCTTCTTGGCAAAGTTCTTTCCATCTCAAAAATTGAGTAAGCTTAGAGTGGAAGTCCAAACCTTCAGACAGAAGGAAGGTGAATCCCTCTATGAAGCTTGGGAAAGATACAAACAATTGATCAGAAAGTGTCCGTCTGACATGCTTTCTGAATGGAGCATCATAGGTATCTTCTATGATGGTCTGTCTGAACTGTCCAAGATGTCATTGGACAGCTCTGCTGGAGGATCTCTTCATCTGAAGAAGACACCTGCAGAAGCTCAAGAACTCATTGAAATGGTTGCAAATAACCAATTCATGTACACTTTTGAAAAGAATCTTGTGAACAATGGGACGAATCAGAAGAAAGAAGTTCTTGAGATTGATACTCTGAATGCCATATTGGCTCAGAACAAAATATTGACTCAGCAAGTCAATATGATTTATCAAAGTCTGTCAGGAATGCAAGCTGCACCAGGCAGTACTAAGGACGCTTCATCTGAAGAAGAAGCTTATGATCCTGAGAACCCATCAATGGAAAAGGTGAATTACATGGGAGAACCCTATGGAAACACCTATAATCCTTCATGGAGAAATCATCCAAATCTCTCATGGAAGGATAAACAGAGACCTCAACAAGGTTTCAACAACAATAATGGTGGAAGAAACAGGTTTAGCAATGGCAAGCCTTTTCCATCATCTTCTCAGCAACAGACAGAGAATTCTAAGCAGAGCCACTCTGACTTAGCAACCATGGTCTCTGATCTAATCAAAACCACTCAAAGTTTCATGACTGAAACAAGGTCCTCCATTAGAAACTTGGAGGCACAAGTGGGTCAGCTGAGTAAGAAAGTTACTGAACTCCCTCCTAGTACTCTTCCAAGCAATACAGAAGAGAATCCAAAAGGAGAGTGTAAGGCCATCAACATGGCCGAAATTAGAGAGGAGAAAGAGGCAGTGAGTGCCACTGAGGAAGGCCTCAATGGACATCCACTGACCTCTAATGAGTTCCCTAATGAGGAACCATGGAATCTGAGACTGAGACCATAGAGATTCCATTGGATTTACTTCTGCCATTCATGAGCTCTAATGAGTATTCTTCCTCTGAAGAGGACGAAGATGTCACTGAAGAGCAAGTTGCTAAGTATCTTGGAGCAATCATGAAGCTAAATGACAAGTTATTTGGTAATGAGACTTGGAAAGATGAACCCCCTTTGCTCACCAAAGAACTGAATGACTTGACTAGGCAGAGATTACCTCAAAAGAGACAGGACCCTAGGAAGTTCTCAATACCTTGTACAGTAGGCACCATGACCTTCAAGAAGGCTCTGTGTGACCTAAGGTCAAGCATAAACCTCATGCCTCTCTCTGTAATGGAAAAGCTAGGGATCTTTGAGGTACAAGCTGCAAGAATCTCACTAGAGATGGCAGACAATTCACGAAAACAAGCTTATGGACTTGTAGAGGATGTTCTGGTAAAAATTGAAGACCATTACATCCCTGCTGATTTCACAGTCCTAGAGACTGGAAAGTGCATGGATGAATCCATCATCCTTGGCAGACCCTTTCTAGCCATAGCAAAGGCTGTGATTGATGTTGACAGAGGATAATTGATCATTCAAGTGAATTAAGAATCCCTTGTGTTTAAGGCTCAAGAATATCTCTCTGTAACCATGGAGAGGAACCATGAAAAGCTTCTCTAAAAAAAGAGTCAAACAGAGCCCCCACAGTCAAACTCTAAGTTTGGTGTTGGGAGGCCACAACCAAATTCTAAGTTTGGTGTTGAACCCCCACAGTCAAACTCTAAGTTTGGTGTTGGGAGGTTCCAACATTGCTCTGAGTATCTGTGAGGCTCCATGAGAGCCCATTGTCAAGCTACTGACATTAAAGAAGCGCTTGTTGGGAGGCAACCCAATGTTATATTTATCTATTTTCCATTGTTATTTTATGTTTTCTATAGGTTGATGATCATGGGAAGTCACAAAATCAATTGAAAAAGCAAAAACGGAATGAAAAACAGAATGAAAAATAGCACACCCTGAAGGAAAGCTTGTTGGCATTTAAACACCAGGAAAGGGCAAGAAGCTGGCGTTAAACGCCAGAAATGGGCACCAGCCCGGCGTTTAACACCAGAAATGGCAGAAAGAGCATTTTTGCTCGCCACTTGGTGCAGGGATGAATTTTCCTTGACACCTCAGGATCTGTGGACCCCACAGAATCCCCACCTACCCTACCACTCTCTCTCTTCTTCACCCAATCACCTCAACACCTCTTCCCCAAAAACCCATCACCTATCAAATCCCATTATTCTCTTCACCACTCACATCCATCCTTCATAAAACCCCACCTACCTCACCATTCAAATTCAAACCACTTTCTCTCCCAAACCCACCCATACATGACCGAACCCTACCCCCTCTCCACCCGTATATAAACCCATCTTCACTCCTTCATTTTCACACAACCTAAACACTACTTCTCTCCCTTGGCCGAACCACAAAGCCACCTCTATCTCCTCTATTTCTTCTTCTTCTACTCTCTTCTTTCTTCTTTTGCTCGAGGACGAGCAAACCTTCTAAGTTTGGTATGGTAAAAGCATTGCTTTTTGTTTTTCCATAACCATTTTTGGCATCTAAGGCCGGAGAAACCTCTAGAAAGAGGAAAGGGAAGGCTAAAGCTTCCACCTCCGAGTTATAGAAGATGGAGAGATTCATCTCAAGGGTGCATCAAGACCACTTCTATGAAGTTGTGGCCATGAAGAAGGTAATCCCCGAGGTCCCTTTCAAGCTCAAAAAGAGTGAATATCTGGAGATCCGACATGAGATCCGAAGAAGAGGTTGGGAAGTTCTTACCAACCCCATTCAACAAGTCGGAATCTTAATGGTTCAAGAGTTCTATGCTAATGCATGGATCACCAAGAACCATGATCAAAGTGTGAACCCGGACCCAAAGAATTGGCTTACAATGGTTCGGGGGAAATGCTTAGATTTTAGTCCGGAAAATGTAAGGTTGGCATTCAACTTGCCCATGATGCAAGGAGATGAACACCCTTACACTAGAAGGGTCAACTTTGATCAAAGGTTGGACCAGGTTCTCATAGACATTTGTGAAGAGGGCGCTCAATGGAAGAGAGATTCAAGAGGGAAGCCGGTTCAACTGAGAAGGCATGACCTCAAGCCCGTGGCTAGGGGATGGTTGGAGTTTATCCAACGCTCAATTATTCCCACTAGCAACCGGTCCGAAGTTACTATAGACTGGGCTATCATGATTCATAGCATCATGATTGGAGATGAAGTAGAAGTTCATGAGGTTATAGCCCAAGAACTTTATAAGGTGGCGGACAAGTCCTCTACCTTGGCAAGGTTAGCCTTCCCTCATCTCATTTGTCACCTCTGTTCTTTAGTTGGAATTAACATAGAGGGAGACACCCTCATTGATGAGGACAAGCCCATCACTAAGAAAAAGATGGAGCAAACAAGAGATCCCACTCATCATGAAATCCCTGAGATTCCTCAATGGATGCACTTTCCTCTACAAAACTATTGGGAGCAAATCAACACCTCCCTAGGAGAATTGAGCTCCAACATGGGACAACTAAGAGTGGAGCACCAAGAACATTCCATCCTCCTCCATGAAATTAGAGAAGATCAAAGAATTATGAGAGAGGAGGAACAAGGGCAAGGAAGAGACATTGAGGAGCTCAAGCACTCCATAAGATCTTCAAGAGGAAGAACAAGCCGCCATCACTAAGGTGGACCCGTTCTTTAATCTCATTGTCCTTTATTTCTCTGTTTTTCGAATTTTCATGCTTATGTTTATCTATGTTTGTGTCTTATGATCATTAGTGTCTTAGTGTCTATGCCTTAAAGTTATGAATGTCCTATGAATCCATCACCTTTCTTAAATGAAAAATGTTCTTAATTGAAAAAGAGAAGAATTGCATGAATTTTGAATTTTATAACAGATTAATTATTTTGATGTGGTGGCAATACTTTGACTTCTGAATGTATGCTTGAACAGTGCATATGTCTTTTGAATTTGTTGTTCATGAATGTGGGCTCTTGAAAGAATGATGAAAAAGGAGACATGTTACTGAGGATCTGAAAAATCATAAAAATGATTCTTGAAGCAAGAAAAAGCAGTGAATTAAAAAAAAAGAGAAAGAAAAAAGAAAAAGAAATAATAAAGTTGTCCAAGGCAAAAAGAGTGTGCTTAAGAACCCTGGACACCTCTAATTGGGGACTCTAGGAAAGATGAGTCACAATCTGAAAAGGTTCACCCAGTTATGTGTCTGTGGCATATATGTATTCGGTGGTAATACTGGAAGACAGAGTGCTTTGGGCCACAACCAAGACTCATAAAAGTAGCTATGTTCAAGAATCATCATACTTAACTAGGAGGATCAATAACACTATCTGGATTCTGAGTTCCTATAGAAGCCCATCATTCTGAATTTCAAAGGATAAAGTGAGATGCCAAAACTGTTCAGAGGCAAAAAGTTAAAAGCCCCGCTCATCTAATTAATACTGATCTTCATAGATGTTTTTGGAATTCATTGCATATTCTCTTCTTTTTATCTTATTTGATTTTCAGTTGCTTGGGGACAAGCAACAATTTAAGTTTGGTGTTGTGATGAGCGGATAATTTATACGCTTTTTGACATTGTTTTTAGTATGTTTTAGTTAGTTTTTATTATATTTTTATTAGTTTTTATTTAAAATTTACTTTTCTGAACTTTACTAAGAGTTTGTATGTTTTTCTGTGATTTCAGGTATTTTCTGGCTGAAATTGAGGGACCTGAGCAAAAATCTTATTCAGAGACTGGAAAGGACTGCAGATGCTGTTGGATTCTGACCTCCCTGAAATCGAAGTAAATTTTCTGGAGCTACAGAAGCCCAATTGGCGCGCTCTTAATTGCGTTAGAAAGTAGACATCCTGGGCTTTCCAGCAATGTGTAATAGTCTATACTTTGCTCGAGATTTGATGGCCCAAACAGGCGTTCCAAGTCAGCTCAAGAATTCTGGCGTAAAACGCCGGAACTGGCACAAGGATGGGAGTTAAACGCCCAAACTGGCACAAAAGCTGGCGTTTAACTCCAAGAAAAGTCTCTACACGAAAATGCTTTAATGCTCAGCCCAAGCACACACCAAGTGGGCCCGAAAGTGGATTTTTATGTCATTTACTCATCTTTGTAAACCCTAGGCTACTAGTTCTCTACAAATAGGACCTTTTGCTATTGTATTTTCATCTTTTGATCACTTTAGATCTTAGGATCATCTTTGGATGCCTAGTCCATAGATCATGGAGGCTGGCCTCTCGGCCATGCCTAGACCTTGTTCTTATGTATTTTCAACGGTGGAGTTTCTTCACACCATAGATTAAGGTGTGGAGCTCTGCTGTACCTCGAGTATTAATGCAATTACTATTGTTCTTCTATTCAATTCAGTTTATTCTTGTTCTAAGATATCACTTGTTCCTCAACTTGATGAATGTGATGATCCGTGACACTTATCATCATTCTCACCTATGAACGTGTGCCTGACAACCACCTCCGTTCTACCTTAGATTGAGTGGATATCTCTTGGATCCCTTAATCGGAATTTTCGTGGTATAAGCTAGAATTTATGGCAGCATTCAAGAGAATCCGGAAGGTCTAAACCTTGTCTGTGGTATTCTGAGTAGGATTCAAGGATTGAATGACTGTGATGAGCTTCAAACTCGCGATTGTGGGGCGTTAGTGATAGACGCAAAAGAATCACTAGATTCTATTCCGACATGATCGAGAACCGACAGCTGAATAGCCGTGCTGTGACAGAGCGCGTTGAACATTTTCACTGAGAGGATGGGACTGTAGCCATTGAAAGGAGTAAGAAGGATTGGATGAAGACAGTAGGAAAGGAGAGAGACGGAAGGGACAAAGCATCTCCATACGCTTATCTGAAATTCTCACCAATGAATTGCATAAGTATCTCTATCCTTATTTTGTGTTTTATGTTATCCTCCATAACCATTTGAGTTCACCTGACTGAGATTTACAAGATGACCATAGCTTGCTTTATATTAACAATCTCCGTGGGATCGACCCTTACTCGCGTAAGGTTTATTACTTGGACGACCCAGTGCACTTGCTGGTTAGTTGTGCGAAGTTGTGATAAAGAGTTGAGATTGTAATTGAGCGTACCATGTTGATGGCGCCATTGATGATCACAATTTCATGCACCAGTCCTCACGAGAAGTTCAGAGAAGTCCAAGCATAATTTAGAGGAAAGGTGAATTGCATCACAAGATCAACGCAGTCCGCTCTAGATTTTACGGTATATGAAGTTGTGGAACTAGTTTCTAACGCAACATTCAACAAGTTTACGGTTACATACAACACGATATCATTTGAAGTTAAATGCCAATGCTTATTATTCGAGTTAAGAGGGATATTGTGTCACCAAGATAAACTTTGAGCGAGTAAATAAAGTGTCACCAAGATATATATTGTAACGATGGTATAAGAACGTAAAGAGGAGACACACATGGTGTGAAATTTACAATTCACAACTTATCGGCAAGTGCACCGGGTCGTACCAAGTAATAAACGTAGGTGAGTAAGTATCGATCCCAAGAGGATTAACGGATTAAGCAAACAATAGTCAATTGATTATTCTAGTCAAATAATCAAAATTTTAGGGTTTCAATAGCAAATAACATAAAAATAGAGAATTAAGTGAAAGCAAACTAAAATTGGTTAAAATAATATGATAAAAATAGTTAAGGTGTCAGAGATATTTAAATTTCTGAATTAAAATTCAATGTTAACTACCTTGATCATGCAAAGATTATGTTCATGGCAAACCCTAAGTGATTAAACTCTATTTCCTTAGTAATTTAATCTCCTCTAACCTAATCAACTGCCAATTCCTTTGTCACTTAATTAAATTAGAAGGTTAAGTCCAAGTTCTAGTTTATAAGCCACACAAACCCTAAGAACCCAAAAATAAGACGATTATATATCACGTATCGTGTTAAATCCAGATAATTAGAGAACTGTGAGAAATTAGTTTCAAGCTATAATTCTAATGATATAACTTTTCCAAGACTCAAATAGAATTCAAGTTGAATTAGAGTTATTTTCCAATAATCACTAATTCTTAAGATGAAGAACGAAACCAATTCTTAAACAATAATCAAAACATTAATCAAGAGTAGAACAACAAATAATTATTAATCCATCAAAGTAAATAGAGCTCCTAACCTTAACAATAGAGGATTAGTTGTCCATAGTACATATAATTCCAAATCCTAATCTAACGTAAAGCCTAAAACTAATGAAGAATGAAAAGAGGGAAGAAAGAACGAGTGTAATGTGTGTTCTTGGGGAGGAAGGAAGTCTCCTATTTATAGTAAAACCTCTAAGACTAAATCTAGAATTCAAATTTCAAACTAAATCAAAACAAAATCAAATCTAACCATTCAAATTCAAACTAAATAAAAAAAATCAAATCTAATCAAATCAAATCTTTTCTTAATGACTCTTTGACTAACTAATGATCTTCCTTGTAATTTAAGTTTGGTGTCTTTAAATCTTCATTAATTACGAAGATTTCTCGGGTTCGGGGCTATTGTAGGTATTTAGGGCCACTTTGGTGACATTTGGTGACGCTTTTTATGAAATTTCTCACTTTCTTGCTTCCTGTCTGGCGCCAAATGCCGGTTTATGGCGTTTGGCGCCAGGAGACACGAATGGAGTGGTGATGCTGAACGCGGTTTGGCCTAAACGTCAATGTATCAGCATTTAGCGCCATGATGCTAGAGAAAAAGTATAGACTATTATATATTATTTAAAAGCTCTAAAAATTGGCTTTCTAATACCGCTAGAACCGTGTCAATTGAACCTCTATAGCTCAAGTTATGTCCATTGGAGTGTGAAGAGGTCAGGGTTGACAATATCCACGAATTCTCTTTGCAATTTTCTTTAATTCTTGGTTCCTCCTTGTTCTTTTACTTCTCTTTTCCTAAAATTTTCCTACAAGAATGATGAAACCAAAGAAATCAAAGTACTAATAGAAAAGCCTTGAAAATCATATAATTATTAAGCAAAAGTTACAACTTTTCTATAAGAAATGCTAATGAAAAGTGCTTAAGATGCTCACGCATCAAAACACCAAACTTAAGCTCTTGCTTGTCCTCAAGCAAGCAAAGAATCATGGCTTAGTCATCAAACCTTTCAACTTTAAAATACAAGGGAGAATGGTTGCAATCTAAATGAGTTTAGTTA
This sequence comes from Arachis hypogaea, assembly GCF_003086295.3. NCBI lineage: Eukaryota > Viridiplantae > Streptophyta > Magnoliopsida > Fabales > Fabaceae > Arachis > Arachis hypogaea. The sequence continues at coordinate 83,793,477 of NC_092037.1, read as the reverse complement.
GTCGTTTCACTTATGCACAATTCAACACAATTGGTTATAGTCTTTCAAGGCCTCTGTCCAGATTAGATTATAGAATCCTTCCTTGAATCATCACATTGAAGCAAGCTTATTTACTTTCTTTCCATAGTTTATTTTCATTGGGTGCTTTGCACCTTGAGCCTAGCTGTGACTCTAAATGTTTTGTCTCAAACTTTGCTCTACACAAAAATACCACAAGCACATAAATTAGGGAGCTCTTTGAGCTTACTATGTCCTTTGAATATTTTCTATCATTGGTGCTCAGAGCCTTTAGCTTTCTCCTTTTTTGGGGGAGTGCTTTGCACCTTGAGCCTAGTCATGACTCTAAATGCTTTGTTTTCAAGTTTTTTTTGCTTGATACATAAGCACCACAAGCACTTGACTAGGATGCTCTTTGAGCTTATTTCTCTTTCAATATCCTTACTTAGAGGTACTCAGAGCCTTTGGCTTCTCTTCCAACCCCTTTTCTTTTTTTTTTCATTATATGTTTCTCCTTTAAGGCTTTGTCAAGTGTAAAGATTCCATAATAGTCATCTAGACTAAGGTCTTAAGCAATTTGGTTCAGCTTGTATTGAACATTTTTAGTTAGTTTGGCCTTCCAAACTCACATTGTCATGCTCTTTATGATCAATCCCTTTTTTTGTTCTTTCTTAGCACATGATCCTTGCTCACATTTAAGAGTAAGCACAATTATAATTGTCATGTTGTGATGGACAAGTAATGATATGCACTTGACTAATAGAAATTCTAAATGCATTATATAAGATAGAACAAGATAACATATGTATATAACTAAAAAGGAATGAAGCAATTAGAAATCAACAACCTTAGTTCTCATTGCCATCCACTTCATCATCTTCCTCTTCATCATCCTTTTAGGCTATGTAGAGCATAGCTGGTGGACGAAGATGTTATTCATACTCTTTGTACTTGTATGAAATTTAATTCGAGATAATAGCTCTTTAATATGTGTGGTCACAACTCCGTTCAACTAACCAGCAAGTGTACTGGGTCGTCCAAGTAATAAACCTTACGTGAGTAAGGGTCGATTCCACAGAGATTGTTGGTATGAAGCAAGCTATGGTCATCTTGTAAATCTCAGTCAGGCGGGTAGTAATTGATTATGGACTTTCGAAAATAAATAATAAATAATAAACATAAGATAAAGATAAAGTTACTCATGTAATTCCATAGTGGGAATTTCAGATAAGCGTATGGAGATGCTGTGCTCCTCCTGAATCTTTGCTTTCCTACTGCTTTTATCCAATTTTATCACTCCCTTCTATGGCAAGCTGTATGTAGGGCATCACTGTTGTCACTGACTACATCCCATCCTCTCAGTGAAAAAGGTCCAAATGCTCTGTCACAGCACGGCTAATCATCTGTCGGTTCTCAATCAGGTTAGAGTAGAATCCCTTGATTCTTTTGCGTCTGTCACTAATGCCCAGCCTTCAGGAGTTTGAAGCTCGTCACAGTCATTCAATTCCGGAATCCTACTCGAAGTACCACACACAAGGTTAGACCTTCCGGATTCCCATGAATGCCGCCATCAATTCTAGCTTATACCACGAAGATTCTAATTAAGGAATCTAAGAGATATGCGCCCGGTCTAGGGTAGAACGGAAGTGGTTGTCAATCACGCACGTTCATAGGTGAGAATGATGATGAGTGTCACGGATCATCACATTCATCAAGTTGAAGTGCAACGAATATCTTAGAATAGGAATAATTTGAATTGGATAGAAAATGATAGTAATTGCATTGAAGCTTGAGGTACAGCAGAGCTCCACACCCTTAATCTATGGTGTGTAGAAACTCCACCGTTGAAAATACATAAGTGAAAGGTTCAGGCATGGCCGAATGGCCAGTCCCCCAAAACGTGATCAATAGTCTCCTCAGATGAAGAATAATATAAAACTGAGACCAAAGATGTCTAATACAATAGTAAATTATCCTATTTATACTAGACTAGCTACTAGGGTTTACATGAGTAAGTAATTGATGCATAAATCCACTTCCGGGGCCCACTTGGTGTGTGTTTGGGCTGAGCTTGATCTATCCACGAGCTGAGGCCTCTTTTGGAGTTGAACGCCAAGTTGTAACGTGTTTTGGGCGTTCAACTCCGGGTCGTGACGTGTTTCTGGCGTTTTACTCCAGACAGCAACATGAAACTGGCGTTGAGCGCCAGTTTACGTCATCAATTCCCGAATAAAGTATGGACTATTAAATATTGCTGAAAAGCTCTAGATGTCTACTTTCCAACACCATTAAAAGAGTGCCATTTAGAGTTCTGTAGCTCCAGAAAATCTATTTCGAATGCAGGGAGGTCAGATTCCAACAGCATCAGCAGTCCTTTGTCAGCCTCCTATCAGAGTTTTGCTCAAGTCCCTCAATTTCAGCCAGAAATTACCTGAAATCACAGGAAAACACACAAACTCATAGTAAAGTCCAGAAATGTGAATTTAACATAAAAACTAATGAAAACATCCCTAAAAGTAGCTTGAACTTACTAAAAACTACCTAAAAACAATGCCAAAAAGCATATAAATTATCCGCTCATCACAACACCAAACTTAAATTGTTGCTTGTCCCCAAGAAAATGAAAATCAAATAGGATAAAAAGAAGAGAATATACTATAAATTCCAAAATATCAATGAATATTAATTCTAATTAGATGAGCGGGACTTGTAGCTTTTTGCTTCTGAACAGTTTTGGCATCTCACTTTTTCCTTTGAAGTTCAGAATGATTGGCTTCTCTAGGAACTTAGAATTTCGGATGGTGTTATTGACACTCCTAGTTAAGTATGTTGATTCTTGAACACAGCTACTTTTGAGTCTTGGCCGTGGCCCTAAGTACTTTGTTTTCCAGTATTACCACCGGATACATAAATGCCACAGACACATGACTGGGTGAACCTTTTCAGATTGTGACTCAGCTTTGCTAGAGTCCCCAGTTAGAGAAGTGTCCAGGGCTCTTAAGCACACTCTTTTGTTTTGGATCACGACTTTAACCACTCGGTCTCAAGCTTTTCACTTGGGCCTTCATGACACAAGCACATGGTTAGGGACAGCTTGGTTTAGCCGTTTTGGCCTGGATTTTATTTCCTTGGGCCCTCCTATCCATTGATGCTCAAAGCCTTGGATCCTTTTTACCCTTGCCTTTTGGTTTTAAGGGCTATTGGCTTTTTCTGCTTGCTTTTTCTTTTTCTTTCTATTTTTTTTCGCAAGCTTTTGTTTTTCACTGCTTTTTCTTGCTTCAAGAATCAATTTCATGATTTTTCAGATTATCAATAACATTTCTCTTTGTTCATCATTCTTTTAAGAGGCAACAGTTTTAACATTCATAAACAACAAGATAAAAAATATGCACTGTTTAAGCATTCATTCAGAAAACAAAAAGTATTGTCACCACATCAATATAATTAAACTAAATTCAAGGATAAATTCGGAATTCATGTACTTCTTTGTTCTTTTGAATTAAAAACATTTTTCATTTAAGAGAGGTGAAGGATTAATGGAATTATTCATAACTTTAAGACATAGTTACTAAACACTAATGATCATGAAGTAGAGACACAAAACATAGATAAACATATACTATAAAAACCGAACAGCAGAAAAGTAAGAACAAGGAATGAATCCACCTTAGTGGCGTCTTCTTCTTGATGGACCAACAATGTCCTTAAGCTCTTCTATGTCCCTTCCTTGCTTTTGTTGCTCCTCCCTCATTGCTCTTTGATCTTCTCTTATTTCATGGAGAATGATGGAGTGCTCATGATGTTCCACCCTTAATTGTTCCACATTGTAGCTCAAATCTTCTAGGGAAGTGTTGAGTTGTTCCCAATAGTTGTTGGGAGGAAAGTGCATCCTTTGAGGCATCTCATGGATTTCTTGATGATGAGCTTCCTCATGCATCTCTTGAGATCCGTGGAGGGTCTCTCTTGCTTGCTCCATCCTCTTCTTGGTGATGGGCTTATCCTCTTCAATGGGGATGTCTCCTTCTATGATAACTCCAGCTGAGTAACATAGATGGCAAATAAGATGAGAAAAAGCTAGCCTTGCCATGGTGGAGAACTTTTTGGCTATTTTGTAGAATTCATGGGAGATGATTTTATGAACTTCTACTTCCTCTCCAATCATGATGCTATGAATCATGATGGCCCGATCCACAGTAACTTCAGATCGGTTACTAGTGGGGATGATGGAGCGTTGAATGAACTCTAACCACCTTCTAGCCACAGGCTTGAGGTCCAGTCTTCTTAGTTGAACCGGCTTGCCTTTGGAGTCTCTTTTCCATTGAGTTTGTTCCACACATATGTCCATAAGGACTTGGTCCAACCATTGATTAAAGTTGACCCTTCTAGTGTAGGGGCGTTCATCTCCTTGCATCATGGGCAAGTGGAATGCCAACCTCACATTTTCCGGACTAAAATCTAAGTATTTCCCCCGAACCATTGTGAGATAATTCTTTGGACTCGGATTCACACTTTGATCATGGTTCCTAGTGATCCATGCATTGGCATAGAACTCTTGAACCATTAAGATTTCGACTTGTTGCATGGGGTTGGTTAGGACTTCCCAACCTCTTCTTCGAATTTCATGTCGGATCTCCGGATACTCATTTTTCTTGAGTTTGAAAGGGACCTCAGGGATCACCTTCTTCTTTGCCACAACATCATAGTCTTGATGGCTTTTGGAGATGAATCTTTCCATCTCCCATGACTCGGAGGTGGAAGCTTTTGTCTTCCCTTTTCCTTTTCTAGAGAATTCTCCGGCCTTAGGTGCCATTGATGGTAATAGAAAAACAAAAAGATTATGTTTTTACCACACCAAACTTAAAATATTGCTCGCCCTCGAGCAAGAGAAGAAAGAACAGAAGAAGAAGAAGAAGAAAATATGGAGGAGAGTGAGGGAAGGTGTTTCGGCCAAGGTGTAGAAGAGGGGGTTTGTGTTGTGTGAAAATGAAGTAGAATGGAAGGGTATATATAGGGAGGGGAGTGGGTAGGTTCGGCCATTTAGGGTGGGTTTGGGTGGGAAAGATTTTTGAATTTTGAAGGTAAGTGGGGTTTATGGGGAAGAGTGGATGGATGTGAGTGGTGAAGGGTTTTTGGGAAGAAAAGTTTGAGGTGATTGGTGAAGGGTTTTTGGGGAAGTGTGTTTATTGGAAAGAGAAATTGAATGTTGAGAAGAGGGGAGAATATGTTAGGTGGGGATCCTGTGGGGTCCACAGATCCTGAGATGATCCTGTGGGGTCCATAGATCCTGATGTGTCAAGGATTTACATCCCTGCACCAATTAGGCATGTAAAATGCCTTTGCACACCATTCTGGCATTTAAACGCCGAAGTGATGCACACTCTAGGCGTTCAACGCCCATGTGTAGCATGTTTCTGGCGTTGAACGCCAGTTCCATGCTTGTTACTGGCGTTCAGCGCCAGCTTTCCTCAAGGCATATTCCTGGCGTTCAAACGCCAGGATGTTGCTTGTTTCTGGCGTTCAGCGCCAGAGACATGCTCTGTTCTGGCATTGAACGCCAGCCAGATGCACCTTACTGGCGTTTAAACACCAGTAAGTCCTTCCTCCAGGGTGTGATTTTTCTTCTGCTATTTTTGATTCTGTTTTTAATTTTAGTATTTTTTCGTGACTCCACATGATCATGAACCTAATAAAACACAAAATAACAATAAAATAAAATTAAAATTAGATATATAAAAATTGGGTTGCCTCCCAACAAGCGCTTCTTTAGTGTCATTAGCTTGACAGTGGGCTCTCAGGGAGCCTCACAGATATTTAGAGCATGATGAGGGCCTCCCAACACCAAACTTAGAGTTTGAATGAGGGGGCTTCTCAACACCAAACTTAGAGTTTGGTTGTGGCCTCCCAACACCAAACTTGGAGTTTGACTGTGGGAGCTCTTTTTGACTCTGTACTGAGAGAAGCTTTTCATGCTTCCTCTCCATGGTTGCAGAGGAAGGTCCTTGAGCTTTAAACACAAGGTAGTCCCCATTCAATTGAAGGACTAATTCTCCTCTGCTAACATCAATCACAGCTTCTGCTGTGGCTAGGAAGGGTCTTCCAAGGATGATGCATTCATCTTCTTCCTTTCTAGTGTCTAAGATTATGAAATCAGCAGGGATGTAAAGGCCTTCAACCTTTACTAACACGTCCTCTACTAATCCATAAGCTTGTCTTACTGACTTGTCTGCCAATTGAAGTGAGAATAAGGCAGGCTGTACCTCAATGATCCCCAGTTTCTCCATTACAGAGAGTGGCATAAGATTTATGCCTGACCCCAGGTCACACAGAGCCTTGTTAAAGGTCATGGTGCCTATGGTACAGGGTATTAAGAATTTACCAGGATCTTGTCTCTTTTGAGGTAGAGTTTTCTGAATCCATGTATCTAGTTCACTAATGAGCAAGGGGGATTCACCTTCCCAAGTCTCATTACCAAATAACTTGGCATTCAGCTTCATGATAGCTCCTAGATATTGAGCAACTTGCTCTCCAGTTACATCTTCATCCTCTTCTTAGGAGGAATAGTTTTCAGAGCTCATGAATGGCAGAAGAAGATTTAGTGGAATCTCTATGGTCTCTATATGAGCCTCAGATTCTTTTAGGTCCTCAATGGGGAACTCCTTCTTGTTTGAGAGACGTCCCAGGAGGTATTTCTCACTAGGATTTTCGTCTTTTTCCTCCCTTGTGCACTCGGCCATATTGATTACTTCAATGGCCTTGCAATCTTCTTTTGGATTCTCTTCTGTATTGCTTGGGAGAATACTGGGAGGAGTTTCAATGACTTTCTTACTCAGCTAGCCTACTTGTGCCTCCAGATTTCTAATGGAGGACCTTGTTTCACTCATGAAACTTAAAGTGGCTTTTGACAGATCAGAGACTAAGTTTGCTAAATTAGAGGGGCTCTGTTCAAAATTTTCTGTCTATTGCTGAGAAGATGATGGAAAAGGCTTGTTATTACTGAGCCTATTTCTTCCACCATTGTTAAAGCCTTGTTGAGGCTTTTGTTGATCCTTCCATGAGAAATTTGGATGATTTCTCCATGATGAGTTATAGGTGTTTCCATAAGGTTCACCCATGTAATTAACCTCTGCCATTGTAGGGTTCTCAGGATCATAAGCTTCTTCAGAAGCTGCCTCTTTAGTACTGTTGGATGCATTTTGCCATCCATTCAGACTTTGAGAGATCATGTTAACTTGCTGAGTCAACACTTTGTTCTAGCCAATATGGCATTCAGAGTATCAATTTCAAGAACTCCCTTCCTTTGAGGCGTCCCACTATTCATGAAATTCCTCTCAGAAGTGTACATGAATTGGTTATTTGCAACCATGTCAATAAGTTCTTGAGCTTCTGCAGGTGTTTTCTTTAGGTGAATGGATCCACCTGAAGAATGGTCCAATGACATCTTGAAAAACTCAGATAGACCATAATAGAATATATCTAATATGGTCCATTCTGAAAACATGTCAGAAGGACACTTTTTGGTCATCTGCTTGTATCTTTCCCAAGCTTTATAGAGGGATTTACCATCTTTTTGCTTGAAGGTCTGAACATCCACTCTAAGCTTGCTCAGCTTTTGAGGAGGAAAGAATTTATCCAAGAAGGCTGTGACCAGCTTATCCCAGGAGTCCAGGCTATCTTTAGGTTGTGAGTCCAACCATGTTCTAGCTCTGTCTCTTACAGCAAAAGGGAAAAGTATGAGCTTGTAGACTTCAGGATCTACTCCATTCGTCTTAACAGTCTCACAAATCTGCAAGAACTCAGTTAAAAACTGATAAGGATCTTCAGATGGAAGTCCATGAAACATGCAGTTCTGTTGTATTAAAGCAACTAATTGAGGTTTCAGCTCAAAATTTTTTGCTCCAATGGCAGGAATGGAGATGCTTCTTCCATCAAACTTGGACGTTGGTTTAGTGAAGTTACCAAGCATCCTCCTTGCATTATTATTGTTGGGTTCGGCTGCCATCTCCTTCTCTTGTTCGAAAATTTCAGAAAGGTTGCATCTGAATTGTTGTAATTTAGCTTCTCTTAGTTTCCTCTTCAGAGTCCTTTCAGGTTCTGGATCAGCTTCAACAAGAGTGTTTTTTTCCTTGTTCCTGCTCATATAGGGAAGAAGAGAACAAGAAAAGAAAGAGGAATCCTCTATGTCAAAGTATAGAGATTCCTTTATGTTAGTAGAAGAAGAAAGGGCAGAGTAGTGAAGAAGAATGGGTAAGGATAGAGGTGGTGATCTGAGATGAAGAGAGATGAAGAGAAGTGTTAGTGAATAAATAAATAAATAGATAGAAGGAGAGATAGAGAATTTCGAAAATAATTTTGAAAAATTGGTTAGTGATTTTCGAAAATTAAATATAAGATATAATTAAAATTAAAATTTAAAACAATTAAAAAGAATTTTTGAAAAAGAGAGAGGTATTTTCGAAAATTAGAGAGGGATAGGTAGTTAGTTGGTTTTGAAAAAGATAAGAAACAAACAAAAAGTCAAATAGTTAGTTTAAAAATATATTAAAATCAAATTTGAAAAGATAAGAAGACAAGATAAGATAAGATATTTTGAAATCAAAATTGAAAAAGATAAAATTTTGAAAAATATAAGATAAAAAGATAAGATAGATAAGATATGGTTGAAAAATATTTAATTTTAAAATTAAAATTAATTACTTAACTAACAAGAAACTTAAAAGGATAGGATTCTAGATTTTAAAGATTGAACCTTTCTTAACAAGAAAGTAACAAACTTCAAATTTTTGAATCAAAACATTAATTATTGATTATATTTTCGAAAATATGATGTAAAAGATAAGAAAAAGATTTTGAAAAATTTTGAAAAATATTTTTTTTTGAAAATTTTCGAAAAACAAAGATAAAGTTGAAAAGATATGATTTTTGAAAAAGATTTTGAAAAGATAAGATTTTTAAAATTGAAAATTTGACTTGACTTGTAAGAAACAACTAATTTTAAAATTTTTTGACTAAGTCAACTCAAATTTTCGAAAATTTGGAGAAAAATAAGGAAAAGATATTTTTTGATTTTTGAATTTTTAAAGATGAGAGAGAAAAAAAATAAAAACGTCATTTTTGTGTTTTTCTCTTTTCTTTATGGATCAAAACGAAGAATGCATGCAAGAACACTATGAATGTCAAGATGAACACCAAGAACACTATTGAAGATCATGATGAACATCAAGAACATATTTTTGAAAAAATTTTTATGCAAAGAAAACATGAAAAACACCAAACTTAGAAATCTTTAATGCATGGACTCTAACAAACGAAAAATGCATATGAAAAACAACAAAAGATACAAAACAAGAAAACATCAAGATCAAACAAGAAGACTTACTGATGAGCGGATAATTTATACGCTTTTTGGCATTGTTTTTAGGTAGTTTTTAGTAAATTCAAGCTACTTTTAGGGATATTTTTATTAGTTTTTATGTTAAATTCATATTTCTGGACTTTACTATGAGTTTGTGTGTTTTTCTGTGATTTCAGGTAATTTCTGGCTGAAATTGAGGGACTTGAGCAAAACTCTGATAGGAGGCTGACAAAGGACTGCTGATGCTGTTGGAATCTGACCTCCCTGCACTCGAAATGGATTTTCTGGAGCTAAAGAACTCCAATTGGCGCGCTATTAACGGCGTTGGAAAGTAGACATCCAGAGCTTTCCAGCAATATATAATAGTCCATACTTTATTCGGAAATTGACGATGTAACTTGGCGTTGAACGCCAAGTACATGCTGCTGTCTGGAGTTAAACGCCAGAAACACGTCATGGTCCGGAGTTGAACGCCCAAAACACGCTATAACTTGGAGTTCAACTCCAAGAAAAGCCTCAGCTCGTGGATAGATCAAGCTCAGCCCAAACATACACCAAGTGGGCCCCGGAAGTGGATTTATGCATCAATTACTTACTCATGTAAACCCTAGTAGCTAGTCTAGTATAAATAGGATAAGTTACTATTGTATTAGACATCTTTTGACAGTTTAATCTTTGACTGTTTTAGTCTTTGATCATTCGGTCTTTTGATCATTCAGGGGGCTGGCTATTCGTCCATGCCTGAACCTTTCACTTATGTATTTTCAACAGTGGAGTTTCTGCACACCATAGATTAAGGGTGTAGAGCTCTACTGTACCTCAAGTTTCAATACAATTACTATTATTTTCCATTCAATTCTCTTTTATTCTTATTCCAAGATATACGTTGCATAACAACTTGATGAATGTGATGATCCGTGACACTCATCATCATTCTCACCTATGAACGCGCGTGACTGACAACCACTTCCGTTCTACCTTAGGCCGGGCGCATATCTCTTAAATTCCCCAACAGAATCTTCGTGGTATAAGCTAGATAGATGGCGGCATTCATGGGGATCCGGAAAGTCTAACCTTGTCTGTGGTATTCCGAGTAGGATCCTGGGAATCCGGAAAGTCTAACCTTATCTGTGGTATTCCGAGTAGGATTCCGGTATTGATTGACTGTGACGAGCTTCAAACTCCTGAAGGCTGGGCGTGATGACAAAGGATTCTACTCCAACCTGATTGAGAACCGACAGATGATTAGCCGTGCTGTGACAGAGCATTTGGACCATTTTCACTGAGAGGATGGGATGTAGCTATCAACAAGGGTGATGCCTCCAGACGATTAGCCGTGCAGTGACAGCGCATAGGACCATTTTCCCGAGAGGATTAAAAGTAGCCATTGATGATGGTGATGCCCTACATACAGCTTGCCATGGAAAGGAGTAAGAAGGATTGGATGAATGTAATAAAAAAGTAGAGATTCGAGAGGAGCACAACATCTTCATACGCTTATCTGAAATTCCCACTATTGATTTGCATAAGTATTTCTATCCCTTTTTATTTTCTATTTATTATTAAGTTTCGAAAATCATAACCATTTAATCTGCCTAACTGAGATTTACAAGGTGACCATAGCTTGCTTCATACCAACAATCTCTGTGGGATCGACCCTTACTCACGTAAGGTATTACTTGGATGACCCAGTACACTTGCTGGTTAAGTTGAACGGAGTTGTGAGCTTCTCTAACAGTGCCTGGAACTCTTGTATCACAATTTCGTCCACCAAGTTTTTGGCGCCGTTGCCGGGGATTGTTCGAGTATGGACAACTGACGGTTCATCTTGTTGCTCAGATTAGGTAATTATCTTTTCAAAATCTTTTTCAAAATTTTTCTTTTCTTTTTTCGTTTTTCCAAACTTTATTTTCGAAAAATATTATAAAAATCCAAAAAAATCATAAAATCATAAAAATAAAAAAATATTTGGTGTTTCTTGTTTGAGTCTTGAGTCAATTTTTAAGTTTGGTGTCAATTGCATGCTTTAAAAATTTTTCTTGCATTTTCTTCGAAAAATTCATGCATTCATGGTGTTCTTCATGATCTTCAAGTTGTTCTTGGTAAGTCTTCTTGTTTGATCTTGATGATTTCTTGTTTTGTGTCTTTTGTTGTTTTTCATGTGCATTTTTGCATTCATATTTTCCAAGCATTAAAAATTTCTAAGTTTGGTATCTTGCATGTTTTCTTTGCATCAAAAATTTTTCAAAATTATGTTCTTGATGTTCATCATGATCTTCAAAGTGTTCTTGGCATTCATCTTGACATTCATAGTGTTCTTGCATACATTATGTGTTTGATCCAAAATTTTCATATTTTGGGTCATTTTTATGTTTTTCTCTCTCATCCTTAAAATTTCAAAAATCAAAAAAATATCTTTTCCTTATTTCCCTCCAAATTTTCGAAATTTTGGGTTGACTTGGTCAAAAATTTTTAAAATTAGTTGTTTCTCACAAGTCAAGTCAAATTTTCAATTTAAAAAAAAAATCTTATCTTTTTAAAATCTTTTTCAAAAATCATATCTTTTCAATTTTATCTTTGTTTTTCGAAAATTTTCAAAAATCTTTTTTAAATTATTTTCAAAATCTTTTTCTTATCTTTATATCATATTTTTAAAATTACACTAACAATTAATGTGATTGATTCAAAAATTTGAAGTTTGTTACTTTCTTGTTAAGAAAGGTTCAATCTTTAAGTTCTAGAATCTTATCTTGAAGTTTCTTGTTAGTGAAGTAAGTAATTTTAAATTTAAAAATTAAATCTTTTTATCTTTTATCTTATCTTTTTCAAAAATTTTATCTTTTTCAAAATTTGATTTCAAAATATCTTATCTAACCTCTTATCTTCTTATCTTTTCAAATTTGATTTTAATATCTTTTTCAACTAACTCTTTGACTTTTTGTTTGTCTCTTATCTTTTTCAAAACCACCTAACTACTTTTCCCTCTCTAATTTTTGAAAATATCTCATCTCTTTTTCAAAAATTCTTTTGTTTTAAATTTTAATCTTATCTTATCTCTAATTTTCGAAAATTACTAACATTTTTTTTAAATTATTTTCGAATTCTCTTCTTCTTCTCTTCTTCTATTTAATTATTTAATTACTAACACTTCTCTTCACCTCTCTTCATCTAAAAATCCAAACCCAATCTATCCCTTGTGTTTGGATTCTTCATTTTTCTTTCTTCTAACCCTTTCTTTTTCTACTAACATAAAGGAATCTCTATACTGTGACATAGAGGATTCCTCTTTCTTTTCTTGTTTTCTTCTCTTTCATATGAGCAGGAACAAGGATAAAGGCACTCTTGCTGAAATTGATCCAGAACCTGAAAGAACTCTGAAGAGAAAATTAAGAGAAGCTAAGTTACAACAATCTAAAGGTAACCTTTCAGAAACATTAGAACAAGAGAAGGAGATGGCAGCCAAAAATAATAATAATGCAAGGAGAATGCTTGGTGACTTCACAAAGCCAACATCCAAATTTGATGGAAGAAGCATCTCCATTCCTGCCATTGGAGCCAACAACTTTGAGCTGAAACCTCAGCTAGTTGCCTTAATGCAACAAAACTACAAGTTTTATGGACTTCCATCTAAAGATCCTTATCAGTTTTTAACTGAGTTCTTGCAGATCTGTGAGACTGTAAAGACGAATGGAGTTGATCCTGAAGTCTACAGACTCATGCTTTTCCCTTTTGCTGTAAGAGACAGAGCTAGAATATGGTTGGATTCACAACCCAAGGATAGCCTGGACTCCTGGGATAAGCTGGTCACTGCCTTCTTGGATAAATTCTTTCCTCCTCAAAAGCTGAGCAAGCTTAGAGTGGATGTTCAGACCTTCAAGCAAAAAGATGGTGAATCCCTCTATGAAGCTTGGGAAAGATACAAGCAGCTGACCAAAAGGTGTCCATCTGACATGTTTTCAGAATGGACCATATTAGATATATTCTATTATGGTCTATCTGAATTTTCAAAAATGTCATTGGACCATTCTGCAGGTGGATCTATTCATCTAAAGAAAACGCCTGAAGAGGCTCAAGAACTCATTGATATGGTTGCAAACAACCAATTCATGTACACTTCTGAGAGGAATTCAATGAATAATGGGATACCTCAGAAGAAAGGAATTCTTGAAATTGATGCTCTGAATGCCATATTGGCTCAGAACAAAGTGTTGACTCAACAGGTCAACATGATCTCTCAAAGTCTGAATGGATGGCAAAATGCATCCAACAGTACTAAAGAGGCAGCTTCTGAAGAAGCTTATGATCTTGAGAACCCTGCAATAGCAGAGGTTAATTACATGGGTGAACCTTATGGAAACACATATAACTGATCATGGAGAAATCATCCAAATTTCTCATGGAAGGATCAACAAAAGCCTCAACAAGGCTTCAACAATGGTGGACGCAATAGGCTGAGCAATAGCAAGCCTTATCCATCATCTTCTCAGCAACCGACAGAGAATTCTGAACAAAACACTTCTAATTTAGCCAATCTAGTCTCTGATCTGTCAAAGGCCACTTTCAGTTTCATGAGTGAAACAAGATCCTCCATCAGAAATCTGGAGTCACAAGTGGGCCAGCTGAGTAAGAAAGTCATTGAAACTCCTCTCAATATTCTCCCAAGCAATACATAAGAGAATCCAAAAGGAGAGTGCAAGGCCATTGATTTAATCAATATGGCTGAATGCACAAGGGAGGAGGAGGACGAAAATCCTAGTGAGGAAGACCTCCTAGGACGTCCTTCAAGCAAGAAGGAGTTTCCTATTAAGGATCCAAAGGAATCTGAGGCTCATACAGAGACCATAGAGATTCCATTAAATCTCCTTCTGCCATTCATGAGCTCTGAAAACTATTCTTCCTCTGAAGAGGATGAAGATGTGACTGGAGAGCAAGTTGCTCAATATTTAGGAGCTATCATGAAGCTGAATGCCAAGTTGTTTGGTAATGAGACTTGGGAAAGTGAACCTCCCTTGCTCAATGGTGAACTAGATACTTGGATTCAGAAAATTTTACCTCAAAAAAGACAAGATCCTGGCAAGTTCTTAATACCTTGTACCATAGGCACCATGACCTTTGAAAAGGCTCTATGTGATCTAGGGTCAGGGATAAATCTTATGCCACTCTCTGTAATGGAGAAGCTGGGGATCATTGAGGTACAACCTGCCTTGTTCTCATTACAATTGGTAGACAAGTCATTGAGACAAGCTTATGGAATAGTAGAGGATGTGTTAGTAAAGGTTGAAGGCCTTTACATCCCTGCTGATTTCATAATCTTAGACACTAGGAAGGAAGAGGATGAATGCATCATCCTTGGAAGACCTTTCCTAGCCACAGCAGGAGCTGTGATAGATGTCGACAGAGGTGAAATAGTCCTTCAATTGAATGGGGACTACCTTGTGTTTAAGGCACATGGCCATCCTTTTGTGACAAAAGAGAGTAAGCATGAAGAGCTTCTCTCAGTTCAGAGTCAAGAAGAGCCCCCACAGTCAAACTCTAAGTTTGGTGTTGTGAGGCCACAACCAAACTCTAAGTTTGGTGTTAAGACCCCATATCCAAACTCTAAGTTTGGTGTTGGGACTATACAACATTGACCTGATCACCTTTGTGGCTCCATGAGAGCCACTGTCAAGCTATTGACATTAAAGAAGCGCTTGTTGGGAGGCAACCCAATTTTATTTATCTAATTCTTATTTTATTTTATTCTATTGTTATTTTGTGTTTTATTAGGTACATGATCATGTGGAGTCACGAAAAAAATATAAAAAGTAAAAACAGAATCAAAAACAGCAGAAGAAAAAACACACCCTGGAAGAAGCACAGACTGGCGTTCAACGCCAGTAAGGAGCATCTGGCTGGCGTTCAACGCCAGAACAGAGCATGAAACTGGCGCTGAATGCCAGAAACAAGCAACATTCTGGCGCTGAACGCCAGGAATGTGCCTAGAGGAAAAGCTAGCGCTGAACGCCAGTAACAAGCATGAAACTGGCGTTCAACGCCAGAAACATGTTACATGTGGGCGTTGAACGCCCAGAATGTGCACCACTCGGCGTTTAAACCCCAGAATGGTGTACAAAGGCATTTTACATGCCTACTTGGTGCAGGGATGGAATTCCTTGACACCTTAGGATCTGTGTACCCCACAGGATCCCCACCTAATATATTCCCACCTTACCTCCTAATCCTATTTTACTCTTCCCCATGTCACACTTCCCAAAAACCCTTCACCAATCACCTCAATGGCACCTAAGGCCGGAGAATCCTCTAGAAAAGGAAAAGGGAAGACAAAAGCTTCCACCTCCGAGTCATGGGAGATGGAAAGATTCATCTCCAAGAGCCATCAAGACCACTTCTATGATGTTGTGGCAAAGAAGAAGGTGATCCCTGAGATCCCTTTCAAGCTCAAGAAGAATGAGTATCCGGAGATCCGACATGAGATCCGAAGAAGAGGTTGGGAAGTCTTAATCAACCCCAGGCAACAAGTCGGAATCTTAATGGTTCAAGAGTTCTATGCCAATGCATGGATCACTTGGAACCATGATCAAAGTATGAACCCGAGTCCAAAGAATTACCTCACAATGGTTCGGGGGAAATACTTAGATTTTAGTCAGGAAAATGTGAGGTTGGCATTCCACTTGCCCATGATGCAAGAAGATGAACGCTCCTACACTAGAAGGGTCAACTTTAATCAAAGGTTGGACCAAGTCCTTACGGACATATGTGTGGAAGGAGCTCAATGGAAAAGAGACTCCAAAGGCAAGCCAGTTCAACTAAGAAGACTGGACCTCAAGCCTGTGGCTAGAGGATGGTTGGAGTTCATTCAACGCTCCATCATTCCCACTAGCAACCGATCTGAAGTTACTGTGGATCGGGCCATCATGATTCATAGCATCATGATTGGAGAGGAAGTAGAAGTTCATGAGGTCATCTCCAATGAAATCTACAACATAGCCGACAAGCCCTCCACCATGGCAAGGCTAGCCTTTCCTCACCTTATTTGCCATCTATGTTACTCAGCTGGAGTTATCATAGAAGGAGACATCTCCATTGAAGAGGATAAGCCCATCACCAAGAAGAGGATGGAGCAAGCAAGAGAGACCCTTCACGGTTCTCAAGAGATGCATGAGGAAGCTCATCATCAAGAAATCCCTGAGATGCCTCAAGGGATGCACTTTCCGCCCAACAACTATTGGGAACAACTCAACACTTCCTTAGAAGATTTGAGCTACAATGTGGAACAATTACGGGTGGAACATCATGAGCACTCCATCATTCTCCATGAAATAAGAGAAGATCAAAGAGCAATGAGGGAGGAGCAACAGGCAAGGAAGGGACATAGAAGAGCTTAAGGACATTGTTGGTCCTTCAAGAAGAAGACGCCACTAAAGGTGGATTCATTCCTTGTTCTTATTTCTTTCTGCTTTTCGGTTTTTATGTTGTGTTTATCTATGTTTTGTGTCTTTATTTCATGATCATTAGTATGTAGTAACTATGTCTTAAAGTTATGAATAATTCCATTAATCCTTCACCTTTCTTAAATGAAAAATGTTTTAATTCAAAAGAACAAGAAGTACATGAAATTCGAATTTATCCTTGAATTTAATTTAATTATATTGATGTGGTGACAATACTTTTTGTTTTCTGAATGAATGATTGAACAGTGCATATTTTTTATCTTGTTGTTTATGAATGTTAAAACTGTTGGCTCTTGAAAGAATGATGAACAAAGAGAAATGTTATTGATGATCTGAAAAATCAAAAAATTGATTCTTGAAGCAAGAAAAAGCAGTGAATGGCGAAAAAAATAGAAAAAAAAGGCAAGCAGAAAAAGCCAATAGCCCTTAAAACCAAAAGGCAAGGGTAAAAAATGATCCAAGGCTTTGAGCATCAATGGATAGGAGGGCCCAAGGAAATAAAATCCAGGCCTAAGCGGCTAAAACAAGCTGTCCCTAACCATGTGCTTG
This sequence comes from Arachis hypogaea, assembly GCF_003086295.3. Classification (NCBI taxonomy): domain Eukaryota; kingdom Viridiplantae; phylum Streptophyta; class Magnoliopsida; order Fabales; family Fabaceae; genus Arachis; species Arachis hypogaea. Next base: position 83,776,128 of record NC_092037.1, on the reverse strand, counting down.
TGTCATGAAGGTCCAAGTAAAAAGCTTGAGACTGAGTGGTTAAAGTCGTGATCCAAAGCAAAAAGAGTGTGCTTAAGAGCTCTGGACACCTCTAACTGGGGACTCTAGCAAAGCTGAGTCACAATCTGAAAAGGTTCACCCAGTTATGTGTCTGTGGCATTTGTGTATCCGGTGGTAATACTGGAAAACAAAATGCTTAGGGCCACGGCCAAGACTCATAAGTAGCTGTGTTCAAGAATCAACATGCTTAACTAGGAAAGTCAATAACACTATCCGAAATTCTAAGTTCCTAGAGAAGCCAATCATTCTAAACTTCAAAGGAAAAAGTGAGATGCCAAAACTGTTCAGAAGCAAAAAGCTACAAGTCTCGCTCATCTAATTATAATTAATATTCATTGATATTCTGGAATTTATAGTATATTCTCTTCTTTTTATCCTACTTGATTTTCAGTTTCTTGGAGACAAGCAACAATTTAAGTTTGGTGTTGTGATGAGTGGATAATTTATACACTTTTTGGCATTGTTTTTAGGTAGTTTTTAGTAAATTCAAGCTACTTTTAGGGATATTTTCATTAGTTTTTATGTTAAATTCACATTTCTGGACTTTACTATAAGTTTGTGTATTTTTCTGTGATTTCAGGTAATTTCTGGCTGAAATTGAGGGACTTGAGCAAAACTCTGATAGGAGGCTGACAAAGGACTGCTGATGCTGTTGGAATCTGACCTCCCTGCACTCGAAATAGATTTTCTGGAGCTACAGAACTCCAATTGGTTCGCTTTCAACGGCGTTGGAAAGTAGACATCCCGAGATTTCCAGCAATATATAATAGTCCATACTTTATTCGGAAATTGACGACGTAACTTGGCGTTGAACGCCAAGTACATGCTGCTGTCTGGAGTTAAACGCCAGAAACACGTCATGGTCCGGAGTTGAACGCCCAAAACACGCTATAACTTGGAGTTCAACTCCAAGAAAAGCCTCAGCTCGTGGATAGATCAAGCTCAGCCCAAACATACACCAAGTGGGCCCCGAAAGTGGATTTATGCATCAATTACTTACTCATGTAAACCCTAGTAGCTAGTCTAGTATAAATAGGATAAGTTACTATTGTATTAGACATCTTTTGACAGTTTAATCTTTGACTGTTTTAGTCTTTGATCATTCGGTCTTTTGATCATTCAGGGGGCTGGCCATTCGGCCATGCCTGAACCTTTCACTTATGTATTTTCAACAGTGGAGTTTCTGCACACCATAGATTAAGGGTGTGGAGCTCTGCTGTACCTCAAGTTTCAATACAATTACTATTATTTTCCATTCAATTCTCTTTTATTCTTATTCCAAGATATACGTTGCATAAAAACTTGATGAATGTGATGATCCGTGACACTCATAATCATTCTCACCTATGAACGCGCGTGACTGACAACCACTTCCGTTCTACCTTAGGCCGGGCGCATATCTCTTAGATTTTCCTACAGAATCTTCGTGGTATAAGCTAGATAGATGGCGGCATTCATGGGGATCCAGAAAGTCTAACCTTATCTGTGGTATTCCGAGTAGGATCCTGGGAATCCGAAAAGTCTAACCTTGTCTGTGGTATTCCGAGTAGGATTCCGGTATTGAATGACTGTGACGAGCTTCAAACTCCTGAAGGCTGGGCGTGATGACAAACACAAAAGAATCAATTGATTCTACTCCAACCTGATTGAGAACCGACAGATGATTAGCCGTGCTGTGACAGAGCATTTGGACCATTTTCCCGAGAGGATTAAAAGTAGCCATTGATGATGGTGATGCCCTACATACAGCTTGCCATGGAAAGGAGTAAGAAGGATTGGATGAATGTAATAAAAAAGTAGAGATTCGAGAGGAGCACAGCATCTCCATACGCTTATCTGAAATTCCCACTATTGATTTGCATAAGTATTTCTATCCCTTTTTATTTTCTATTTATTATTAATTTTCGAAAACCATAACCATTTAATCTGCCTAACTGAGATTTACAAGGTGACCATAGCTTGCTTCATACCAACAATCTCTGTGGGATCGACCCTTACTCACGTAAGGTATTACTTGGATGACCCAGTACACTTGCTGGTTAAGTTGAACGGAGTTGTGAGCTTCTCTAACAGTGCCTGGAACTCTTGTATCACAATTTCGTCCACCATTTACCAAGAACAACTTGAAGATCATGAAGAACACTATGAATGCATGAATTTTCAAAAAATGCATAATAATTTTTTTAAAACATGCAATTGACACCAAACTTAAAAGTTGACTCAAGACTTGAACAAGAAACACAAAATATTTTTTATTTTAATGATTTTATGATTTTTTTTGTATTTTTATTATTTTTTTCGAAAATTATATTTTAAGAAAACGACAATAAAGAAAAATTTTTGAAATATTTTTGAAAACTTTTTTTTTTTGAAAAGAAAATTACCTAATCTGAGCAACAAGATGAACCGTCAGTTGTCCATACACAAACAATCCCCGGTAACGGCGCCAAAAACTTGGTGGACGAAATTGTGATTCGTGTACTTGTATGAAATTTAATTCGAGATAATAGCTCTTTACTATGTGTCGTCACAACTCCGTTCAACTAACCAGCAAGTGTACTGGGTCGTCCAAGTAATAAACCTTACGTGAGTAAGGGTCGATTCCACAGAGATTGTTGGTATGAAGCAAGCTATGGTCATCTTGTAAATCTCAGTCAGGCAGGTAGTAATTGATTATGGATTTTCGAAAATAAATAATAAATAATAAACGTAAGATAAAGATAAAGTTACTCATGTAATTCCATGGTTGGAATTTCAGATAGGCGTATGGAGATGCTGTGCTCCTCCTGAATCTCTGCTTTCCTACTGCTTTTATCCAATTTTATCACTCCCTTCTGTGGCAAGCTATATGTAGGGCATCACCGTTGTCACTGGCTACATCCCATCCTCTCAGTGAAAAAGGTCCAAATGCTCTGTCACAGCACGGCTAATCATCTGTCGGTTCTCAATCAGGTTGGAGTAGAATCCCTTGATTCTTTTGCGTCTATCACTAACGCCCAGCCTTCAGGAGTTTGAAGCTCATCACAGTCATTCAATTCTGGAATCCTACTCGGAGTACCACAGACAAGGTTAGACCTTCCGGATTCCCATGAATGCCGCCATCAATTCTAGCTTATACCATGAAGATTCTGATTAAGGAATCCAAGAGATATACGCCCGGTCTAGGGTAGAACGGAAGTGGTTGTCAATCACGCGCGGTCATAGGTGAGAATGATGATGAGTGTCACGGATCATCACATTCATCAAGTTGAAGTGCAACGAATATCTTAGAATAGGAATAATTCAAATTGGGTAGAAAATGATAGTAATTGCATTGAAGCTTGAGGTACAGCAGAGCTCCACACCCTTAATCTATGGTGTGTAGAAACTCCACCGTTGAAAATACATAAGTGAAAGGTTCAGGCATGGCCGAATGGCCAGCCCCCCAAAACGTGATCAATAGTCTCCTCAGATGAAGAATAATATAAAACTGAGACCAAAGATGTCTAATACAATAGTAAATTATCCTATTTATACTAGACTAGCTACTAGGGTTTACATGAGTAAGTAATTGATGCATAAATCCACTTCCGAGGCCCACTTGGTGTGTGTTTGGGCTGAGCTTGATCTATCCACGAGCTGAGGCTTCTTTTGGAGTTGAACGCCAAGTTGTAACGTGTTTTGGGCGTTCAACTCCGGGTCGTGACGTGTTTCTGGCGTTTTACTCCAGACAGCAACATGAAACTGGCGTTGAGCGCCAGTTTACGTCATCAATTCCCGAATAAAGTATGGACTATTAAATATTGCTGAAAAGCTCTAGATGTCTACTTTCCAACACCATTAAAAGAGTGCCATTTAGAGTTCTGTAGCTCCAGAAAATCTATTTCGAATGCAGGGAGGTCAGATTCCAACAGCATCAGCAGTCCTTTGTCAGCCTCCTATCAGAGTTTTGCTCAAGTCCCTCAATTTCAGCCAGAAATTACCTGAAATCATAGAAAAACACACAAACTCATAGTAAAGTCCAGAAATGTGAATTTAACATAAAAACTAATGAAAACATCCCTAAAAGTAGCTTGAACTTACTAAAAACTACCTAAAAACAATGCCAAAAAGCGTATAAATTATCCGCTCATCAATAGCCTCTAACACGAAACTTAGAATGGCTGCTTGAACTCAAACAAAAAAGAAAAATAGTGGTGATAAAATAGGAATAATCATGATTGTCTAGTGAAAATAAGTTAGCAAGGCGGAAGCTCATTCAAATAAAACACACAGAAATTAAAAACAAAACCAAAGTAAAGGCAAAATAAAGCAAAATAAACATGTTACTAATGTATTGGCATGGGGGAGTGGACCTTGCATGGGTGAAGTGTGGCATCACCAAACTTGGTGTGAGAACACCAAACTTAGTATGACACAATCAATGAAAGGCTGGGCCAAGTACCCAGTTAAATGCAGGCATCATGTTGGTGTAGCAACACCAAACGTAATTTATGAAATACATATGCAACATGAAGCATAGCAAAAAGAAAAATGAAAAGAAATTACCTAACGTTGGGTTGCCTCCCAACAAGCGCTTCTTTAACGTCACTAGCTTGACAATTGGCTCTTGAATTTTCTTACTCTTCTTCCAGTTGGTTAAGAAAAATGACTTCAGTGGACATGAGGAGAAAAATGATACCCACCAAAAAGTAACCCCCATACAACTCTCTGATTCACTAGGATCAAAGAAAGCATATTTAAGTGTTGAGGGAGAAGACTTCAATTCAAATGTGGGTGGTGCATTCAGATTTTTCTTTCAAGCTTGCATGCATTCTTCCTCCTTAATTATTGGAATGTGTAAGCATGGAGTGTGCATGGCTTCCACCTTTGTTTGTGCATCTTCCTCTCATAGCTTCTGAAGATATGGAATCCTAGGTTTATATTCCTCCACTACCTCCTTCCTTATTGGAAGTTCACTTGGTACAGGGGTCTTTTAGTTTTGCTCTTGCACTTCAAACTCCTCCTTTACAGCCTCATTTTGATCTTCATTATTCTTGCTAAGCACTATTCCACTCCTCAAGTTTATTGGTTTGCATCTTTCCCTTAAATTTGGAATTGTGTCACTGAAAAAGGTGTTGGTAGGCCTCTCAGCAATTTGTCTGGCTATTTGATCCATTTGAACTATTAAGTTTCTGATGGAGGCCTTGATTTCCTGCATGAAGCTAATTGTGTTTTTGGCGAGTTCAGCTAAGGCTAATGATAAACCACTATTTTATGGTTTATCTTGTGTCTAAATTGAGTGGATTCATCAAGTCTTTACCCACTTATTCATATGATTTGCATAGTTTTACAACTCCTTCCTAGTCTTGATCTATGGTTGGAAACTTACTTTCTAAAGATCTTTAATTTGTGTATTTCAATTCTCCTTTGTACCACTCGATGTCGTGATTCGTGTGTTAAGTGTTTCAGACTTTGACTTAGAGAATGGAGAGGAAGCTTGCAAAAATGGAAGGAACACAAGAAACTAAGAAGATGACCAGCGAGCATCGATGCGCGCGCGTGGCTCATGCGAGCGCACGGAATGGAGAAAGTTGCAGTGACGCGTGTGCGTGCCTGACGCGTACGCGCGGATTGGAGTCTGCACAAATGACATGCACGCGTTGACGACGCGGACGCGCGATAAGGAAAATCGTCGAATGACGCACACGCGTGACCGACGCGTACGCGTGACTGATGTGTACGCGTGACATGCGCGATCTGCAAAAATAACAGAAAACACTGGGGACGATTTTGGACCGCGTTTTGACCCAGTTTTTGGCCCAGAAACACAGAATAAAGCTAGGGATCGTGCAGAGACTCAGGGAGACATCAACGCATTCTCATTAGGATAGTTTTAGGATTTTAGATCTGAATCTAGAGAGGAACTACTCTTCCTCTAGGTTCCCTTTACATTCATAGTTTATTAGTTCTATGCTTTTTGCTTTGGATATTGAAGAGTCATCACCTCCGTTGAAGATACTATTCTTGTTTGTTTCCTTACTTGCTCTTTTATTTATTCCATATTTTTAATTCTTGCTTAAAGTGGTAATTGGATTATTTTCATGGATTGTTGATATAGAGGATTACTTTTATTTTTAATTAATTTTCAGTCTCTATTTTATTTAATTTATTATGTCTTCTTCTTATATTTTTCTGAGTATTATATTCATGTCAATGGAGTAGATTTCCTACTTGACATGGGGGTTGATTAAAAGGAGACAGTTGAGTTGGAAGGCTTAAGTGAAGGTTAAACTGGAAGTTGTTGGCTAGTTCTGTATTTACTAACACTAGACCTTCCCAAGGGAGAGGAGTAGGATTTGTGAATAAGAGTTAGCTCAATCAGTTGACTTTCCTTTATTTAGTAAGAGTTAACTAAGTGAAAATAACAACTTTTTTGATACTACACCTAAGAGATCCCAACAAGGAAAGAACTTCCAATTGATCATTCCCCTAGTCAAGGCCTTTCTTTATTTAGAATATTAATAATCATTCTTAGTTTTTATTTCTTTAATTTACGACTATTTAATTGCTCATTATCCAAACTCAAACTCTCTGGAAAACCCCTAATTAATAAATTAGCATTCTCTCTGCAACTCGTTGGGAGACGACCTGCGATTCATACTCCAAATATTTTTCATTCTAATTTTGTGACAATTCTTTTAAATTGATACGCGGAATCTTCGTTGGTTAAGAACTATACTTGCAACGTCGTTTCCTCTATAAACTCTTAATCGGTGATTTTTCGCCACGTCAGCTAGCTCTAGAGATGATGGTTCTTGATAAGAATAAAGAGAGGATGGTTCTTGATATGAATAGAGAGATGATGGTTATTGGTATGAGTAAGGAGATGATGGTTCTTAATAGATAGAATATGAAACACTGAAGTTTCCTTGGTCTTAACTTTTCTAACCAAAATCCGGATAGTTCCTTCATCCATAGTAATATAAATCATTCTTTGAGTGTGAACAGTAACCAATCGATGCTTTGATATATTTGTTGAGTGATTTCAATTTTACAAGGCAAGTGTGGATTGAAGGAGTGGGAAAAAAGCATGCAAAAGTGAAGAATCCATGAAGAAATGAAGTTTGGAGTATTTCAAGATCATGCGTATGCACAATCATACATGCGTACGCACGTTTGTAAATTCGTGCAACCATACGTACGCATGGTCAGGCGTGCATACGCACGACTGTGATCACGTGAGTTCATTTAATGCAACATGTGGATTGCAATTTCAGCGCTTCTAAAACTCAAATTAACTCATTTTTGAAGTAGTTGAAACCAAATTCAAGAAAGAACAAAGGAAGAGCAATTAGGGTAGCTTAAGAACATGTTTTAGGGTAATTTTCTGGAAAGAGAAGCTTCCTTTTCTCTTTAAAATTTAGGGTTCTTAGATCAATTTCTCTTTAGTTTTAGTATTTAATTCTTGTTTAAATGTAATTTCATTTATATGCTCCATTACCTTAATTCTCCTAATTTTTCTTGTTAATTTCTCATTTTTGTCATTTTTAGTTCATGAACGCTTGTTAATTTCAATTTCATTTAATGCAATTTGATGTTATATGTTTCCTTTATGCTTGTTTTAGTGTTATTTTTATCTTACAATTGTTAGCTTTAGATTTTATTAATTCTTGCTATTTTAGCATGCTTTCATTTTATACCTTCCAAGTGTTTGTGAAAATGTCTCTCTTAGTTTTAGAGTAGATTTTGAGCATTCTTGACTTGGAATTAGAAAATTAGGTGATCTTGAGTCATTAATGTCCAATTTAGATTGGTAATTTATTAGAATGGTTAGTTAATCTTCTTTCCATTGATATTACTTATGGATTGTGATTAACTATATTCACTCGACTTTTTTTTCGATGTTGGAGATAACGAAGTAGAATTACTCTAGGTAATTGTTGTGTTATGATTAATGATTATGATAGAAAACCTTAATTTTTAATCCTTGTTAGGAAGATCTCTTTAGTATTTGTTATCTTTAGTTATTTGCTTTACTTTTTTGTCATTTAAATTCTTATCTGTAAACTGTCTAATTCTCATCACCAATAACACGCATATCTCATTATAATTCTTTTAAGAAATGATCAGAAATCTAATACTTTCGGTTTTTATTAGTTTGTACTTGTAACAAGTAAAATTAAACTTTAATAAAAAATTCATTATTGATCTAGACTATATTTATTACAACAAGATTCTGTTTTATTGAAAAATTTTAGATCGACATTAATTCTTGCCGTCAACACGACAAGAAATACAAAAGTGAATGGAAATAATAACATACCCAACTCAGCTCTGGCAAACTGAATTTTATCACACTAGTGATTTTTTTTTTCAAAAAGAAAAGAAAATACAAAAGACAGATTAAATTATTTTGAAAGAGCTAGCAAGCAAGCTAAGACCATCATCTTCATCCCTTGTTTTCAAATATCTTCCCAAAAGTATTTGATAAAATCTTTCATGTGGTCTACCTGAAAGTGCATGTACACCACAACACCATATCCATTATCACCATCTTCGTCAGGCATTAGAGCAATAACCCCTCTGTCATAAGGACACACACCACCAGGACCAAAATAAAACGGCTTCCCCAACCCAAAATCAGCCTCATAAAACGGCATGCTCATCCAACTGCCAAGTATAATGTTAGGATTCCCAAAGAAAGGCACATCAGCTCTATACTCACCTTTCTCCAAATAAGGTGTTCTAATCAGATCCCAACGGTTTTCAAACCCTGCCACGTAATGCATTTGGGATTTAACAAACTCGTGATTCGACACTTTATTAACAGCTTCCCTTATTTTCTGCGATGCGTAACTGATTGGTTGAGTGGTGATTTCTTTAGCGTAGCAAGTTGGGGTAACCGTCGGACCCAACGCGTTTCCGAAGTAGTTTTGAGGAAGTGGCGGATTCAATCTGTTGCGAATATCGACGTTGAATTTAACGACCGTTGGTTGATTCTCTTCAAGATTACGAGCTTTGCAAGCGCATCTCCATATATGTGCGCTGATAATTTCGAATCTGCTGTACGGTCTCGGAGATGGGTTATGAGGAGCGTTACCGTTTCCGTTTGCGGTTACATTTGCATTTGCATTCTTTTTGAGCTTCTGGACGTGTTCTGGTGTGAGTTTTAACAGCGCGAAGGTCGTCTTCTTCTTTTGCTCTTCGATGTTGTCGGTTCTTCCGAGGATGAGCGGCAGAGGCTTGAACTCCGGGTGGTCGAACCGGGGTTGAGTTAATGGCCCGGTTGGTTTGAGCACGGTTCGGTCGAGAAACGGAAGCTCGCTTGGATCTAGCTTCGCACCTCGAGTGAGCTTCGCCCATGAGTTGATGAAGCGAATGGCGGCCAGGCCGTCGCCTAATGGATGAGAAAAAAGGATTCCGACTGCAAAGCCGCCATCGCCGCCGTGGAACTTTGTCACCTGTGCCAAGAACAAAGGAAGCTCGTTTATTTGACGAGAGTAGTCAACAGCTGGGATGAGTTCTTTGATGCTGGGTTCATTTGGAGTGAAGTCTCCATATTCCGCCATTGATTTCTTCGATTCAGCTTCGAGAAGCAATACCCCCTTTGCGTTGCAATCGAGTTCCAAACGGCCACCGTCCGTCCAACTCAGCCTCCCGGCTAATGGATAGTAGTGAACGAGAATCTCGCTGAGAGAATCTCGCATTCGCTCAACGAGGACATTGACATCGACGACAGTGTTGTTGTTCTGTTTTGGGTTGTAAACGTAGATTGAAGGTGTATGACTCCATCGCCAAAGTTGGTCGTTGTCTGATAGCCATAGAAGACCCTTTGGAGTTTCTTCTTTTGGGATCACTGTATGAGTACCTAAGATTGTTACCATTGTTTCAGTCTCTCTTGTGTCTAAAGGCTTCGTTGATTGCTATATAAAACTATGTATAGCGGTGAAGGGGACTATAATAGTAACGGCCAAAGCTAGTGTGAGTCAAGCTATTTTCTTCCTCATGAGAAACGTGCGTGGGCCACTGAACTTGTGACGCTTGTTCATGATTGTCTCCACAAGCTCAGGCATGTGTTAGACATAGGTTTGTGTAGCTTTTTCAGCCTTAATGAGGGTGGATATCGGTTATTCATTAATTATTTAATTAAGTTGTTGGACATTAACGGCAGTGGACCTTATGTAACTCTTTTGTCGTTTGGTTGTGATATTATTGGTAACGCTGTTTTTTACTGTTTTTGACATGAAAGTTAGATTTGGCTTGGTAATGTGTGGATGGAAAATGAATTGGGTTGTGAATATTGTTTGACGAGAAATTATAGCTATTGGTGTAAATTGTTAAAAGTTTTATCTGGAGAAAAAAAATAAGTCTTTGACCTTTTGATCTAAAGACATTTAAATTTTTAACGATTTAAAAATACATTTAATTCATTGACCTTTTTAAAATTTGGATACATCAATTCTTCTGTTTACTTGGGGATCTAACGAAAACATCAAACATGACTTCTGTTGTCTTGGTCTGGCCGATATACGGATACACACGTGAGAGAATTTTTAAAATGGGACAAACTAGACCCAATGATTGATATGTCCAAATTTTGAGAAAATCAAGAATTTAAATATATTTTCAAATTCTCAAGGATATAAATGTCCGCAGGCCAAAAGTTTAAGGACCTATTTATTCTTTCTCAAAAAAAAAAAAAGAAATTGCATCGTTGTTTAGTAAAAATTAGGAGTGGCAAAGCGGGTCAACCCGTTCTGTCCTGTCCCATTCCGTCCCATCCCACCAAAATTCGTCTTAATCGGTCTGTCCCGTCAAAAGACGGTCTGGCGGGCCACCTGTCTTCTCCTTTTTTCTATATAAAAAGATTTCAAAATAATATATTAATATTATAAATATCAACAAGTAGAACCAGAAATAGAAAAATATAAAATAGAAATATAATATATAACAAATTCAATATGAACATTAAAACATAAGCAATAGAAAAACAGAGAACATGCACATTTTAACAATAAACAAACAGAACAGTCCTCCTATCTCCTAGTACCACAAATCAAAAAATAAAAAAATAAAAAATTAAGAAAATAGAAAAATAGACAATGCTTAGTTACCGTCATTGAAACACCGTCCGCTACAGATTTGAGAGAGGGATTTATAGGCCGTCTGAGTTGTTGGCTGTGGACTCGAGAGAGGAAGAGTAATGTCGCGTCGCCGTTGGTGCGAGAGAGGAAGAGCCGTGTCGCATGTCGCCAGTACAAGAGAGGGAGAGCCGAGTCTTCATTGCCGCCAATAATTCTGCTGTAAACTGGGCGAGGGAGACAGAGATATGACAGAGAGAGGGAGAGAGAGAGGGCAAGCGAGCCAAAAAATACAAAGAGCCAAGTCATCATTGCCGGCTTGCCACCAGTACGCCGTTTATTCCGAATGCATCTGTCGATCAAAATATTAAGCTGCATTTGTTTACAGGGACGAGACACTGAGATAGGGACACATAGATACAAAACTCTGTTTGACAAATGAGACATGGACAGAGACATTGTGTTCAAAGACACTGAATTAATGTATTTTATGTCCATCCTAATAGGAAGGACACATGGACACTAACAAGGGACACAACTTATTTTTTATTTTTTCTTTCATTATTCTTGTTCATTTTTCATAATTATACCTTTTATTATTATATTTTTCTTCTCAAATTTTTTGAATGAGAAAAATGAGAATAAATCTACTTTATTACCAAACAGAACATAAGAACACTAAATTCTGTGTCTTTGTTCTTTATGTATTATTCTTATTAGTGTCTTGTCTTGTTCTGTTTTCAAAAACAAATACAGCCTTAGAGTCAGGGTATAGGGATGAGAGGGAGTGAGTTCAGTGACAAAGATGCCAAGAAGGGGACTGGGAGAGTGATGTCGACTGTGCAGTGAATGAAGAGTGAAAATTAAAAATCCTAATTGATAAATTTTCAATTTATATGAGGTATAAAATTACTAAAATACACTAAAAAAAATAATCATAGCCCATTGGACCAGCTCACTTCGCCCCGCCCTGTTAGAACCCACCAGTTTGACAGTATGGATTTGATGGGTTTTTAAAAAATGGCGGGCTCAAAATCTCGTCTTAATCTATTTTTTTTTTTTTTTTGCAGTTAGGCGATTTGACCTTACGAAATTTGACTTATTTTGCCATCACTACCACTAGTAAAAAAAAAAAAGTATGTATGAGATAAATAGAGTAGTCATTGGTGCATGTTATGAAAAGACTCTATTTATTATAGTTAAAATTTTGTAGAATTAAATCGTAATTTAATAATTAAGATTTAGGACTTATTTTTCATTAATTATTAACACAAAAAATTATTTAAAATACTTTATAAAATTAATGAAGAGTTTAAAAACGGTCCAAATATTAATATTAATTTACATGTTAATGTGAATAAAATTCGGAAATCATCTAGTATTTACTTGTATGAATGTAGAAAATAAAAAAATAAAACATAATAATTATTGTTTTATGTTACAAATTAAAAAAAAATATGTGCTAAGATTTTTGTATTGACATTATTATTATTATTGTTGTTGTTATTATTCTTCTTATATCCTTGACCCAATAGCACTTTCACTTAGTCCCAACCCCTCTCTCTTTTTTGGTAATCGCCCCAACTCTTATGTTATACCATTAACCCATAGTATCCCCTAAAATTGACAGCATTCATTTTTTAAGACTCCAAACTCATCACTTAACAAAAACATATAACTTAAAATTAAAAGTTGTGCATCATTTTAGCCTTTTAAATTAAATGATATATATTAAATTAATTCTTTTATTATTATTTTTATTTTTTAATATAAAATTCTCAATATCTTTAGATATACAAATTTTAATGTTATTGAACTAGTGAGCATGATGAACAAGCTTTTTTTAATCACTTCGTTAGAAATGACATAGTAATAATGTACTCGCCGATCATTTCATTCATAACCATTATTAATTGAACTGTCTTCACAGTCTAATTTTGCATGTATCTTATCTTCTTCACCTTAGATTTTATGTTGGTATTTTAGGAATAAAAGTTACAAACTATAGATAAAGTTATTAGAGAGATAATTAATACAATTAATATATATATATATATATATATATATATATATATATATATATATATTACTGTCCTATTTTAAATTTTTTTAAAATTTATTTTATTTATATATTCTAAAATTATTTTTATCAATAATATAAATTTTAGGCAATACCATCTTATTCATTATATATAGGATAAAGTATTTTCTTTTGTCCCTAATCTTGGGTCAAAATCAAAATTATTCTCAACTTTTTTTTATTAAAATCATTTTCAATGTTGCAAAATGTTATAAAATAATTCTTCTGTCCGTAAACAATATTTTTGAACAATTTTACCCTTAAATAAAAATAAAGAACTCTCTCTACCCTCACCACTAACCTCTGCATCATCATCACCATCACCTCGCTATAACTACAAGATAAATCAATAATCCAGTAACAGCAATAATGAGCGGATCATTTATACGCTTTTTGGCATTATTTTTTAGGTAGTTTTTAGCATGTTTTAGTTACTTTTTATCATATATTTAATAGTTTTTATAAAAAAATCACATTTCTGGACTTTACTATGAGTCTGTGTATTTTTCTGTAATTTCGGGTATTTTCTGGCTGAAATTGAGGGACCTGAGCAAAAATCTGATTCAGAGACTGAGAAATGACTGCAGATGCTGTTGGATTCTGACCATCCTGCACTCGAAGTGAATTTCCTGGAAAGTAGACATCTTGAGCTTTCCAGCAATGTATAATAGTCCATACTTTGCCCGAGATATGATGGCCCAAACTGGCGTTAAACGCCAGCTAAAGACCCTTTTCTGGCGTAAAATGCTAGAATTGGCACCAAAACTGGAGTTAAACGCCCAAACTGGCACCCAAGCTGGTGTTTAACTTCAAGAATGGTCTATGCACGTGAAAGCTTCAAAGCTCAGCGCAACACTCACCAAGTGGACCCCGGAAGTGGATTTCTGCACTATCTGCACTTAGTTACTCATTTTCTGTAACCCTAGGTTACTAGTTTAGTATAAAACTACTTTTAGAGATTCATTTTGGAACTTATGACATTTTTACATTTCATATTGTATCTTCCACGACATGAGTCTCTAAACCCCATAGGTGGGGGTGAGGAGCTCTGCTGTGTCGCAATGGATTAATGCAATTATTATTGTTTTCTATTCAATCACACTTGATTCTATTCTAAGATATTCACTCGTACTTTAAAGTAGAGAATATGATGATCCGTGACACTCATCATTATCATCAACCTTATGAATGCGTGCCTAACAACCACTCCTGTTCTATCTGAGCTCAACATAGTCATTGGGCGACAGCTTGAGTGCGTATCTCTTGGGTCTCTGATCCACGGACCGAGTTCGTGAGATTAGAACCTTCGTGGTAGAGGCTAAAACCAATTGGCAACATTCCTGTGATCCTGAAAGTCTAAACCTTATATATGGTATTCCGAGTAGGATCTGGAAGGGATGACTGTGAGGAGCTTCAAACTCACGAATGTTGGGCGCAGTGACAGTGTGCAAAAGGATAGAGAGATCCTATTCCGACACAAGTGAGAACTGACAGATGATTAGCCGTACGATAGCTGTGCCTGGTATTTTTCATCCGAGACGAGAAATCCGACAGTTGATTAGCCGTGCAGAAACTGTACTTGGACCATTTTCACTGAGAGGATCATACGTTCTACCATGGATGGAAGCCATGCGTGTTTGGAAAAGAAGACAATAGGAAAGTAGAGATTCAGATGACAGAGCATCTCCAGAACCTCAACCTGTTCCTCATTACTGAATCACAAGTATCATTTATTTCATGTTATTTACTTTTCATAAACAAAATCATTTTTATCATTAATCTCCTGACTAAGATTTACAAGATAACCATAGCTTGCTTCAAGCCGACAATCTCCGTGGGATCGACCCTTACTCACATAAGGTATTACTTGGACGACCCAGTGCACTTGCTGGTTAGTTGTGTGGAGTTGTGAAAAGCGTGATCACAATTTCGTGCACCAAGTTTTTGGCGCCGTTGCCGGGGATTGTTTGAGTTTGGACAACTGACGGTTCATCTTGTTGCTTAGATTAGGAATAATTTATTTTTGTTGGTTTAGAGTTTTCTGTTTGAGTCTAGTTTCATATTTTAAGTTTGGTGTCCTTTGTGTTTTTGTTTTCTTAAAAATTTTCAAAATTTGTTCTTGGTGTTCATCTTGATCTTCAAAGTGTTCTTGGTGTTCATCTTAACATTCAAAGTTTTCTTTCCTTTGTTTTGATCTAAAAATTCTAAGTTTGGTTTCATTTTACTATTTTTCTCTTTCCTCATTAAATTCAAAAAAGTATCTTTTTCCTTTATTTACTCATCATTTTTGAACTCATTAGGTTGACTTAGTCAAAATTTTTAAAATTTGGTAGTTTCTTGTTAGTCAAGTCAAGATTTCAATTTTTAAAATTTTATCTTTTTAAATCTTTTTCAAAATAAATTCTTTTTCAATTTTCTTTTTATATTTTTCGAAAATCTTTTATAAAATTTTTTAAAATCCTTTTTCTTTTTAAACTTTCGAATTACTTGTCCCATTTTATTAGTTTGATTGAAAAATTTTAAGTTTGGTATTTTCTTGTTAAGAAAGTTTTAATCTTTAAAATTTTAAATCATATATTTTCCAAATATTTTCTTTTCTTACAAGTATTAATTTTCAAGTATCTTTAATTTTAGGACATATCTTTTTCAAAACTTCCTAACCACTTTCTCTCTCCTCATTTTTTCGAAAATCCACACAAAAAGTTTTTTGCAAATCTTGTTAATTAATTAATTAGTTTAGTTTTATAATTTCTTTTATTTCTTTTTCCCTTCTTAATTTTCGAAACTTATATTCAATTTTTCATTTATTTTATCTTTTTTTATTTCGGTTTTCAAAAAAAAAAGAGAGAAAATTGTTTATTTGCAATTCACATCATCTCCCTTTCTCCATTATGTATCTAAGTGGAAATGAACAGTCCAGAAGACTCTGGAGTCATATGCTAACCCCATTACTGCTTCATATGGAAGTAGTATCCATATACCCTCCATCAGAGCCAATAATTTTGAGTTAAATCCTCAGCTCATTATCATAGTGCAGCAAAATTGCCAGTATTCCGATCTTCCACAAGAAGAATGGTGCACGAAATTGGAAATCGCAATTCTTCACAACTTCGCACAACTAACCAGCAAGTGCACTGGGTCGTCCAAGTAATACCTTAGGTGAGTAAGGGTCGATCCCACGGAGATTGTTGGCTTGAAGCAAGTTATGGTTATCTTGTAACTCTTAGTCAGGATATCAATTATAATTATCAGTTGACTTGCAAATGAACAAAAGAGCATGAAATAAATACTTGTTATGCAGTAATGGAGAATTTGTTGGAGTTTTGGAGATGCTTTGTCTTCTGAATCTCTGCTTTCTTCCTGTCTTTGTCTTCATGCACGCAAGTTCCCTCCCATGGCAAGCTGTATGTTTGGTGGGTCACTGTTGTCAATGGCTACCATCCATCCTCTTAGTGAAAATGGTCCAGGTGCGCTGTCACCGCACGGCTAATCATCTGTCGGTTCTCACTCATGTTGGAATAGGATCCATCGATCCTTTTGCGTCTGTCACTATGCCCAACCCTTGTGAGTTTGAAGCTCGTCACAGTCATCCAATCTCTGAATCCTACTCGGAATACCACAGACAAGGTTTAGACTTTCCGGATTCTCAAGAATGCTTCCAATGGATTCTAGCTTATACCACAAAGACTCTGATTAAGTGATCTAAGAGATACTCATTCAATCTAAGGTAGAACGGGGTGGTTGTCAGGCATGCGTTCATAGGTTGAGAATGATGATGAGTGTCACAGATCATCACATTCATCATATTGAAGTGCGAATGAATATCTTGGATAGAAACAAGCGTGTTTGAATAGAAAATAGAAATAATTGCATTAATCCATCGAGACACAACAGAGCTCCTCACCCCCAACAATGGAGTTTAGAGACTCATCCCATCAAAAAGTACAAAGTTCAGATCTAAAAATATCATGAGGTACAGAATAAATCTCTAAAAGTTGTTTAAATACTAAACTAGTAACCTAGATTTACAGAAAATGAGTAAACTAAGATAGATAGTGCAGAAATCCACTTTTGGGGCCCACTTGGTGTGTGCTAGGGCTGAGACTTGAGCTTTTCACGTGCTTGGGCTGTTTCTGGAGTTAAACGGCAGGTTGTAACCTGTTTTGGGCGTTTAACTCCAACTTGTAACCTGTTTCTGGCGTTTAACGCCAGAATGGAACATGGAACTGGCGTTAAATGCCAGTTTACGTCATTTATCTTCGCGCAAAGTATGGACTATTATATATTTCTGGAAAGCCCTAGATGTCTACTTTCCAACACAATTGAGAGCGCGCCAATTTAACTCTTGTAGCTCTAGAAAACTCATTTCGAGTGCAGGGAGGTCAGAATCCAACAACATCAGCAGTCCTTTTTTAGCCTGAATCATATTTTTGCTCAGATCCCTCAATTTTAGCCAGAAAATACCTGAAATCATAGAAAAACACACAAACTCATAGTAAAGTCCAGAAATATAAATTTTTCATGAAAACTAGTAAAAACATACTAAAAAGTAGCTAGAACCTACTAAAAACTACCTAAAAACAATGCCAAAAAGCGTATAAATTATCCGCTCATCACAACACCAAACTTAAATTGTTGCTTGTCCCCAAGCAACTAAAAATCAAATAGGATAAAAAGAAGAGAATATACTATAAATTCCAAAATATCAATGAAGCTTAGTTCTAATTAGATGAGCGGGACTAGTAGCTTTTTGCTTCTGAACAGTTTTCGTATCTCACTTTATCCTTTGAAGTTTGGAATGATTGGCATCTATAGGAACTCAGAATTCAGATAGTGTTATTGATTCTCCTAGTTTAGTATGTTGATTCTTGAACACAGCTACTTTATGAGTCTTGGCCATGGCCCTAAGCACTTTGTTTTCCAGTATTACCACCGGATACATAGATGCCACAGACACATAACTAGGTGAACCTTTTCAGATTGTGACTTAGCTTTGCTAAAGTCCCTAATTAGAGGTGTCCAGAGTTCTTAAGCACACTCTTTTGCTTTGGATCATGACTTTAACCACTCAGTCTCAAGCTTTTCACTTGGACCTGCATGCCACAAGCACATAGTTAGTGACAGCTTGATTTAGCCGCTTAGGGCTGGATTTATTTCCTTGGGTCTTCCTATCCATTGATGCTCAAAGCCTTGGATCTTTTTTACCCTTGCCTTTTGGTTTTAAGGGCTATTGGCTTTTTCTGCTTGCTTTTTCTTTTTCTTTTATATTTTTTTCGCCATTTTTTTTGCAAGCTTTTGTTATTCACTGCTTTTTCTTGCTTCAAGAATCAATTTTATGATTTTTCAGATTATCAATAACATTTCTCTTGTTCATCATTCTTTAAAGAGCCAACAATTTTAACATTCATAAAATTCAATATAAAAATATGCACTGTTCAAGCATTCATTCAGAAAACAAAAAGTATTGTCACCACATCAATATAATTAAACTAATTTCAAGGATGAATTCGAAACTCATGTACTTCTTGTTCTTTTGTTTTTAGAACATTTTTCATTTAAGAGAGGTGAAGGATTCATGGAGTTATTCATAGCTTTAAGACATAGACACTAGACAATAATGATCATGTAGTAAAGACACAAAACATAGACAAACATAAAGTATGAAAATAAAAAAACAGAAAAATAAGAACAAGGAAGTTAAGGAATGAGTCCACCTTAGTGATGGCAGCTTGTTCTTCCTCTTGAAGATCTAATGGTGCTCCTGTTCATATCCAGGGTCGAGCTATCCGACACGGGATGTCTATAGACAAAGCGACCGACCTCTTCAGGTCAGGACAAACTGACCTCTTCTCAAAGAGCTCGGCCAAGTCACCAGGAAAGCCCAAAGAAGGGCCCAAATGGAGGACCGTGCACCAAAGCCCAAGGCAGTCCAAGCCTACAAGGAGAAAGGCGGTTCCCTTGAAAAGATAAGGTGACCCTACTCAAAAGATAAAGATAAGATAAGATAACTAACTTATCTTATCTGAAGGTCGCTCTACACTATTATAAATACACTGGAGCACCCAGGTATAACTCATACTCTAATTCTACATAAAAAACCTGCTCAATACCCTTGCTAACTTAAGCTTCGGAGTCTCTTGCAGGTACCACCAACCTCCGGTGACAAAGGATCAGCAGCATTGTCAGTCCAACAAACCGAACACGTCATCTCCGATCAGCACAGAAGATCTCGTCCGAGATTGACCTACAGTTTCAGGTAACCCTCAAAACATTGGCGCTGTTGCCGGGGAACCTGGAAGTCATCCCATCACCATGGCGGACAACCATGACAACGATCATAATTCATACCTGGAGGATAGAACACCGCATAAAAATGCGAAAACTACCCCAGAGAATACTCCTCAGCTTAACAACAAAAAGAATTCAAACTTGGAAGCCATGGAGATACTTCAAGACCGTCTAAAATAACTTGAGGAAGACGCTCTACGTCAACGAGAGGCTAAGAAAGACTTACAGAAGGATATAAGGCGACGTTGGGAATTGGAGGACAAATTCCTAAAACTCGAAGCCGATCTCAAGACCAAAGCCAACCGATCCCCTCATGAGGACAGCTCCCACAAGGAACTAGATCCATTCACCAGGGAGATTATGAAGACCAAAATCCCTAAAGACTTTAAAGCTCCAGATATGACACTATACGACAGCACTACGGATTCCGGCTATCACCTCAGCAACTTCAGAAGTAGAATGTACCTCACTAACGCCTCAGATGCAGTTCATTGCAAAGCCTTTCCAAATACTTTAACAAAGATGGCAATCCAATGGTTCGACAATCTACCTCCTAGGTCCATCTCAAGTTTCGACGACTTAGCTAAGAAGTTTTCGGTCAGATTTTGCATCCAAAAAGATAAGGCTAAGCACACTCTAAGTCTATTGGGAATCAGGCAAGGAGAACGGGAAACTCTCCGCAACTACATAGAAAGATTCAACAAAACATGCCTAGACATACAGAACTTGCCAACAGAGGCTGCCATTATAGGCCTCATCAACGGGTTGCGAGAGGGACCTTTTAGCCAATCTATATCAAAAAAGCACCCCACATCTCTGAACGAAGTACAAGAACGAGTAGAAAAATATATTAACATGGAGAAAAATTCTCAACTAGGAGAGACCTCAAAATCTGGACTCACCTCCCGGGATAAAGACAAAGAATCCAAAAAGAAGGAAGATCGGCATGGAGAAAAAATAAAAAATATCACAATTACACTCCCCTTCGGGTGTCTCTCGTGGACGTCTACAGAGAAGCATGCAACACTGAAAGAATACCCCCAGCTCGACCACTCAAAGGTAAAAAAAGAGGAGGAAATCGGGCTGAATATTGTGAATACCATCGAATCCGCGGACATTCCACCAATGAATGTTTTGACTTAAAAAATTTCATCAAAAAACTAGTAAGAGAGGAGAAGCTAGATTCGTTTCTGGCCACTCAGGAAGATGAACAAAGAAAAAGAAGAAGGGAAGAAGATATCGGACGAACTGAGAAGTCACCCCGTACACCAGAAAGACACGTCCACATGATACACAGGGGATTTACGGGAGGAGGAGTCTTCAAATCATCTCGCAAAAGATATCTTAAAGAGGTATATCATGTCGAAGGGAAGGAGGAAGCACCCGACATTCCCCCAATTACCTTCACCAAAGAAGATGCATCGGGTATAATCTTAGGACACGACGATCCCATGGTCATCATTGTTATACTGGCGAATGCAAACCTCCATCGCACATTGATAGACCAAGGGAGTTCCGCTGACATCTTGTTCAAAACTGCCTTCGACAAACTCGGCTTAGAAGAAAAAGAACTCAGAGCATATCCGAACAGCCTGTTCGGACTAGGAGACGCCCCGGTTCAACCGCTGGGATACATCTCATTGCACACAACCTTTGGAAAGGGAAACCAGTCAAAAACACTCAAGATAGATTACATCGTGGTCGACGTAGGCTCAGCCTATAATGCCTTAATAGGCCGAACAACATTAAATCAGCTCGGTGCAATAGTCTCAACTCCACATTTATGCATGAAATTCCCAACCCCAGAAGGGATAGCTTCAATAAAATCAGACAGAAGATGGCACGCTGCTGTTACAATGAAAGTCTAAACCTTAGAAGTGGAGGAAAAGAAGTCTACACAATCGAGCTCGGTGGAGTTCAGAGGCCGGAAGAACTCCGCCCACAAGCTGAAGGTGAAATAGAGAAAATCCAGATCGGGGATACCCTAGACCAAATGACCAATATCGGCACACTCCTCAAAGGAGCCATAAAAGAAACACTCATACAGTTTTTACGAGATAACGTCGACCTCTTTGCGTGGAAGGCCGCAGACATGCCAGGCATAGATCCCAAGCTAATGTACCACAAGCTAGCAGTCTACCCAGGATCTCAGCCGGTACAACAGAGGCATAGAAAGCTGGGACCAGAACGCTCTCAAGATGTGGAAGAGCAGGTACAAGCTCTACTGGAGGCAGGTTTCATAAGAGAAGTCAAATACCCACTATGGCTTGCTAACGTCGTCTTGGTGAAAAAATTAAACGGGAAGTGGCGAATGTGCATTGACTACACTAATCTCAACAAAGCCTGCCCAAAAGATCCTTATCCATTCCCCAGCATCGACGCACTGGTCGACGCCTCCTCCGGATATAAATACCTCTCTTTTATGGATGCATACTCAGGATACAACCAAATCCCAATGTACCCACCCGACCAAGAGAAAACCTCATTCTTAACCCCAAAGGCAAATTACTGCTACATTGTCATGCCCTTCGGTCTTAAAAATGCAGGAGCCACTTATCAAAGATGAATGAATAAAGTTTTTTTGGACCACATCGGAAAAATCATGGAAGCTTACGTGGACGACATGCTAGTAAAGACACGAAGCGAAGAGATGTTATTATCTGATCTGACCCAAGTATTCGACACTATAAGACGGCACGGTATGCGACTCAATCCCGTAAAATGCACCTTCGCAGTAGAAGCTAGTAAATTCTTGGGTTTTATGATCACACAGGGAGGAATCGAGGCAAACCCAGATAAATGCCGGACCATACTCGACATGAAAAGTCCGACTTGTGTCAAAGAGGTACAACAACTCAACGGGAGGTTGGCAGCCTTGTCCAGATTCCTGGCCGGATCGGCAATAAGATCTCTCCCCTTCTACGCTACTCTAAGGAAAGGAAAGAAGTTCGAATGGACAGCGGAGTGCGAGCAAGCCTTCCAAGATTTTAAAAGATTCCTGGGACAGCCACCTATACTAACTCGACCCCGGGAAGGAGAGCCACTCATAGTGTACCTCACGGTCGGAAGTCGAGCGATAGCCTCAGCACTAGTTCGAGAAGACGAGAGTGGGCAACAACCCGTATACTTCATCATCAAAGCATTACAAGGATCCGAGCTAAACTATCAGAAAATAGAAAAATTTGCTTATGCTCTCATACTAACATCACGACGACTTCGCCCATACTTTCAAGCCCACACCATTAAAGTTTGGACCAACCAGCCCATAAAAGGAATCTTACAGAAAACAGACCTGGCGGGCCGAATCTTGTAATGGGCAGTCGAGTTGTCCGAATTTAATCTTCAATACGAAGCTCGGAATATGAGGCACTACTAGCTGGTTTGAAGCTGGAAAGGGAGGTTGGAGCTCAAAAACTTATCATCTTCAACGACTCACAGGTAGTTACTTCACAAATAGCAGGAAGCTACCAAGCCAAAGACCCCACTATGAAAAAGTACTTGGACAAAACCAAAGAACAACTCGGACAACTCGGGGAATATGAGATCTGTCACATACCCCGAGAACAAAATACCCGAGCTGACGCACTCTCAAAACTAGCCAGCACCAAACCATGGGGCAACAATAGAAGCCTCATCCAAGAAATTCTACAAAATCCATCAATCTCAGAAGAAGAAAAATTCATGACTATAACAGGACATGATCAAGGATGGATGACTCCCATAATAAACTACCTCAAAACAAAAGCACTCCCCACAAAAGAAAAGGAGGCAAAGAGGTTGAAACGAGAGGTACAATACTACACTATCATAAATAATACTCTATACAAAAGAGGGATTTCAATACCACTACTAAAATGCGTGTCGACTTCCAACACAAAGGAAGTCCTAGAAGAAGTACACAGTGGCATTTATGGCAATCACCTCGGAGCGCAGGCACTTACCAAAAAAGTACTTCGAGCAGGATTTTATTGGCCAACTCTACAAAAAGAAGCCATAGAATTTGTAAAGACATGTTCATCATGTCAGAAACATGCCAACTTTCACATCGCCCCGCCAGAAGAACTCATCAGTGTGACCTCACCTTGGCCATTCGCAAAATGGAGACTTGATCTTCTCGGACCCTTTCCTCAAGGATCGGGACAAGTCAAATTCCTCATAGTGGGAATAGACTACTTCACAAAATGGATTGAGGCAGAACCCCTAACTAACGCCACTGCTCAAAGGAGTAAAAAATTCCTATATAGAAACATTGTCACAAGGTTTGGTGTTCCATACTCCATCACTACAGACAATGGTACTCAGTTAACAGATGTAGGCTTTAGAAAGCTAGCGGCCGACTTGATAAAACAACAATTCACCTCTGTTGAACACCCCCAACCCAATGGACAAGCTGAAGCTGCCAACAAAGTAATATTAGCTGGGTTAAAACAGAGATTACAAGATGCAAAGGGAAGCCAACTCTCAACTTCAAAGGGAGGAGCTCGACCTACTTCCGAAAATCCAAGAAAGAGCTCGGATAAGGGAAGAGGCATTGAAACGACGAATGGCTTCCAGATACAATCAAAAGGTAATACAGTGGGCCTTTGCGGAGGACGACCTCATCCTAATCTGAAATGACATCGGAACAACTCGACCTGGAGAAGGAAAGCTAGCAGCAAACTGGAAAGGACCCTACCGAGTCATAGAAGTGCTGGGAAAGGGCTACTACAGGCTTTCCGAACTCGACGGGCGAGAGCTTCCTAGGTCATGGCACGCCTGCAACCTAAGAAGGTACTATAGCTAGGGATGATAAAGGACCTTGGACAAAGCGCACTCATTTTCCTGAAGAGATTTTTTAACGAGGTGCCAAGCCAAGACCTACAAATCACCCGACTTAGGAAATTAACCCCCGCATGTATATATTTTCATTTTCTTTTAATAAAATCTATTCAGATTTTCTACAAACGCTCAAGTTGTATTATTCTGAAACATTCATCATCCGATTATAAAGCTACAGATCGACAGAAAGTGAAAATCAAATTCACTGCGCGATCGCGATAAAGACCAAAGACAAAAACCAAATTCATTAAAAGGTCGACCAAACGAGGGCTAAAACCCAAACTCTACAAAATCGGCAAAGATGACAGCAGAATAATGCAAGAAGTTATGGAAAGTGATCCATAGAAAGGACCTGACGAGGTCCTAATAAAATGGATTGCTATAAAATAACTTGAAGACTGGTCGGCATAAAAAAGTCAGACCAGCCACAACAACCAAAGTTATAAGTAAAGCCCTGGAAAGAGGTCTGGCCAGCTCTATAAAAGAGGATTACTATAAGTTAGAAGAGTCCGGCATTGAAGTTGAATTCCCACAATAAAGTTACGAAGGTAATCCCTGAAAGAGACCTGAACAAGGTCCAAGAAAGAGGATTTCCAAGTAACTCGATAGGGCCCGACATGACAAAGTCGGCCCAAAATATAAAGTTACGAAGGTAATCCCTGAAAGAAACCTGAACAAGGTCCAAGAAAGAGGATTACCAAGTAAACTCGACAGGGCCCGACGTGAAAAGGTCGGCCCAAAAATAAAGTTACAAAGGTAATCCCTGAAAGAGACCTGAACAAGGTCCAAGAAAGAGGATTACCAAATAACTCGACAGGGCCCGACATGACAAAGTCGGCCCAAAAAATAAAGTTACGAAGGTAATCCCTGAAAGAGACTTGAACAAGGTCCAAGAAAGAGGATTACCAAGAAACTTGACAGGGCCCGACGTGACAAAGTCGGCCCAAAATATAAAGTTACGAAGGTAATCCCTGAAAGAGACCTGAACAAGGTCCAAGAAAGAGGACTACCAAGTAACTTGACAGGGCCCGATGTGACAAAGTCGGCCCAAAAATAAAGTTACGAAGATAATCCCTGAAAGAGGCCTCAACAAGGTCCAAGAAAGAGGATTACTAAGTAACTCGACAGGGCCCGACATGACGAAAATCGGCCCACAATATAAAGCTACAAAGGTAATCCCTAAAAGAGACATGAACAAAAGTCCAAGAAAGAGGATTACAAAGTAACTCGACGTAGCCCGACGAGACGAAGCCAGCTCGAAACATAACTCTACAAAAGTAACCCCTAAACGAGGGTCACTAGCAACTCTTCGGACAAAAACCGACATGAAGAAATCGGTGACCTTAGCATTATAATTCCTAATAGAGACCTGAACAAAGTCCAAACAAGATGAATTGCTGAAAAACAACATCAGGTAAAGGAATCAAGCCGATCATGTCAGACAGAGTTCCAACACTCCAAAGCCTACGAAGATACCAAGACAAGCGCAAACAGACATGATATAAAAAAGTTATAATAATAGCCAGCTTCAGAGGCCATCCAATTTTAGCCCACAAAGCCTGGAAAACTACTTTGTTTTATCAAAATAAAGTTGCTAAACCGGCAACTAAAAATGTATCAAAAGTCAGCAAAATAAAGAGTTCAAAATCCCACAAGCCAGGCTATCTACACAAGTAATTACAAAAATTAGTTAAACACCCAAAGGCTTCTCGGCAGCATCAATACGGGTTGAAGAAGGGCAAGTCTGCAGAGGCACTGTGTCTATTGTCCCGTCATCCCGATTCAATATCTGGCAATCAGGATCTAATTCGGGACGAGCAGAAACTGAAGAAGCTGACACAACAGAAGCTTTGGCAACAGGCTCAGAGAGAGGCTCAACGTCATCATCATTAGGATCATCGGGGACGATCTTACCATCCTTCACAATATTATCCAAACTAAATAAAGGAAGGTCGGCCTCCGGGGAATAACCCAAACCTGCTCCTTCAGGTTCTCATAAGCAGCAGTTACGCTGCCCACAAGGTGACCCTGGAGCTCAGAATAATCAACCCGGACCGACTCTAACTCCCCTCTGAGACGCATCACTTCTTGGTAAGTCGTGACATAGCTGTCTTTGTGCTTCAATGCCATATCCTCAGCCAACTACACAGAGGCCGCCAAGGCAAGAGAGCTGGCATTCTCCCTTTCCAGCTCCTTCTTTAATTTAGTCACCTCCGCTTCGAGCTCCTCCTTCAGACCCTTCATCCGATCGAACTCTCGCTTAGCTTCCTCCATAAAGGCTTTGGTAGCATGCAGAGGAAGATTTTGAGCAGTTTGATATAGAGCAGCTCCCATATGAGCCATCTTAACACTACTTCGAGTTATAAAATCTAAGTGATGAAGGAGAGAAACATCATCTATAGAGAGGGCACCATAAGGAGCGATCTGCTGGTCGACAAAGCCAATGTGGTCAAAATCCGGGACATCTAGATTGAAAGGTTCAATGGTTCGAGGTCTTTTAAGAGGAGGGACGATCGAAGAAGAAACCACAGCAGCGGTAGAAGATTGTGGGGGATCCACTAAACGAACCCGAGGAGTAGGGATCATTCCCCTCGGGCCAGGAGAGCTCGACAAAAACGGCTTCAATGGGACCTGAGAGGACCCTTCCCTATCTACCTGGGCTGAGGTGTTTTGAGCTGCAGTGGCTTTCCTCGCCTTTTTGAAGGCCTTCATTGCATCATTATTCTTGGTCATCTCTGAAAAATGAAAAACAACAGTTTTACATACTAGGAAGAAAGGAGAAAAGCAAAAAAAAAAGAAATAGTATACATCAAGTAATACCCAATATATCTCGGACGAGGGAGGGGTCTGCCAAACATTTTTTGGTATCTAAATGAGGAGGTTCCCCCCAAAGATCCTCCAAAACCGTCACAAAGGCCTTTCGACCTCATCAAGCATCTTCCACATATAACGGGATACTACTACATTCTGTTGCTAATGTAAAGGGAAGGATGGCTCCCCATTCGCTTCCAGAAAAACGGGACAAGCTCCCTCAACAGCTCGAACCTTGAAAAAATAATTCTTGAAGTCCCTAAAGGACTCGTCATACATGGTAAAAACCTTATGTCCTTGTCCAGATCTAAAAGAAACCCACGAGGCTTTCTTTTTTGAAGAAATTTCGGGCTTATTTAAAACAAACAAATAAAGGAAAAGAGTTTGAGAAGGGATAACATTCAGTTCTTGAGAAAGAAGTTGAAAATTTTTAATAAAGCCCCAGGAGTTTGGATGAAGCTGGGACGGAGCTACATTACACGACCACAACAAATCGGTCTCAAACGAGGTAAAGGGAAATGTGATGTCCAACTGACTGAAGAAATAGTCATAAGCATAAAAGAAAAGGAGCTCCCCCTGGGTCAGGACAGGAAAACAAACCCTCTCCTCGGAGTCAGGTGCCACCAACTCATAATTCTTCTCTTGATCTCTACTCTTACAGAGACGGTGATGTTTCCTAAGCTCCACACAGAACTCAGAATTGACCACAGAAACACACATCAAAACAAGGGAGTCCAACCAATCGGACATACCCTCAGGAACCTTAGAGGAAGTTTCTACAATATTTTTGCGAGAAGACATAGCCAACTAGTCCTACAAACAAGAAAAGGAGAGTGGATTACTAAAAACATCTCAGACGAAATCAAAACAACTCAGCCAAGACAGTCCAGCACAAACAGCAAAAAAAAAACCCTAGGACCCACACCAAGAAGGTCCAGGGGCATCCTTTGGAGGCAATCAGGGAACAAAGATTTAGAAAATCTACAAGGCTAATGTCCCAACAAAGAAAAAACTCGCAGCAAGAACAAAGAGAAACCCTTTCCCAGAAAGCAACATCCCAAAAAGAAAAAATGCGAAGAAAATCGAATGAGTCACCAAAAGAAAAAGTTCTTTTACGGAGCAATCTCCATCAAAGAAAAGCAATCAACAGGACAAAAGCCATCAAAAGGAGCAACCTTTCTCAAAAACAACAGTTCAGAAATCAGCAGTAGCATACGAAGCCCTGAAAGAGCCAAACCAGGAAGATACACCTAGAAGCATACATAAGGTCAAAAAGAAAACCAGAAAGCATGCATCACAGTGATAAATAGAGCGTGATAATATACAAAGATTCAAGCTTTCCAACATGCACTCAGTCAAAATCAAAACTTCAAAAATCAAATACAGAGCAGCAAAATAGACGACAAAAGAAAAAAGCAAAACCAACCTGAAAAAGGAGAAGAATGCGGAAGAAGGTTGAAGATGAAGAAGCCAGAAATTGCCGTCGAAAGTAAAAGAAAGCACTTACAATCGCCAAACAAATGTTGCAAGAAAAAATGCCAAAAAACGTAAGTTTTCAGATGAAAACAGAAGGAGAGAAGAAAAAGGGAAGTTACAATAAAAAGCAAGAGAAGAAGAAAAACGTTTCTTGAGAGTGAAATTCAAAAAGCCAAAAGAAACAGAGCATTAAAAACCAATTAAAAAGGACATTGAAAACCCTCGTGCATTCCCAAGGCCAGGACATTAATAGCGCGCGCTTTCAGAGGAAACGGAACAGAAACGTTCCGCATTCAAAAAGGAACTTTACAAAGATGAAATCGACGAAATGCTCGAGTTCGGTTTCGCCCAAGAAGGATCAAAGTCCTAAAACTAAAGACTCGACCTCAAGAGGAAGACCGAGCTCGAGCAGGGGCACTGTTCATATCCAGGGTCGAGCTGTCCGACCCGGGATGTCTATAGACAAAGCGACCGACCTCTTCAGGTCAGAAGAAACTGACCTCTCCTCAAAGAGCTCGGCCAAGTCACCAGGAAAGCCCAAAGAAGGGCCCAAATGGAGGATCGCGCACCAAAGCCCAAGGCAGTCCAAGCCTACAGGGAGAAGGGCGGTTCCCTTGAAAATATAAGGTGACCCTACTCAAAAGATAAAGATAAGATAAGATAACTAACGTATCTTATCTGAAGGTCACTCTACACCATTATAAATACACTGGAGCACCCAGGTATAACTTATACTCTGATTCTACATAAAAAACCTGCTCAATACCCTTGCTAACTTAAGCATCGGAGTCTCTTACAGGTACCACCACTCTCCGGTGACAAAGAATCAGCAGCATTGTCAGTCCAGCAAATCGGACACATCATCTCCGATCAGCACAGAAGATCTTGTCCGAGATCAACCTATAGTTTCAGGTAACCCTCGGAACAGCTCCTCTATGTCTCTTCCTTGCCTTTGTTGCTCTTCCCTCAAGGCTCTTTGATCTGCAATCAAATGCTCTTCCACTGAAATATGGACCCTTGAGATGAACCTCTCCATCTGTCATGACTCAGATGTGGAAGCAACTGCCTTCCCTTTCCTCTTTCTAGAGGTTTCTCCAGCCTTAGGTGCCATAAATGGTTATGGAAAAACAAAAAGCAACGCTTTTTTCACACCAAACTTAAAAGGTTTACTCGTCCTCGAGCAAAAGAAGAAAGAATGGAGTAGAAGGAGAAGTGGAGGAGATGGAGGTGTGTGAATTGGTGGGTTTGGGAGGGAAATGGTTTGAATTTGAATGGTGAGGTAGGTGGAGATCCTGTGGGGTCCACAGATCCTGAGGTGTCAAGGATTTCTCATCCCTGCACCATTTAGGCTTGTAGAACGCCCTCTTAGTGCAATTCTGGCGTTTAACGCCAGACTGCTGCTTGTTTCTGGCGTTAAACGCCAGCTTGCAGCCTGTTTCTGGTGTTTAACGTCAGCTTGATGCTCCTTTCTGGCATTAAACGCTAGTCTGATGCTTCTTACTGGCCTTTAAATGCCAGTAAGCTTATCCTCCAGGGTGTGCTATTTTTAATGCTGTTTTTGATTTTGCTTTAATTTTTACAGTTGTTTTTGTGACTTCACATGATCATCAACCTAAAGAAAACACAAAATAATAATGGAATTTTAACATAGATAGATAAAATTGGGTTGCCTCCCAATAAGCGCTTCTTTATCGTCTTTAGCTGGACTATTGCTGAGCTTTAATCCAGTCTCAGTCTTGAGCATTCTTGCTCAACATTGCCTTCAAGATAATGCTTGACTTTTTGCCCATTAACAATGAACGTTTTGTCAGAGTCACTATCATGAAGCTCTACATATCCATATGGTGACACACCTGTAATCACATATTGTCCTCTCCACCGGGATTTCAACTTTCCGGGGAATAATTTGAGCCTAGAGTTAAACAGCAAAACCTTTTGCCCTGGCTCAAAGACTCTGGATGACAGCTTCTTATCATGCCATCGTTTTGCTTTCTCTTTGTACATTTTTGCATTTTCGAAAGCATTGAGTCTGAATTCCTCTAGCTCATTTAACTGGAGCAATCATTTTTCTCCAGCTAACTTGGCATCAAGGTTTAGGAATCTGGTTGCCCAGTAGGCCTTGTGTTCCAGTTCCACTGGCAAGTGACAGGCTTTTTCATAAACAAGTTTGTATGGAGAGGTCCCTATAGGAGTCTTGAATGCTGTTCTGTATGCCCACAGAGCATCATCCAAGCTTCTTGCCTAATCCCTTCTACGGTTAATCACAGTCCATTCCAGTATTCTTTTAAGTTCTCTATTAGAGACTTCATCTTGCCCATTTGTCTGTGGATGATATGGAGTTGCCACCGTGTGGCTAACTCCATATCGAACCATAGCAGCGTAAAGCTGTTTATTGCAAAAATGAGTGCCCCCATCACTGATTAGTACTCTAGGGACACCAAATCTGCTGAAGATATATTTCTGGAGGAATTTCAGCACTGTCTTAGTATCGTTAGTAGGTGTTGCAATAGCCTCCACCCATTTGGATACATAATCCACTGCCACCAGAATATAAGTGTTTGAGTATGATGGTGGGAAAGGCCCCATGAAGTCAATACCCCATACATCAAACAACTCAATCTTCAAGATTCCTTGTTGAGGCATGGCATAACCGTGAGGCAGATTGTCAGATCTTTGGCAACTGTCACAATTACGTATAAACTCTCGGGAGTCTTTATAGAGAGTAGGCCAGTAGAAGCCACATTGGAGGATTCTTGTGGCTGTTCACTCACTTCCAAAATGTCCTCCATACTGTGATCCATGGCAATGCCAGAGGATCTTCTATGCTTCTTCTTTAGGCACACATCTACAGATTATTCCGTCTGCACATCTCTTGAAGAGATATAGTTCATCCCACAGATAGTACTTTGCATCCGAGATCAATTTCTTTGATTGCTGCCTACTATACTCTTTGGGTATGAATCTCACAGCCTTGTAGTTTACAATGTCTGCAAACCATGGTACTTCCTGGATGGCAAAGAGTTGCTCATCCGGAAAGGTTTCAGAGATCTCAGTAAGAGGGAGGGACACCCCTTCTACTGGTTCTATTCGGGACAGGTGATCTGCTACTTGGTTCTCTGTCCCTTTACTGTCTCTTATTTCTATATCAAACTCTTGCAGAAGCAACACTCATCTTATGAGCCTGGGTATTGAATCCTGCTTTGTGAGTAGATATTTAAGAGAAGTATGGTCAATGTACACAATCACTTTTGATCCTATTAAATAGGATCTGAACTTGTCAATGGCATAAACCGCTGCAAGCAATTCCTATTCTGTGGTTGTATAGTTCTTCTGCGCATCATTTAGAACATGGCTGGCATAATAAATGACGTGCAGAAGCTTGTCATGCCTCTGTCCCAACACTGCACCAATGGCATGATCATTGGCACCACACATTAATTCAAATGGTAATGTCCAGTCTGGTGCAGAGATAACTGGTGCTGTGACTAGCTTAGCTTTTAGAGTCTCAAATGCCTGCAGACACTCCTTATCAAAGATAAATGGCGTGTCAGTAGCTAGCATATTACTCAGAGATTTTGTAATTTTTGAAAAATCCTTTATAAACCTTCTGTAGAATCCTGCATGCCCCAGAAAAGCTTCTGATTGCCTTAACATTGGCAGGTGGTGGTAATTTTTCAATTACCTCCACCTTAGCTTGATCCACTTCGATTCTTTTGTTCAAAATTTTGTGCCCAAGGACAATTCCTTCAGTCACCATAAAGTGACATTTTTCCAGTTTAAAACTAGGTTAGTCTCTTGGCACCTTTTTAGAACATGTGCCAGATGGTCAAGACAGGAGCTGAATGAGTCTCCAAATACTGAGAAGTCATCCATAAAGACTTCCAGAAAATTTTCCACCATATTAGAGAAAATAGAGAGCATGCATCTCTGAAAAGTTGTAGGTGCATTGCACAGGCCAAATGGCATCCTTCTGTATGCAAATACTCCAGATGGACATGTGAATGCTGTTTTCTCTTGATCCTAGGGATCTACTGCAATCTGGTTGTAACCTGAATAGCCATCCAAAAAGCAGTAGTAATCATGACCTGCTAGTCTTTCTAGCATCTGGTCTATGAATGGTAAAGGAAAATGATCCTTTCTGGTGGTTGTATTGAGTCTTCTGTACTCAATACACATGCGCCATCCTGTAACTGTTCTTGTAGGAACCAGTTCATTCTTTTCATTATGAACCACTGTCATGCCTCCCTTCTTAGGGATGACTTAGACAGGGCTTACCTAGGGGCTATCAGAAATGGGATAAATGATCCCAGCCTCTAGTAATTTAGTGACCTCCTTCTGCACCACTTCCTTCATGGCTGGATTTAGCCGCCTTTGTGGTTGAACCACTGGCTTAGCATTATCCTCCAATAGGATCTTGTGCATGCATCTGGCTGGGCTAATGCCCTTAAGATCACTTATGGACCACCCAAGAGCTGTCTTGTACATCCTTAGCACTTGAATTAGTGCCTTCTCTTCCTGTGGTTTTAAAGCAGAGCTTATGATTACAGGAAAAGTGTCACCTTCTCCCAAAAATGCATATTTCAAGGATGGTGGTAATGGTTTGAGCTCGGGTTTAGGAGGTTTCTCCTATTCCTGAGGGGTTTTCAGAGGTTCTATTATTTTCTCTAATTTCTCCAGATCAGGCTGAACATCTTTAAAGATATTCTCTAGCTTTGACTCGAGACTCTCAGCCATATTGATCTCCTCTACTAGGGAGTCAATAACATCAACACTCATGCAGTCATTTGATGTGTTTGGATGCTTTATTGCTTCAACAGCATTCAACCTGAACTCATCCTCATTGACTCTCAGGGTCACTTCCCCTTTCTTGACATCAATGAGGGTTCGTCCAGTTGCTAGGAAAGGTCTTCCTAGGATGAGAGTTGCACTCTTGTGCTCCTCCATCTCCAGCACTACAAAGTCAGTGAGAAATGTAAATGGCCCAACTGTGACAATCATATCCTCAATCATGCCTGATGGATATTTAACGGAGCCATTAGCAAGTTGAAGACAGATCCTGGTTGGTTTGACTTCTTCAGCCAAGCCAAGCTTTCTGATAGTAGATGCAGGTACTAGGTTGATACTTACCCCAAGATCACATAAAGCTGTCTTGGTACAAGTACCCTCTAATGTGCATGGTATCATAAAGCTTCCAGGATCTTTAAGCTTCTCTGGTAAGCTTTTCAGAATGACTGCACTGTATTCTTTAATGAGGTAAACTTTTTCAGTTTCTCTCCAATCCTTCTTATGACTTGAGATCTCTTTCATGAACTTGGCATAAGAGGGTATTTGCTCAAGTGCCACTACAAATGGAATCTTTATTTCAAGAGTCCTGAGATAGTCTGCAAAGCGGGCAAATTGCTTATCCTGTTCCGTTTGGCAGAGTTTCTGAGGATAAGGCATCTTGGCTTTGTATTCCTCAACCTTAGTTGCTGCAGGTTTATTTCCTACAGAGGTGGTTGGAGAAGCCTTTTTAGAGGGGTTGCTATCAGCACTTGTATGTGTCTGATCCCTCACTGGCGTTTGAATGCTAGGGTTGGAAGCTGGATTGGCGTTGGACGCCAACTCCTTACCTGTTTCTGGCATTTAAACGCCAGAACTGAGCTTCTATTGGGCGTTTAACGCCAACTCCTTGCCTGTTTGTGGCGTTTGAACGCCAGAAATGAGCATGGGTTGGGCGTTTAACACCAGCTCTTCACCCTTTTCTGGCGTTTGAGTGCCAGAATTATTCCTCTTTGGGCTCTTACTGTCCTCAGAGGGATTTTGGGTAGCAGTTTGTTCATTTCTTGGCTTCCTACTGCTTTGAAGTGAGGTATTTAATGTTTTTCCACTTCTTAATTGAACTGCTTGGCACTCTTCTGTTATTTGTTTTGATAACTGTTGTTTTGTTTGCTTCAACTGTACTTCCATATTTATATTAGCCATTCTTGTGTCTTATAGTATCTCCTTGAATTCAACTAGCTGTTTTGTTAGAAAATTTAATTGCTGATTGAATTTAGTAACTTGTTCTGCAGGACTGAGTTCAGCAGTTACTGTTTTAGCCCCTTCTTTCATGGAAGACTCACTACTTAGGTACAGATGCTAATTTCTGGCAACTGTATCAATGAGCTCTTGAGCTTCTTTAATTGTCTTTCTCATGTGTATAGATCCACTAGCTGAGTGGTCCAAAGACATCTGAGCTTTCTCTGTAAGCCCATAATAGAAGATGTCTAACTGCACTCACTCTGAAAACATTTCACAGGAGCATTTTCTTAGCATCTCTCTGTATCTCTCCCAGGCATCATAAAGAGATTCATTATCTCCTTGTTTAAAGCCTTGGATGTTCAGCCTTAGCTGTGTCATCCATTTTGGAGGAAAATATTGATTCAGGAATTTTTCTGACAGCTATTTCCATGTCCTTATGCTAGCCTTAGGTTGGTTATTTAACCACCTCTTAGCTTGGTCTTTTACAGCAAATGAAAACAGTAATAATCTGTAGACATCCTGATCTACTTTCTTATCATGTACTGTGTCAGCAATTTGTAAAAACTGTGCCAGAAACTCTGTAGGTTCTTCCTATGAAAGACCAGAATACTGGCAACTTTGCTGCACCATGATAATGAGCTGAGAATTCAACTCAAAACTACTGACTCTGATGGAGGGTATACAGATACTACTCTCATATGAAGCAGTAGTGGGGTTAGCATATGACCCCAGAGTCCTTCTGGACTGTTCATTTCCACTTAGGTCCATGATGGAGAAAGGGAGATGTTGTGAATTGGAGATTCAATTAGTATTAAAATATATATTTTTTGAAATAATAATAATAATAATAATTGGAAACTAGAATAATTAATAAAATAAAAAAAAGATTTTTGAAAATTTTTTATGAGGCTTTTCGAAAAATTGAAGAGAGAAAAAGTAGTTAGGAAGTTTTGAAAAAGATATGATTTTAAAATTTTAAAGATTGAAACTTTCTTAACAAGAAAACACCAAACTTAAAATTTTTCAATCAAAATAATAAATTAGGACCAAAAATTTGAAAAGTATATAAAAAGAAAGAAAAAGATTTTGAAAATCAATTTTTAAATTTTTTTTCAAAAATATTGAGAAAAACTGAAAGAGATTTATTATTTGAAAAAGATATGATTTTTTTTGAAAACTTGACAACTAAGATATGATAAGATAAAATTTTGAAATTGAAATTTGAATTTTTTTTTGAAAAATTTCGAAATATTTAAAAATAGTTAGAAAAGATATTTTTTTTAATTTTATGATGAAAGAGAAAAACACACAAAAGACACAAGACTTAAAATTTTTAGATCTAATGCTCCTTGTTTTCGAAAATTTTGGAGGAAAAACACCAAGGAACACCAAACTTAAAAATTTAAAGATCAAAACATAAAGAAGACTCAAGAACACTTTGAAGACTCACAAGAACAACAAGAACATGAAGATAGAACACCAAACTTAAAATTTTTAGAAAACCACAAGAAAATTTTCGAAAACTAAAGGAAAATTAACAAGAGAACACCAAACTTAAAAATTGACACGAGATTTAATCAAAGAAAAATTATTTTTGAAAAAACACAAGAAAAACAAGAATAGACACTGAACAAGAAAAACTAAAGGTCAAACAAGAAAAATTGACAAGAACAACTTGAAGATCAAGGAAGAACAAAGAACATGCAATTCAAAAATTGAAAGACAAAGAAAAGTATGCAATTGACACCAAACTTAAAAATTGACACTGGACTCAAACAAGAAATACAAAAATATTTTTTGGTTTTTATGATTTTATAATTTTTTTGTATATTTTTTTTTTCAAAAATTAAATTGGAAAAACGAAAACAAAGAAGAAAAAAAAATTTTTTTGAAAGATTTTTGAAAACTTTTTGAAAAATAAAATAATGGATAAAACAAGAAGAAAGTTACCTAATCTGAGCAACAAGATGAACCGTCAGTTGTCCAAACTCAAACAATCCCCAGCAACGGCGCCAAAAACTTGGTGCACGAAATTGGAAATCACAATTCTTCACAACTTCGCACAACTAACCAGCAAGTGCACTGAGTCGTCCAAGTAATACCTTACGTGAGTAAGGGCCAATCCCACGGAGATTGTTCGCTTGAAGCAAGTTATGGTTATCTTGTAACTCTTAGTCAGGATATCAATTATAATTATTAGTTGACTTGCAAATGAACAAAAGAGCATGAAATAAATACTTGTTATGCAGTAATGGAGAATATGTTGGAGTTTTGGAGATGCTTTGTCTTCTGAATCTCTGCTTTCTTCCTGTCTTCGTCTTCACGCACGCAAGTTCCCTCCCATGGGAAGCTATATGTTTGGTGGGTCACCGTTGTCAATGGCTACCATCCATCCTCTCAGTGAAAATGGTCCAGGTGCGCTGTCACCGCACGGCTAATCATCTGTCGGTTCTCACTCATGTTGGAATAGGATCCATCGATCCTTTTGCGTCTGTCACTACGCCCAACCCTTGTGAGTTTGAAGCTCGTCACAGTCATCCAATCCCTGAATCCTACTCGGAATACCACAGACAAGGTTTAGACTTTCCGAATTCTCAAGAATGCTGCCAATGGATTCTAGCTTATACCACGAAGACTCTGATTAAGGGATCTAAGAGATACTCATTCAATCTAAGGTAGAACGAGGTGGTTGTCAGGCATGCGTTTATAGGTTGAGAATGATGATGAGTGCCACGGATCATCACATTCGTTATATTGAAGTGCGAATGAATATCTTGGATAGAAACAAGCGCGTTTGAATAGAAAATAGAAATAATTGCATTAATCCATCAAGACACAGTAGAGCTCCTCACCCCCAACAATGGAGTTTAGAGACTCATGCCATCAAAAAGTACAAAGTTCAGATCTAAAAATGTCATGAGGTACAGAATAAATCTCTAAAAGCTGTTTAAATACTGAACTAGTAACTTAGGTTTACAGAAAATGAGTAAACTAAGATAGATAGTGCAAAAATCCACTTTCGGGCCCACTTGGTGTGTGCTGGGGCTGAGACTTGAGCTTTTCATGTGCCTAGACTGTTCATGGAGTTAAACGTCAGGTTGTAACCTGTTTTGGGTGTTTAACTCCAACTTGTAACCTGTTTCTGGCGTTTAACGCCAGAATAGAACATAGAACTGGCGTTAAACGCCAGTTTATGTCATTTATATTCGAGAAAAGTATGAACTATTATATATTGCTGGAAAGCCCTGGATGTCGACTTTCTAAAGCAATTGAGAGCGCACCAATTGGACTCTTGTAGCTCCAGAAAATCCATTTTGAGTGTAGGGAGGTCAGAATCCAACAACATCAGCAGTCCTTTTTCAGCCTGAATCAGATTTTTGCTTAGATCCCTTAATTTCAGCCAGAAAATACATGAAATCATAGAAAAACACACAAACTCATAGTAAAGTCCAGAAATATGAATTTTGTATGAAAACTAATAAAAACATACTAAAAAATAGCTAGAACCTACTAAAAACTACCTAAAAACAATGCCAAAAAGCGTATAAATTATCCGCTCATCAAAGAACCTACTGAGTTTCTGGCACAGTTCTTACATATTGCTGACACAGTACGTGATAAGGAAGTAGATCAGGATGTCTACAGATTATTGCTATTTTCATTTGCTGTAAAAGACCAAGCTAAGAGGTGGTTAAACAACCAACCCAAGGCCAGTATAAGAACATGGAAATAGTTGTCAGACAAATTCCTGAATCAATATTTCCCTCCAAAAAGGATGACACAGCTAAGGCTAAACATCCAAGGCTTTAAACAAGAGGATAGTGAATCTCTTTATGACGCCTGGGAGAGGTACAGAGGGATGCTAAGGAAATGCCCCCTCTGAAATATTTTCAGAATGGGTGCAGTTAGACATCTTCTACTACGGGCTTACAGAAAAAGCCCAGATGTCTCTAGACCACTCAGCTGGTGGATTTATACACATGAGAAAGACAATTGAAAAAGCTCAAGAGCTCATTGATACAGTTGCTAGAAATCAGCATCTGTACTTAAGTAGTGAGTCCTCCATGAAAGAAGAGGCTAAAGCAATATCTACTGAACTTAGTCCTCCAGAACAAGTTGTTGAACTCAATCAGCAATTGCTTTTTATAACAAAATAGTTAGCAGAATTTAAGAAAATGTTATAAGACACTAAAAATGCTAACAAGAATATGGAAGCATAATTGGATCAGACAAGACAGCAGTTATCTAAACATATAATAGAAGAGTGCCAAGCTGTTCATTTAAGGAGTGGGAAGACATTGAATGTTTCAACTCAAGGCAGCAGGAAGCCAAGAAAGGAACAACTGACATAGGATGACCAACCCATTGGCGTTAAACACCCATACAGCCTCTAATTATGGCATTCAAATGCCAATGAGGGATCAGACACCTGTAAGTGCTGATAACAACCCCCTTAAGCAGGCTTTTCCAACCACTTCTGTAGGTAGTAAACCTGTAGCAACTAAGGTTGAAGACTATAAAGCCAAGATGTCTTATCCTCAGAAACTCTGCCAAGCGGAACAGGATAAATAATTTGCCCACTTTGCAGACTATCTCAGGACTCTTGAAATAAAGATTCTGTTTGCAGAGGCACTTGAGCAAATACCCTCTTATGCTAAGTTCATGAAAGAGATCTTAAGTCATAAGAAGGATTGGAGAGAAACTGAAAAAGTTTTCCTCACTGAAGAGTATAGTGCAGTCATTCTGAAAAGCTTACCAGAGAAGCTTAAAGATCCCAGAAGCATTATGATACCATGCACATTAGAGGATGCTTGTACCAAGACAGCTCTATGTGATCTTTGGACAAGTATCAACCTGATACCTGCATCCACTATCAAAAAGCTTGGTTTGACTGATGAAGTTAAACCAACCCGGATATGCCTCCAACTTGCTGATGGCTCCACTAAAATTCCATCAGGCATAATTAAGGACATAATTGTCAAGGTTGGGCTATTTTTCTTTTTCACTGACTTTGTGGTGCTGGAATTGGAGGAGCACAAGAGTGCATCTCTCATTCTAGGAATACCTTTCTTAGCAATTGGACGAACCCTCATTGATGACCAAAAAGGGAAGGTGACCCTGAGAGTGAATGAGGATGAGTTTAAGTTGAATGCTGTCAAAGCTATGCAGCATCCAGGCACCCCAAACAACTGCATGAAAGTTGATATTATTAACTCTCTGGTGGAAGAGGTCAATATAACTGAGAGTCTCGAATCAGAGCTAGAGGACATTTTTAAAGATGTTCAGCCTGATCTGGAGGAACCAAAGAAAACAAAAGAGCCTCTGAAAACTCCTCAGGAAGAGGAGAAGCCTCCTAAACCCGAGCTCAAACCACTACCACCATCCCTGAAATATGTATTTCTGGGAGAGGATGACACTTTTCCCGTGATCATAAACTCTGCTTTAGAGCCACAGGAAGAGAAAGCTC
Organism: Arachis hypogaea; assembly: GCF_003086295.3. NCBI lineage: Eukaryota > Viridiplantae > Streptophyta > Magnoliopsida > Fabales > Fabaceae > Arachis > Arachis hypogaea. The sequence goes on along the minus strand of NC_092037.1, from coordinate 83,736,083 downwards.
TAATTCAGGTGCTAAGGACACACAAGATAGCTCTTGGGTGGTCCATAAGTGATCTTAAGGGAGTTTATTATGCTATCATTCTGGGCGTTTAACGCCAGAACAGCAAGGGGGGAGGGAATTTCGTTTCCAATTCAATTTTTTTTGAATTTTCTTGTTTTAATTCATAATTTTTTGTATAAAAATGTTACAAATATTCTTCTTTCAATTTTCATTTCCAAAAATTAATAATCTTATAAATTCTCATTTTTTAAAATTCTTTTTAATTCTTTTTCAATTCTTTTTCAAACATTTTTAAAACTCATTTTTCTTTCCAAATCTTTTTCATTCATCCATAGTATCTTTTATTTCTTAGATGCATTAACAAAAATTCAGATTTAACTTCCTCTTATCTTTTTTATATCATGTTTATCTTTTATCAATCATATCTTTCTAACTTATCTTTTTCTAAAAATTCGAAACCCACCCCATCCCCTTTAAAAATACATTCGGCCAACATCCTTGAACCATTATTCGAATCCTTCTCTCCATTTATTCCTCTTCTTTCTTTTCTTTTGCTCAAGGACGAGCAAACTTTTTAAGTTTGGTGTCGAACTTTTTGTTTTTCCATAACCATTAATGGCACATAAGGCCGGAGAATCCTCTAGGAAGAGGAAAGGGAATGCAGTTGCTTCCAACTCCAAGTCATGAGAGATGGAGAGATTCATCTCAAAAGCCCATCACTAGAAAGAGGATGGAGCAAACAAGAGAGGCCACTCATGGACCTCAACAAGAGCATGAGGAAGTCCCTCATCAAGAAATCCATGAGATTCCTCAAGGGATGCATTTCCCTCCACACAACTATTGGGAGCAACTCAACACCTCTTTAGGAGAATTGAGTTCTAACATGGAGCAACTGAGGATGGAGCACCAAGAGCACTCCATTATCCTCCATGAAATCACGGAGGACCAAGGAGCCATGAGGGAGGAGCAACAAAGGCAAGGAAGAGATATTGAGGAGCTTAAGCACTCCATAGGATCTTCAAGAGGAAGAACTAGCCGCCGTCACTTAGGTGGACCCGTTCTTTAATTTTCTTGTTTATTTTTTTTCTGTTTTCGGTTTTTATGCTTTATGTATTGACTATGTTTGTGTCTTCATTACATGATCATTAGTGTTTAGTGTCTATGTCTTAAAGCTATGAATGTTCCATGAATCTTTCACCTTTCTTAAATGAAAAATGTTTTTTGAAAAAGAAAAAGAAGTACATGAATTTCGAATTCTATCTTGAAAATAGTTTAATTATTTTGATGTGGTAGCAATACTTTTTGTTTTCTTAATGAATACTTGAACAATGTATATTTTTTATAGTGAAGTTTATGAATGTTAAAATTGTTGGCTCTTGAAAGAATAATGAAAAAAAAAGAGAAATGTTATTGATAATCTGAAAAATCATAAAATTGATTCTTGAAGCAAGAAAAAGCAGTGAAAAACACAAAGCTTGCGAAAAAAATGGCAAAAAATAAAGAAAAAGAAAGAAAAAAAAAGAGTAGAAAAAGCTAATAGCTCTTTAAACCGAAAGGCAAGAGCAAAAAGACAGTAACCCTTTAAAGTAAAAGGCAAGGATAAAAAAGGATCCAAGGCTTTGAGCATTAATGGATAGGAGGGCCCAAAGGAATAGAATCCTGGCCTAAGCGGCTAAATCAAGCTGTCCCTAACCATGTGCTTGTGTCATGAAGGTCCAAGTGAAAAGCTTGAGACTGAGTGGTTAAAGTCGTGATCCAAAGCAAAAAGAGTGTGCTTAAGAATTCTGGGCACCTCTAACTGGGGACTCTAGCAAAACTGAGTCACAATCTGAAAAGGATCACCAAGTTATGTGTCTATGGCATTTATGCATCCGGTGGTAATACTAGAAAACAAGATGCTTAGGGTCACGACCAAGACTCATAAGTAGCTGTCTTCAAGAATCTGATGAGCGGATAATTTATACGTTTTTTGGCATTGTTTTTAAGTAATTTTTAGTAGGATCTAGCTACTTTTAGGGAAGTTTTATTAGTTTTTATGCAAAATTTATATTTCTAGACTTTACTATGAGTTTGTGTATTCTTCTATGATTTCGGGTATTTTCTGGCTGAAATTGAGGGACCTGAGCAAAAATCTGATAGGAGGCTGACAAAGGACTACTGATGTTGTTGGATTCTGACCTCCCTGCACTCGAAATGGATTTCCTAGAGCTAAAGAACTCCAAATGGCGCGCTCTCAACTGCGTTGGAAAGTAGACATCCAGGGCTTTCCAGCAATATATAATAGTTTATTCGAGTTTTGACGACGCAAACTGGGGCTCACCGCCAGTTTCATGCTGCATTCTGGAGTAAAACGCCAGAAACACGTCACAAACCAGAGTTAAACGCCAAAAATGCGTTACAACTCAGGTTTTAACCCCAAGAGAAGCCTCTGCACGTGTAAAGCTCAAGCTCAGCCCAAGCACACACCAAAGTGGGCCCCGAAAGTGGATATCTACACTTAGACTTATTTCTGTAAACCCTAGTAGCTAGTCTAGTATAAATAGAACTTTTTACTATTGTATTGAGTGTCTTTTGGATTGAATGAGTATATCTTGGATTCTTTAATTAGAGTCTTCGTGGTATAAGCTAGAATCCATTGGCAGCATTCTTGAGAATCCGGAAAGTCTAAACCTTGTCTGTGGTATTCCGGGTAGGATTCAGAGATTGAATGACTGTGACGAGCTTCAAACTCGCGAGTGTTGGGCGTAGTAACAGACGCAAAAGAATCACTGGATTCTATTCCGACATGATCGAGAATCGATAGATGATTAGCCGTGCTGAGACAGAGCATTTGGACCATTTTCATTGAGAGGATGGGAAGTAGCCATTGACAATGGTGACGCTCTACATAAAGCTTGCCATAGAAAGGAGTATGAAGGATTGGATGAAGGCAGTAGGAAAGCAGAGATTCAACAGGAACAAAGCATCTCCATACACTTATCTGAAATTCCCACCAATGATTTACATAAGTATCTCTATCTTTACTTTCTGTTTATTTATCCTCATATTCGAAAACCATTATTACCATTTGAATCTGCCTGACTGAGATTTACAAGATGACCATAGCTTGCTTCATACCAACAATCTCCGTGGGATCGACCCTTACTCACGTAAGGTATTACTTGGACGACCCAGTGCACTTGCTGGTTAGTTGTGCGAAGTTGTGACAAAGTGTGATTCACATTGAGAGCTCCAAGTCTTTGGCGCCATTGTTGATGATCACAATTTCGTGCACCAAGTTTTTGGCGCCATTGCTGGGGATTGTTCGAGTTTGGACAACTAACGGTTCATCTTGTTGCTCAGATTAGGTAATTTTCTTTTCAAAAAGTTTTCAAAAATCTTTCAAAAATTTTTATTTATTTGTTTTCATTTTTTTAAAAAAAATAATTTTCAAAAAATCCAAAATTTTTTTTAATAAAATAAAAAAAATCAAAAAAATATTTTTGTGTTTCTTGTTTGAGTCTAGTGTCAATTTTTAAGTTTGGTGTCAATTGCATGTTTTAAAAAACTTTTGCATTTTTCAAAAATTCATGCATGTGTTCTTCATGATCTTCAAGTTGTTCTTGACAAGTCTTCTTGTTTGATCTTCATATTTTCTTGTTTTATGTTTTTTGTTATTTTTCATATGCATTTTTTGAATTCATAGTGTCTAAACATGAAAATTTTCTAAGTTTGGTGTCTTGCATGTTTTTCTTTTCTTGAAAATTTTTCAAAAATAAGTCTTGATGTTCATCTTGATCTTCAAAGTGTTCTTGGTGTTCATCTTGACATTCATAGTGTTCTTGCATGCATCATGTGTTTTGATTCATAATTTTCATGTTGTGAGTCATTTTTGTGTTTTTCTCCTTCATCATTAACAATTCAAAAAAATCAAAAAATATCTTCTCCTTATTTCTCTCATAAATTTCGAAATCTTTGGGTTGACTTAGTCAAAATTTTTAAAAATAAGTTGTTTCTTGTTAGTCAAGTCAAGATTTCAATTTTAAAAATCCTATCTTTTCAAAATCTTTTTCTAAAATCAAATCTTTTTCATTTTTTTATTATTTTCAAAATTTTGTAAAAATTGATTTTCAAAATCTTTTTCTTATCTTTATTTCAAAATTTCAAAAACTTTACTAACAATTAATGTGATTGATTCAAAAATTTGAAGTTTGTTACTTTCTTGTTAAGAAAGGTTCAATCTTTAAATTCTAGAGTCATATCTTTTAGTTTCTTGTTAGTCAAGTAATCAATTTTAATTTTAAAAATCAAATCTTTTCCAAAATATCTTTTTCAAACCATATCTTTTTCAAAATTGATTTTTAAATCTTTTTCAACTAACTAATTGACTTTTTGTTTGTTTCTTATCTTTTTCAAAAACCACCTAACTACTTTCCTCTCTCTAATTTTCAAAAATTACCTCCCTCTTTTTCAAAATTCTCTTAATTAACTAATTGTTTCAAAATTTAATTTTAATTTTATTTCTTCTCTTAATTTTCGAAATTCTCTCCCTCTCATCTCTTTCCATTTATTTATTTATTTACTAACACTTCTCTTCATCTCAAAATTCGAACCCTCTCTTCTCCTCTGTGTTCGAATTTTTCTCTTCTCCTTCTTCTATTCTTTTCTTCTTCTACTCACATAAAGGAATCTCTATACTGTGACATAGAGGATTCCTCTTCTTTTCTGTTCTCTTCTTTTTCATATGAGCAGGAGCAAGGACAAGAACATTCTTGTTGAAGCAGATCCTGAACCTGAAAGGACTCTAAGGAGGAAGCTAAGGGAAGCTAAAGTACAACCATCTAGAGAGGACTTGACAGAAATTTTCGGAAAAGAAGAGGAGATGGCAGCCGAAAATAATAACAACAACAATAATGCAAGGAGGATGCTTGGTGATTATACTACACCTACTTCCAACTTTTATGGAAGAAGTATATCAATCCCTGCCATTGGAGCAAACAATTTTGAGCTGAAGTCTCAACTAGTTGCTCTGATGCAACAGAACTGCAAGTTCCATGGACTTCCATCAGAAGATCCCTATCAGTTTTTAACTGAGTTCTTGCAGATCTGTGATACTGTTAAGACTAATGGAGTAGATCCTGAAGTCTACAGGCTCATGCTTTTCCCTTTTGTTGTAAGAGATAGGGCTAGAACATGGTTAGATTCACAACCTAAAGATAGCCTGGACTCTTGGGATAAGCTGGTCACGGCCTTCTTGGCCAAGTTCTTTCCTCCTCAAAAGCTGAGTAAGCTTAGAGTGGATGTTCAGATCTTCAAGCAAAAAGATGGTGAATCCCTCTATGAAGTTTGGGAAAGATACAAGCAGTTGACCAAAAAGTGTCCTTCTGGCATGCTTTCAGAGTGGACCATTTTAGATATATTCTATGATGGTCTATCTGAGCTTTCTAAGATGTCACTGGACCATTTTGCAGATGGATCCATTCACCTAAAGAAAATGCCTGCAGAAGCTCAAGAACTCATTGACATGGTTGCAAATAACCAATTCATGTACACCTCTGAGAGGAATCCTGTGAATAATGGGACGCCTCAGAGGAAGGGAGTTCTTGAAATTGATGCTCTGAATGCCATATTGGCTCAAAACAAAATGTTGACTCAGCAAGTCAACATGATTTCTCAGAGTCTGAATGGATGGCAAAATGCATCCAACAGTACTAAAGAGGCATCTTCTGAAGAAGAAGCTTATGATCCTGAGAACCCTGCAATGGCAGAGGTGGATTACATGGGTGAACCCTATGAGAACACCTATAATTCCTCATGGAGAAATCATCCAAATTTCTCATGGAAGGATCAACAGAAGCATCAACAAGGCTTTAATAATGGTGGAAGAAACAGGCTTAGCAATAGCAAGCCTTTTCCATCATCTTTTCAGCAACAGACAGAGAATTCTGAGTAGAGCCCCTCTAGCTTAGCAAACATAGTCTCTGATCTATCTAAGGCCACTTTAAGTTTCATGAGTGAAACAACGTCCTCCATTAGAAATTTGGAGGCACAAGTGGGTCAGTTGAGTAAGAAAATCACTTAAACTCCTCCTAGTACTCTCCCAAGCAATACAGAAGAGAATCCGAAAAGAAAGTGCAAGGCCATTGATATAATCAATATGGAAGAATGCACAAATGAGGAGAAGGACGTGAATCCCAGTAGGAAGAACTCCTGGGACGTCCTCTGAACAAAAAGGAGTTCCAAACTAAGGAACCTAAGGAATCTGAGGCTCACCTAGAGATCGTAGAGATTCTATTGAACCTCCTTTTACCATTCATGAGCTCTGAGAATTATTCTTCCTCTGAAGAGGATGAAGATGTAACTGAAGAGCAACTTGCTCAATATCTAGGAGCCATCATGAAGCTGAATGCCAAGTTGTTTGGTAATGAGACTTGGGAAGGTAAACCTCCCTTGCTCATTAGTGAACTAGATAAATGGGTTCAGCAAACTCTACCTCAAAAGAAACAAGATCCTGGTAAATTCTTAATATCATGTACCATAGGCACCATAACCTTTGAGAAGGCTCTATGTGACCTGGGGTCAGGTATAAATCTTATGTCACTCTCTGTAATGGAGAAGTTGGGGATCTTTGAGGTACAAGCTGAAAGAATCTCATTAGAGATGACAGACAAGTCAATAAAACAAGCTTATGGATTGGTAGAGGACGTGTTAGTGAATGTTAAAAGACTTTACATCCCTGCTAATTTCATAATCTTAGACACTGGGAAGGATGAGAATGAATCCATCATTCTTGGAAGACCCTTCCTAGCCACAGCAGGAGCTGTAATTGATGTTGACAAAGGAGAGCTAGTCCTTCAATTGAATGGGGACTACCTTGTGTTTAAAGCTCAAGGATCTTCTTCTGCAACCATGGAAAAGAGGCACGATAAGCTTCTCTCAATACAGACTCAAACAAAGTCCCCACAATCAAACTCTAAGTTTGGTGTTGGGAGGCCACAACCAAACTCTAATTTTGGTGTTGAACCCCCACATTTAAACTCTAAATTTGGTGTTGGGAGGTCCCAACAATGCTCTGATGATCTGTGAAGCTCCACAAGAGCTCACTGTCAAGCTATTGACATTAAAGAAGCACTTATTGGGAGGCAAACCAATATATATATTATTCTTTGATGTTTTATTAGGTTTATGATCATGTGGAGTCACAAAACAATTGCAAAAAATAAAAACAGAATAAAAAAAGCAAAAAAAATAGCACACCCTGGAGGAAGAGCTTACTGGCGTTTAGGAGCATCTGGCTGGCATTTAACGCCAGAACAGAGCATGAAGCTGGCGTTAAACGCCAGAAACAAGCATGGAAGTGGTGTTCAACGCCAGAAACATGCGGCAGATTGGCGTTGAACGCCCAAAACAAGCATGGAAGTGGCGTTTAACGCCAGAAACATGTTGCAGTCTGGTGTTAAATGCCAGAATTGCATACAAAGGGCATTTTACACGCCTAAAGGGTGCAGGAATGAGAAATCCTTGACACCTCAGGATCTGTGGACCCCACAGGTTCACCTCAAGATCTGTGGACCCCACAGGATTCCCACCTACCTTCTCCCTCTCTCTCACACCTTTTCATAACACTCTTCCCCAAACATCATTCACCAATCACCTCAATCACTCTTCCCCATCACCTCTTCACCACTCACATCCATCCACTCTTCCTCATAAACCCCACCTACCTTTAAATTTAAAATCTCTTTCCCACCCAAACCCACCCTAAATGACCGAACCCTTACCCCTCTCCCTCCACTATATAAACCCATCCATCCTGCTTTATTTTCACACAACATAACCCTCTCTTCTCCCCCTTGGCCGAATACACATCTCTCTCCCTCTCCTCCATATCTTCTTCTTCTTCATCTATTCTTTCTTCTTTTGCTCGAGGACGAGCAACATTCTAAGTTTGGTGTGGTAAAAGCTTAGCTTTTTTGTTTTTCCGTAACCATTGATGGCACCTAAGGCCGGAGAAACCTCTAGAAAGAGGAAAGGGAAGACAAAAGCTTTCACCTCTGAGTCATGGGAGATGGAGAGATTCATCTCAAAAGCCCATCAAGACCACTTCTATGAAGTTGTGGCCAAGAAGAAGGTGATCCCTGAGGTCCCTTTCATGCTCAAGAAAAATGAGTATCCGGAGATCCGACATGAGATCCAAAAAAGAGGTTGGAAAGTTCTTACACACCCCATTCAACAAGTCATAATCTTAATTGTTCAAGAGTTCTATGCCAATGCATGGATCATTAGGAACCAATCAAAGTATGAACCCGAATCCAAAAAATTGGCTTACAATAGTTTGAGGGAAATGCTTAGATTTCAGTCCGGAGAACGTAAGGTTGGCGTTCAACTTGCCTATAATGCAAGGAGACGCACGCCCCTATACTAGAAGGGTCAACTTTAATCAAAGGTTAGACCAAGTCCTCATGGACATATGTGTGGAAGGAGCTCAATGAAAAAGAGACTCAAAAGGTAAGCCGGTTCAATTGAGAAGACTGGACCTTAAGCCTGTGGCTAGAGGATGGTTGGAGTTCATCCAACGCTCCATCATCCCCACTAGCAACCGATCCGAAGTAACTGTGGATTGGGCCATCATGATCCATAGCATCATGATTGGAGAGGAAGTAGAAGTTCATGAAGTCATCTCTCTAGAACTCTACAAAGTAGCTGAAAAGCTCTCCACCTTGGCAAGGCTAGCTTTTCCTCATCTCATTTGCCATCTATGCTACTTAGCTAGAGTTGTCATAGAAGGAGACATCCTCATTGAAGAGGACAAGCCCATCACTAAGAAGAGGATGGAGCAAACAAGAGAGCCCATTCATGGATCTCAAGAGACGCATGAGGAAGCTCATCATCAAGAAATCCCTGAGATGTCTCAAGGGATGCATTTTCCTCCAAACAACTATTGGGAATAACTCAGCACTTCTCTAGAAGGATTGAGTCATGACATGAACCAATTAAGGGTGGAACACCAAGAGCACTCTATCATTCTCAATGAAATTAGAGAAGATCAAAGAGCTATGAGGGAAGAGCAACAAAAGCAAGGAAGAGACATAAAAGAGCCAAGAACACCATTGGTCCTTCAAGGAGGAGGCGCCACCATCACCAAGGTGGACTCATTCCTTAACTTCCTTGTTCTTATCTTATCTCTCTATTTTTCGGTTTTTGAGCTTCATGTTTGTCTATGTTTGTGTCTTTATTACATGATCATTAGTGTCTAGTGTCTATGTCTTAAGGCTATGAATAATTCCATGAATCCTTCACCTCACTTAAATGAAAAATGTTTTTAATTCAAAAGAACAAGAAGTACATGAATTTCGAATTCATCCTTGAAATTAGTTTAATTATATTGATGTGGTGACAATACTTTTTGTTTTCTGAATGAATGCTTGAATAGTGCATATTTTTGATCTTGTTGTTTATGAATGTTAAAATTGTTGGCTCTTGAAAGAATGATGAAAAAGAGAAATGTTATTGATGATCTGAAAAATCATGAAATTGATTCTTGAAGCAAGAAAAAGCAGTGATAAAGAAGAAGCTTGCGAAAAAAAATGGCGAAAAGAAAGAGAAAGAAAGAAAGAGAAAAAAGCAAGCAGAAAAAGCCAATAGCCCTTAAAACCAAAAGGCAAGGGTAAAAAGGATCCAAGGCTTTGAGCATCAATGGATAGGAGGGCCCAAGGAAATAAAATCCAGGCCTAAGCGGCTAAATCAAGCTGTCCCTAACCATGTGCTTGTGGCATGCAGGTCCAAGTGAAAAGCTTGAGACTGAGTGGTTAAAGTCGTGATCCAAAATAAAAAGAGTGTGCTTAAGAGCTCTGAACACCTCTAACTGGGAACTTTAGCAAAGCTGAGTCACAATCTGAAAAGGTTCACCCAGTCATGTGTTTGTGGCATTTATGTATCCGGTGGTAATATTGGAAAACAAAGTGCTTAGGGCCACGGCCAAGACTCATAAAAGTAGTTGTGTTCAAGAATCAACATACTTAACTAGGAGAATCAATAACACTATCTGAACTCTGAGTTCCTATGGATGCCAATCATTCTAAACTTCAAAGGATAAAGTGAGATGCCAAAACTGTTCAGAAGCAAAAAGCTACAAGTCCCGCTCATCTAGTTAGAACTAATATTCACTGATATTTTGAGATTTATAGTATATTATCTTCTTTTTATCCTATTTGATTTTCAGTTGCTTGGGGACAAGCAACAATTTAAGTTTGGTGTTGTGATGAGCAGATAATTTATACGCTTTTTGGCATTATTTTTAGGTAGTTTTTAGTAGGATCTAGCTACTTTTAGGGATGTTTTTATTAGTTTTTATGCAAATTTCATATTTCTGGATTTTACTATGAGTTTGTGTGTTTTTCTATGATTTCAGATATTTTCTGGCTGAAATTGAGGGACCTGAGCAAAAATCTGATAGGAGGCTGACAAAGGACTGCCGATGATGTTGGATTCTGACCTCCTTGCACTCGAAATGGATTTTCTGAAGCTACAGAAATCCAAATAGCACGCGCTCAACTGCGTTGAAAAGTAGACATACAGGGCTTTCCAGCAATATATAATAGTCAATACTTTATTCGAGTTTAGATGACGCAAACTGGCACTCAACGCTAGTTCCATACTGCATTCTGGAGTAAAACGCCAGAAACACGTCACAAACCAGAGTTAAACGCCAAAAACACATTACAAATCAAGTTTTAACCCCAAGAGAAGTCTCTGCACGTGTAAAGCTCAAGCTCAGCCCAAGAACACACCAAAGTGGGCCCCGGAAGTGGATTTCTGCACTTAGACTTATTTCTGTAAACCCTAGTAGCTAGTCTAGTATAAATAGAACTTTTTACTATTGTATTGAGTGTCTTTTGACCGGGGTCTTTTTCCCTATTTTTGAATTCACATGCTATTTAGGGAGGCTGGCCATTCAGCCATGCCTAGACCTTGTTCTTATGTATTTTCAACGGTGGCATTTCTACACACCATAGATTAAGGTGTGGAGCTCTGCTATACCTCGAGTATTAATGCAATTATTACTATTTTCTATTCAATTCATGCTTATTCTTATTCTAAGATATTCATTCGCACCTCAACCTGATGAATGTGATTATCCGTGATACTCATCACCATTCTCAATCTATGAACGCGTGCCTGACAACCACCTCCGTCCTACTTTCGATTGAATGAGTATCTCTTGGATTCCTTAATCAGAGTCTTCGTGGTATAAGCTAGAATCCATTGGCAGCATTCTTGAGAATCCGGAAAGTCTAAACCTTGTCTGTGGTATTCCGAGTAGGATTCAGGGATTGAATGACTGTGACGAGCTTCAAACTCGCGAGTGTTGGGTGTAGTGACAGACGCAAAAGAATCACTGGATTCTATTCTGACATGATCGAGAACCAACAGATGATTAGCCGTGCTATGACAAAGCATTTGGACCATTTTCACTGAGAGGATGGGAAGTAGCCATTGACAACGGTGACGCCCTACATAAAGCTTGCCATGGAAAGGAGTATGAAGGATTGGATGAAGGTAGTAGGAAAGCAGAGATTCAACAGGACTAAAGCATCTCCATACACTTATCTGAAATTCCCACCAATGATTTACATAAGTATCTCTATCTTTACTTTCTGTTTATTTATCCTCATATTCAAAAACCATTATTACCATTTGAATCCACCTGATGGAGATTTACAAGATGACCATAGCTTGCTTCATACCAACAATCTCCGTGGGATCGACCCTTACTCACGTAAGGTATTACTTGGACGATCCAGTGCACTTGCTGGTTAGTTGTGCGAAGTTGTGACAAAGTGTGATTCACGTTGAGAGCTCCAAGTCTTTGGCGCCATTGTTGATGATCACAATTTTGTGCACCAGAATCAACGTACTAAACTAAGAGAATCAATAACACTATCTGAATTCTGAGTTCCTATGGATGCCAATCATTCTGAACTTCAAAGGATAAAGTGGGATGCCAAAACTGTTCAGAAGCAAAAAGTTACTAGTCCCGCTCATCTAATTGGAACTAAGCTTCATTGATATTTTGAAATTTATTGTATATTCTCTTCTTTTTATCTTATTTTATTTTTGGTTGCTTGGGGACAAGCAACAATTTAAGTTTGGTGTTGTGATGAGCAGATAATTTATACGCCTTTTGGCATTGTTTTTAGGTAGTTTTTAGCATGTTTTAGTTACTTTTTATCATATGTTTATTAGTTTTTATGCAAAAATCACATTTCTGAACTTTACTATGAGTTTGTGTGTTTTTCTGTAATTTTAGGTATTTTTTGGCTGAAATTGAGGGACCTGAGCAAAAATCTGATTCAGAGACTGAGCAAGGACTGCAGATGCTATTGGATTATGATCCTTCTGAACTCGAAGTGGATTTTCTTGAGCTACGGAAGCCCAATTGGTGCACTCTCAATTGTGTTGGAAAGTAGACATATTGGGCTTTCCAACAATGTTTAATAGTCCATACTTTGCCTGAGATATGATGGCCCAAACACTCGTTAAACGCCAGCCAGAGACCCTTTTCTGGCGTAAAACGCCAGAACTGGCACCAAAATTGGAGTTAAACACCTAAACTGGCACCCAAGCTGGTGTTTAACTCCAAGAATGGCCTATGCACATGAAAGCTTCAAAGCTCAGCCCAAACACTCACCAAGTGGACCCCGAAAGTGGATTTCTGCACTATCTACACCTAGTTACTCATTTTCTATAACCCTAGGTTACTAGTTTAGTATAAAAACTACTTTTATAGATTCATTTTGGAACTTATGACATTTTTACATTTCATATTGTATCTTCCACGGCATGAGTCTCTAAACCCCATAGGTGGGAGGGAGGAGCTCTGCTGTGTCTCAATGGATTAATCAATTACTATTGTTTTCTATTCAATCACGCTTGATTCTATTCTAAGATACTCACTCATACTTCAAAGTAGAGAATATGATGATCCGTGACACCCATCATTATCCTCAACCTTATGATGAGGGCGTGCCTGATAACCACTCCTATTCTATCTGAGCTCAACGTAGTCATTGGGCGACAGCTTGAGTGCGTATCTCTTGGGTCTCTGATCCACAAACCGAGTCCGTTAGATTAGAACCTTTGTGGTAGAGGCTAGAACCAATTGGCAGCATTTCTGAGATCCGAAAAGTCTAAACCTTGTCTGTGGTATTCCGAGTAGGATCTGGAAGGGGATGACTGTGAGGAGCTTCAAACTCACGAATGTTGGGTGCAGTGACAGTGTGCAAAAGGATAGAGAGATCCTATTCCAACAAAAGTGAGAACCGACAGATGATTAGCCGTGCGGTAGCTGTGCCTGGTATTTTTCATCTGAGACGAGAAATCCGACAGTTGATTAGCCATGCAGAAACCGTACTTGGACCATTTTCACTGAGAGGATCATACAGAGTCTTATGCTTAAGTCATAATTCAAACATGGCAAGGTATTACGACCTCTAAAATAAAAAAATTTAGTACGTATAGTAGTATGACTGGTTGATTATAACTAGGAGCCTTTGCAGAAAAAGGGGTAAACTAAAAAATTGCAACTCGAAAAGTGCAACACTCCGATCGATAACGTAACGAACAAAGGATAAACCAACGCGAGATTATATATATACAAAGGAGTGTCAAGAACAGGAATATCAAGACTCAAAATCCGGCTGCGAAGATAACCGGTCCGAGCATAGCAATATATACATATGATAAAATAAGGAAATCCCAAAGGAAACCCAAAGGGACACAAATACAGAAACCTATTCTCCAAAATCTCCCATAAGAGGAGTCATCACAGTTTGTATTATTTAATGGAGATAAAAGTATCTAAGCGAAACATATAAACTAAACAGAGTCCCCAAGAACAAAGGATCTTCGCTAAACCAGAAGTCTCCAGCAGGCCTCAGCGAGAAACCTCGCGTCCTGCATCTGAAAACCACAAAATCCGCATGGGTGAGAACCAGAGGTCCCCAGCATGGTAACAGCTTCCACATATATAATACATAATAATAGAGGAAAGCCGAAGGCAATCCTAAAACTTCCTCCAGATAATTCAAAAGCTTATAAACAAGCTAAACCATAAAGGGCATCTGACTAAAGATTCTTCAGTCTAACTAATACTTCCCTTTCCAATTCCTTCAGACCTCCCAACCACCAGCAGGAGTATAATATAGCAAACACAGTTATATCAAACAAGAAATATACAAATAGGAACAAATAAGGCATTTAGACAATTAGCAAGTAATATGCAGTCAAATAGGCAATCTCAAACAATTCATATAGTATGCATATGATGAATGCCTGTCCCTAGTGGCTGATGATATCATCTGTCGGTTATAGAGCCAACCCGACAAGTCCTGGTAGCTAACCATTGGACTGTCCCTCTGTCGCGCATCCCCAACTCGAGTTATACTCATCATAAACTTGATCATAATCATGATCTATATCCATCACCTTCACTGGTGAATATTTACGGGGGCGAGCTCATCCGGGGCTTTCACAGTGCCCGACCACCCTTACAACATAGGGTCAAAAGAGCTTCGAGTCTCAACCTGGAGCACGTGGTGGCTAGCCGCTGCTTCCTTCCAGGGAAACTCTCATCTCCAACAGTGGAAGTGCAACATTCACAATTCATTCAACAACATATATGCATTTATACTTAGCCATAATCATGGCTCCGCCGTAACACGGCAATAATCTAGCCATCCGGCTCACGGTTAAATCCATAACCAGCCAATTCATTAATAATTACGGCCCTTCGGCCCATGGCATAACAAGCACTTCCACCACCATCCTCTGCATCTCACATAATCATCTTTGATCCTCATTGATCATTCATTTTTCCCATGCTTCACTCGCAAGTCAACCCATTTACTAGCCCTTTTTCTCATAGCTAGACATATCATAATGATTTAAGACATAAGTGGTGAGATCGGAGGCTTAGAAGTATGAGATTTGGCTTTTAAAACTCAAAAATCAACTTTGGGATGAAAACAGGGCCACGCGTACGCGCACTCCACGTGAATGCGTGGTTGGCCACAAAACTCATCGACGCGTATGCGTCATGCACGCTAACGTGTGGATTGAAAATTAGCCAATCGACGCGCACGCGTCAACCACACGTACGCGTGGGTGCTTGGTGGACGAAATTGTGATCAATAATAATTCCAGGCACTGTTAGAGAAGCTTTTTCTTTTCACAATTCCGTTCAACTTAACCAGCAAGTGTACTGGGTCATCCAAGTAATACCTTACGTGAATAAGGGTCGATCCCACAGAGATTGTTGGTATGAAGCAAGCTATGGTCACCTTGTAAATCTCAGTTAGGCAGATTAAATAGTTTTGGGTTTCGAAAATTAATAATAAAAAGAAAATAAAAGGGATAGAAATACTTATGTAAATTAATAGTGGGAATTTCAGATAAGTATATGGAGATGCTGTGCTCCTCTTGAATCATTACTTTCCTATTACAGTCATCCAATCCTTCCTACTCCTTTCCATGGCAAGCTGTATGTAGGGCATCACCGTTGTCAATGGCTACATCCCATCCTCTCAGTGAAAACGTTCCTATGCTCTGTCACAGCACGGGTAATCATCTGTCGGTTCTCAATCAGGTTGGAATAGAATCCCTTGATTCTTTTGCGTTTGTCATCACGCCCAACCTTCAGGAGTTTGAACCTCGTCACAGTCATTCAATCACAGAATCCTACTCGGAATACCATAGACAAGGTTTAGACTTTCTGGATCCTCATGAATGCCGCCATCTATCTAGCTTATACCACGAAGATTCTGTTGGGGAATCTAAGAGATATGCGCCCGGCCTAGAGTAGAACGGAAGTGGTTGTCAGTCACGTGCGTTCATAGGTGAGAATGATGATGAGTGTCACGGATCATCACATTCATCAAAGTTAAGTGTAACGTATATCTTGGAATAAGAATAGAAGAGAATTGAATAGAAAGTAATAATAATTGTATTGAAACTTGAGGTACAGCAGAGCTCCACACCCTTAATCTATGGTGTGCAGAAACTCCACTGTTGAAAATACATAAGTAAAAGGTTCAGGCATGGCCGAATGGCCAGCCCCCTGTATGTGATCAATAGCCTCCTAAGATGAAGAATAAAACAAAACTGAGACCAAAGATGTCTAATACAATAGTAAATTATCCTATTTATACTAGACTAGCTACTAGGGTTTACATGAGTAAGTATTTGATGCATAAATTCACTTCCGGGGCCCACTTGGTGTATGTTTGGGCTGAGCTTGATCTATCCACGAGCTGAGGCTTTTCTTGGAGTTGAACTCCGAGTTATAACGTGTTTTGGGCGTTCAACTCCGGATCATGACGTTTTTCTGGCGTTTAACTCCAGACAGCAGCATGTACTTGGCGTTCAACGCCAAGTTACGTCGTCAATTTCCGAATAAAGTATGGACTATTATATATTGCTGGAAAGCTCTAGATGTCTACTTTCCAACGCCGTTGAGAGCGCGCCAATTGGAGTTCTTTAGCTCCAGAAAATCCATTTCGAGTGCAGGGAGGTCAGATTCCAACAGCATCAGCAGTCCTTTTGTCAGCCTTTTTCAGAGTTTTGCTCAAGTCCCTCAATTTCAGCCAGAAATTACCTGAAATCACAGAAAAACACACAAACTCATAGTAAAGTCCAGAAATGTGAATTTAACATAAAAAATAATGAAAACATCCCTAAAAGTAGCTTAAACTTACTAAAAACTACCTAAAAACAATGCCAAAAAGCGTATAAATTATCCGCTCATCACAACACCAAACTTAAATTGTTGCTTGTCCCCAAGCAACTGAAAATCAAATAGGATAAAAGAAGAGAATATACTATAAATTCCAGAATATCAATGAATATTAATTATAATTAGATGAGCGGGACTTGTAGCTTTTTGCTTCTGAACAGTTTTGGCATCTCACTTTTTCCTTTGGAGTTCAGAGTGATTGGCGTCTCTGGGAACTTAGAATTTTGGATAGTGTTATTGACTTTCCTAGTTAAGTATGTTGATTCTTGAACACAGCTACTTATGAGTCTTGGCCGTGGCCCTAAGCACTTTGTTTTCCAGTATTACCACCGGATACATAAATGCCATAGACACATAACTGGGTGAACCTTTTCAGATTGTGACTCAGCTTTGCTAGAGTCCCCAGTTAGTGGTGTCCAGAGCTCTTAAGCACACTCTTTTTGCTTTGGATCATGACTTTAACCACTCAGTCTCAAGCTTTTCACTTGGACCTTCATGACACAAGCACATGGTTAGGGACAACTTGATTTAGCCGCTTAGGCCTGGATTTTATTTCCTTGGGCCCTCCTATCCATTGATGCTCAAAGCCTTGGATCCTTTTTACCCTTGCCTTTTGGTTTTAAGGGCTATTGGCTTTTTCTGCTTGCTTTTTCTTTTTCTTTCTATTTTTTTTCACCATTTTTTTTCGCACAAGCTTTTGCTTTTTCACTGCTTTTTCTTGCTTCAAGAATCAATTTCATGATTTTTTTTCAGATCATCAATAACATTTCTCTTTGTTCATCATTCTTTCAAGAGCCAACAATTTTAACACTCATAAACAACAATATCAAAAGACATATGCACTGTTCAATCATTCATTCAGAAAACAAAAAGTATTGTCACCACATCAATATAATTAGATTAAGTTCAATGATAAATTCGAAATTCATGTACTTCTTGTTCTTTTGAATTAAAACATTTTTCATTTAAGAGAGGTGAAGGAGGATTTTATTCATAGCTTTAAGGCATGGTTACATACTAATGATCATGAAGTAGAGACACAAAACATAGATAAACACAACATTAAAAACCGAAAACAGAAAGAAATAAAGAACAAGGAATGAATCCACCTTTAGTGGCGTCTTCTTCTTGAAGGACCAACAATGTCCTTAAGCTCTTCTATGTCCCTTCCTTGCCTTTGTTGCTCCTCCCTCATTGCTCTTTGGTCTTCTCTTATTTCTTGGAGAATGATGGAGTGCTCATGATGTTCCACCCTTAATTGCTCCACATTGTGGCTCAAATCTTCTAAGGAGGTGTTGAGTTGCTCCCAATAGTTGTTGGGAGGAAAGTGCATCCCTTGAGGCATCTCAGGGATTTCTTGATGATGAGCTTCCTCATGCATCTCTTGAGAACCGTGCATGGTCTCTCTTGCTTGCTCCATCCTCTTCTTGGTGATGGGCTTATCCTTTTCAATGGAGGTATCTCCTTCTATGATAACTCCAGCTGAGTAACACAGATGGCAAATAAGGTGAGGAAAAGCTAGCCTTGCCATGGTGGAGGACCTATCGGCTATTTTGTAGAGTTCATTGGAGATGACCTCATGAACTTCTACTTCCTCTCCAGTCATGATGCTATGGATCATGATGGCCCAATCCACAGTAACTTCAGATCGGTTGCTAGTAGGAATGATAGAGCGTTGAATGAACTCCAACCATCCTCTAGCCACAGGCTTGAGATCCAGTCTTCTTAGTTGAACTGGCTTGCCTTTGGAATCTATTCTCCACTGAGCTCCTTCCACACATATGTCCATAAGGACTTGGTCCAACCTTTGGTTAAAGTTGACCCTTCTAGTGTAGGGGCGCTCATCTCCTTGCATCATGGGCAAGTGAAACGCCAACCTCACATTTTCCGGACTAAAATCTAAGTATTTCCCCCGAACCATTGTGAGATAGTTCTTTGGATTCGGGTTCATACTTTGATCATGGTTCCTAGTGATCCATGCATTGGCATAGAACTCTTGAACCATCAATATTCTGACTTGTTGCATGGGGTTGGTTAGGACATCCCAACCTCTTCTTTGGATTTCATGTCGAATTTCCGGATACTCATTCTTTTTAAGCTTGAAAGGGACCTCGGGGATCACCTTCTTCTTTGCCACAACATCATAGAAGTGGTCTTGATGGCTCTTGGAGATGAATCTTTCCATCTCCCATGACTTGGAGGTGGAAGCTTTTGTCTTCCCTTTCCCTTTTCTAGAGGATACTCCGGCCTTAGGTGCCATTGATGGTAATGGAAAAACAAAAAGCTTATGCTTTTACCACACCAAACTTAAAATCTTGCTCGCCCTCAAGCAAGAAAGAAAAGAAGAGAAGAAGAAGAAGAAGAAAATATGGTAGAGAGGGAGAGAGGTAGGTTCGGCTAAGGGGGAGAAGATGGGTTAGTGTTGTGTGAAAATCAAGTAGAATGGAAGGGTATTTATAGGGAGAGGGGAGGGTGTATGTGCGGCCATTTTGGGTGGGAATGGGTGGGAAATTGATTTTGAATTTTATGAAGGTAGGTGGGGTTTATGGGGAAGAGTGGATTGATGTGAGTGGTGAAGGGGTAATTGGGAAGAGGAATTGAGATGAGTGGTAAGGAGTGTTGGGAAGTGTGACATGGGGAATTCAAATCACAAAAATAGGATTAGGAGGTAAGGTGGGAATATAGTAGGTGGGGATCCTGTGGGGTCCACAGATCCTGAGATGATCCTGTGGGGTCCACAGGATCCTGAGGTGTCAAGGAATTCCATCCCTGCACCAAATAGGCATGTAAAATGCCTTTGCACACCATTCTGACGTTTAAACGCCCATTGGTGCACATTCTGGGCGTTCAACGCCCATGTAAAGCATGTTTCTGGCGTTGAACGCCAGTTTCATGCTTGTTGCTGGCGTTCAGCACCAGCTTTTCTTCTCTGGGCACATTCCTGGCGTTCAGTGCCAGAATGTTGCTTGTTTCTGGCGTTGAACGCCGGCCAGATGCATCTTACTGGCGTTGAACGCCAGCCTGTGCGTCCTCCAGGGTGTGAATTTTTTCTTCTGCTGTTTTTGATTCTATTTTTAATTTTTATGATTTTTTCGTGACTCCTCATGATCATGTACCTAATAAAACACAAATAACAAAAAAATAAAAATTAGATAAATAAAATTGGGTTGCCTCCCAACAAGCGCTTCTTTAATGTCAATAGCTTGACAGTGGCTCTCATGGAGCCACAAGGTGATCAGGTCAATGTTCGTGTAGTCCTAACACCAAACTTAGAGTTTGGATATGGGGTCTGAACACCAAACTTAGAGTTTGGTTGTGGCCTCACAACACCAAACTTAGAGTTTGACTGTATGGGCTCTTCTTGACTCTGAACTGAGAGAAGCTCTTCATGCTTACTCTCTTTTGTCACAGAGGGATGGCCACGTGCCTTAAACACAAGGTAGTCCCCATTCAATTGAAGGACTAATTCACCTCTGTTGACATCTATCACAGCTCCTGCTGTGGCTAGGAAAGGTCTTCCAAGGATGATGCAATCATCCTCTTCCTTCCTAGTGTCTAAGATTATGAAATCAGTAGGGATGTAAAGGCCTTCAACCTTTACTAGCACGTCCTCTACTAATCCATAAGCTTGTCTCAATGACTTGTCTGCCAATTGTAATGAGAACAAGGCAGGTTGTACCTCAATGATCCCTAGCTTCTCCATTACAGAGAGTGGCATAAGATTTATCCCTGACCCCAGATCACATAGAGCTTTCTCAAAGCTCATGGTGCCTATGGTGCAAGGTATTAAGAACTTGCCAGGATCCTGTTTCTTTTGAGGTAGAATTTGCTGAATCCAAGTAGCTAGTTCACTAATGAGCAAGGGAGGTTCACTTTCCCAAGTTTCATTACCAAACAGCTTGGCATTCAGCTTCATGATAGCTCCTAAATATTGAGCAACTTGCTCTCCAGTCACATCTTCATCCTCTTCAGAGGAAGAATAGTCTTCAGAGCTCATGAATGGCAGAAGGAGATTTCATGGAATCTCTATGGTCTCTATATGAGCCTCAGATTCATTTGGATCCTTAATAGGAAACTCCTTCTTACTTGAGGGACGTCCCAGGAGGTCTTCCTCACTAGGATTTTCGTCCTCCTCCTCCCTTGTGCATTCGGCCACATTGATCACATCAATGGCCTTGCACTCTCCTTTTGGATTCTCTTCTGTGTTGCTTGGGAGAATGCTGGGAGGAGTTTCAATGACTTTCTTACTCAGCTGGCCCACTTGTGCCTCCAGATTTCTGATGGAGGATCTTGTTTCATTCATGAAACTGAAAGTGGCCTTTGACATATCAGAGACAATATTGACTAAATTAGAAGTGTTTTGTTCAGAATTCTCTGTCTGTTGCTGAGAAGATGATGGATACGGCTTGCTATTCCCTAGCCTAGTGCGTCCACCATTGTTAAAGCCTTGTTGAGGCTTTTGTTGATCCTTCCATGAGAAATTTGGATGATTTCTCCATGATGAGTTATAGGTGTTTCCATAAGGTTCACCTATGTAATTAACCTCTGCCATGGCAGGGTTCTCAGGATCATAAGCTTCTTCAGAAGCTGCCTCTTTAGTACTGTTGGATGCATGTTGCCATCCATTCAGACTTTGAGAGATCATGTTGACCTGCTGAGTCAACACTTTGTTCTGAGCCAATATGGCATTCAGAGCATCAATTTTAAGAACTCATTTCTTCTGAGGTATCCCATTATTCACGGAATTCCTCTCAGAGGTGTACATAAATTGGTTGTTTGCAACCATGTCAATGAGTTCTTGGGCCTCTTCAGGTGTTTTCTTCAGGTGAATAGATCCACCTGCAGAATGGTCCAGTGACATTTTCGAAAATTCAGAGAGACCATAATAGAATATATCTAATATGGTCCATTCTGAAAACATGTCAGATGGACATCTTTTGGTCAGCTGCTTATATCTTTTCCAAGCTTCATAGAGGGATTCACCATCTTTTTGTTTGAAGGTTTGAACATCCACTCTCAGCTTGCTCAGCTTTTGAGGAGGAAAGAATTTATCCAAGAAGGCAGTGACCAGCTTATCCCAGGAGTCCAGGTTATCCTTAGGTTGTGAATCCAACCACATTCTAGCTCTGTCTCTTACAGCAAAAGGGAAAAGCATGAGTCTGTAGACTTCAGGATCAACTCCATTCGTCTTTATAGTCTCACAGATCTGCAAGAACTCAGTTAAAAACTGATAACTCTTCAGATGGAAGCCCATAAAACTTGCAGTTTTGTTGCATTAAGGCAACTAGTTGAGGCTTAAGCTCAAAATTATTGGCTCCAATGGCAGGAATGGAGATGCTTCTTCCATCAAATTTGGATGTTGGCTTTGTGAAGTCACCAAGCATTCTCCTTGCATTATTATTATTTTCGGCTGCCACTCCTTCTCTTGTTCGAAAATTTCTGAAAGGTTACCTTTAGAATAATTTAATTTAGCTTCTCTTAATTTCCTCTTCAGAGTCCTTTCAGGTTTTGGATCAATTTCAACAAGAGAGTCTTTTTCCCTGTTCCTGCTCATATGAAAGAGAAGAAAACAAGAAAAGAAAGAGGAATCCTATATGTCACAGTATAGAGATTCCCTTATGTTAGTAGAAGAAGAAAGGGGAGAAGAATCCAAACACAAGGGATATAATGAGTTCGGATTTTTAGATGAAGAGAGGTGAAGAGAAGTGTTAGTAAATAAATAATTAAATAGAATAGGAAAAGAGAGGGGAAATTTCGAAAATAATTTTTGAAAAAGGGTTAGTAATTTTCGAAAATTACAAGGTATTAAAATTAAAACATGAAACACTTAATTAATTAAAAAGAATTTTTGAAAAGGAGAGAGGTATTTTCGAAAATTAGAGAGGGAAAAGTAGTTAGGTGGTTTTGAAAAAGATAAGAAACAAACAAAAAAGTTAGTTAGTTGATTGAAAAAGATTTGAAATCGAATTTTGAAAAAGATAAGAAGATAAGAGGTTAGATAAGATATTTTGAAATCAAATTTTGAAAAAGATAAAATTTTTGAAAAAGATAAGATAAAAGATAAAATAAAAGTTTTAAGAAAAAGATATTTTGAAAAAGATTTAATTTTTAAAATGACTTAACTAACAAGAAACTACAAGATAAGATTCTAGAATTTAAAGATTGAACCTTTCTTAACAAGAAAGTAACAAATTTCAAATTTTTGAACCAATCACATTAATTGTTAGCTAATTTTCGAAAATTAGATATAAAAGCTAAGAAAAAGATTTTTGAAAAATAATTTTTAAAATTTTCGAAAATAATAAAAAAATGAAAAAGATATGATTTTTGAAAAAGATTTTGAAAAGATAAGATTTTTAAAATTTGAAATTTTGACTTGACTTGTAAGAAACAACTTATTTTGAAAATTTTTGACTAAGTCAACTCAAATTTTCGAAAATTATGAGAGAAATAAGGAAAAGATATTTTTTTGATTTTTGAATTTTTAATTATGAGAGAGAAAAACAACAAAAATACTCAATGCATGAAATTTTTAGATCAAAACAATGAATGTATGCAAGAATGCTATGAATGTCAAGATGAACACCAAGAACACTTTGAAGATCATGATGAACATCAAGAACATAATTTTGAAAAATTTTTGATGCAAAGAAAACATGCAAGACACCAAACTTAGAAATATTTAATGCATGGAAAATATGAATGCAAAAGTGCACATGAAAACAACAAACAACACAAAACAAGAAATCATCAAGATCAAACAAGAAGACTTGTCAAGAACAACTTGAAGATCATAAAGAACACTATGAATGCATGAGATTTTTGAAAAAAATGCAAGAAAAATTTTAAAAGCATGCAATTTACACCAAACTTAAAAATTAACACAAGACTCAAACAAGAACACAAAATATTTTTAGTTTTTATGATTTTATTAATTTTTTTTTGGATTTTTATTAAATTTTTTTTTCGAAAATAAAGTTTGGAAAAACGAAAAAGAAAAGAAAAATTTTGAAAAAGATTTTTGAAAAAATTTTTGAAAAGAAAATTACCTAATCTGAGCAACAAGATGAACTGTCAGTTGTCCATACTCGAACAATCCCCGGCAACGGCGCCAAAAACTGGGTGGACAAAATTGTGATCAATAATAATTCCAGGCACTGTTAGAGAAGCTTTTTCTTTTCACAATTCCGTTCAACTTAACCAGCAAGTGTACTGGGTCATCCAAGTAATACCTTACGTGAGTAAGGGTCGATCCCACAGAGATTGTTGGTATGAAGCAAGCTATGGTCACCTTGTAAATCTCAGTTAGGCAGATTAAATAGTTTTGGGTTTCGAAAATTAATAATAAAAAGAAAATAAAAGGGATAGAAATACTTATGTAAATTAATAGTGGGAATTTCAGATAAGTGTATGGAGATGCTGTGCTCCTCTTGAATCTTTACTTTCCTATTACAGTCATCCAATCCTTCCTACTCCTTTCCATGGCAAGCTGTATGTAGGGCATCACTGTTGTCAATGGCTACATCCCATCCTCTCAGTGAAAACGTTCCTATGCTCTGTCACAGCACGGCTAATCATCTGTCGGTTCTCAATCAGGTTGGAATAGAATCCCTTGATTCTTTTGCGTTTGTCATCACGCCCAGCCTTCAGGAGTTTGAAGCTCGTCACAGTCATTCAATCACAGAATCCTACTCGGAATACCATAGACAAGGTTTAGACTTTCCGGATCCTCATGAATGCCACCATCTATCTAGCTTATACCACGAAGATTCTGTTGGGGAATCTAAGAGATATGCGCCCGGCCTAGAGTAGAACGGAAGTGGTTGTCAGTCACGTGCGTTCATAGGTGAGAATGATGATGAGTGTCACGGATCATCACATTCATCAAAGTTAAGTGTAACGTATATCTTGGAATAAGAATAGAAGAGAATTGAATAGAAAGTAATAATAATTGTATTGAAACTTGAGGTACAGCAGAGCTCCACACCCTTAATCTATGGTGTGCAGAAACTCCACTGTTGAAAATACATAAGTAAAAGGTTCAGGCATGGCCGAATGGCCAGCCCCCTGTATGTGATCAATAGCCTCCTAAGATGAAGAATAAAACAAATCTGAGACCAAAGATGTCTAATACAATAGTAAATTATCCTATTTATACTAGACTAGCTACTAGGTTTTACATGAGTAAGTATTTGATGCATAAATTCACTTCCGGGGCCCACTTGGTGTATGTTTGGGCTGAGCTTGATCTATCCACGAGCTGAGACTTTTCTTGGAGTTGAACTCCGAGTTATAACGTGTTTTGGGCGTTCAACTCCGGATCATGACGTTTTTCTGGCGTTTAACTCCAGACAGCAGCATGTACTTGGCGTTCAACGCCAAGTTACGTCGTCAATTTCCGAATAAAGTATGGACTATTATATATTGCTGGAAAGCTCTGGATGTCTACTTTCCAACGCCGTTGAGAGCGCGCCAATAGCTCCAAAAAATCCATTTCGAGTGCAGGGAGGTCAGATTCCAATAGCATCAGCAGTCCTTTTGTCAGCCTTTTTCAAAGTTTTGCTCAAGTCCCTCAATTTCAGCCAGAAATTACCTGAAATCACAGAAAAACACACAAACTCATAGTAAAGTCCAGAAAAGTGAATTTAACATAAAAAATAATGAAAACATCCCTAAAAGTAGCTTGAACTTACTAAAAACTACCTAAAAACAATGCCAAAAAGCGTATAAATTATCCGCTCATCAGTGTTCTCGTGCCCCAGGCACAAAACTGGCACAGTTCTGGCACAACTCTCTGGAAAATGGCTGGGCATTGGGTGCAGCACATTTGGCACGCCGGCGCACCCGTGGATGGCGCTTTCTGGAAGAATGGCGCGTACATGCCAAATGCGCCTACGCGCGGGGGTCATTCTGCTAAAAATTGTCTAAGTTAAAAACTGCAGAATTCACAGATTCAACCCCTAATCTTCCGACGGACATAACTTTCTCATTTTAAATCGTTTTTCACCCGTTCTTCAAACGGCATGGACATCCCGGATCCAATTTCATTTCTAAATAGATTTTGCACAAAACAGAGATCCGTAGTCCAAGTTATGTCCCATCAAAGTATGCCTAAAAACCATATTTTTCATACAAGACCATAAAGTACCATTTTCAAAAGAATCCATTTTCAACTCTTTTCAAAATCAATCAAAACATGCCAATCTCATCCCTTTTCTTTGAAATCAATCAAAATATATCAAATTCAACATCAAGCCTCCTCAACTCACACATTGACACTTTACCACAATTTACAAAATCACTATCCCATCATTTTAACCCACTTCACCCAAGTGGATCAAACTCAAACACATTGACATATCATGTACTCTTCCTCATGCCAATTTTCAACAACACCAATTCTAATAAATCATCATTGTACACAATCAATATCATACTCACCATCAACATGGTTCCACCCACAATTCAACCATAATCAACCATCAAGCATATATCACGACATGCATATTTCTCATACATCATACCATTAAGGCATCAATAATCATCATCACATAAATGACCACATCATATATATCAACATTCAACAAAACCAACAATTCAATGCCTATCTTAGGGCCTGTAGCCTAAGTATTTCCTACCACATTACATATTAGATACGAGAAACCGAGACCATACCTTAGCCGATTTCCCAAGCTCACCGGAGCATTTCCAAATCACTTTTCCTCAGCTCTCAAGCCTCAAACTAAGAACAGATTTTCATCACCAATTTTTTCAAGCTTTTAAAATCACCATCAAGCCCAATATTCACACATAACAACAACCACAATCATATACCATACAAAATCTCAATACCAAAATCATAAACAACAAATACACAGGGTGAGAATCTTACCACAAGGTCCAAGGAGACAAGATTAACCTTCTCCTTCAAGAGAGTTAGGTCCTATAACATCAAAGAGCCCAAAATCTCAACATTTTGCTCATGAAACTCGAAATCAAGGATAGAAATTCGAAGAGCAAAACGTGGCTTACCTCAAGGTTAATTGTATGGGTTTTTGTAGAGCTCTTCGCGGTGAACGCGTGGCCGCAAACGGCCCGGTAATCGGAGCTCCAGATCAAAAGTTATGGTGGTTTGAAGATCAAGTGAGAGATAGAAGTTTGAGAGAGTGTTCTTCCCCCATTCTTCCCCCTTTTCAGCGTGTTTGAGTGTTATATGAGGAGAGAGAGTGCTGAAACAAGGGTTTTGGTTTAGTTTAGTTGGCCAAGGGCCCACTTTGGGTCCGGTTGGCCCGGTTTGGCCCGTTCGGTCCAATCTTGATCCGAATTCTATAAAATTGGTACCGAAATTCTCGTCTCAATCTCCTCTATTACATTTAGCCATGAAATCACATTTTGGGCTTTCTAGAATAAATTCTCATTTATGGGTTAATTAGTCGTTAATTAACCGGGTTTTACATTCTACCCACCTAATTGGGAATTTTGCCTACAAAATTCAAATGTAATTACCTGAGAATAAATGTGGATAATCCGTTCGCATCTCGACTCAAGTTCCAAGTGTGTTCCTCAACACCGCCTCGACTCCATGCCACTTTGACTAATGAAACCTCTTTTCCACGCAACCATTTGATACTAGTATCATCAATTCTGACTGGAGCCATTGGAAGCGTCAAATCTTCCCTTAACTGAACCGACTCAGGTTCTAACACATGGCTAGCATCAGGAGTGTACTTCCGAAGCTGCGACACGTGAAACACATCGTGCAGGTTTGAAAGATGAGGTGGTAGAGCTATCCGATACGCCACCGGTCCAATCCTCTCCAAGATCTGAAATGACCAATGTATCGAGGATTCAACTTCTTTGCTTTAATCGCCCCTACCTACTCCCGTGGTCGGGTAACCTTAAGGAAGACACGGTCTCCTTCCTCAAATTCTAAGGACTTTCGCCTCTAATCGGCGTAACTCTTTGACGACTCTGCGTCGTAAGCATCCTATCACGAATTTTCTTGACTTGTTCAGTGGTCTCAGCTATCATTTTCGGCCTAACAAGCTTTTCTCTCCAGCTTCATACCAACATAGCGAAGATTGACATTTCCTCCCATACAAGGCCTCATACGGACCATTCCGATGCTCGCATGATAACTATTATTGTATGCAAACTCCACTAATGGCATATACCGATCCCAACTCACCGGTTTGTCCAAAACACAAGCTCTCAACATATCCTCTAGTGTTTGGATCATCCTCTCGGATTGACCATCTGTTTGAGGATGGTAAGCCGTGCTCAAGCTTAATCGGGTTTCCAAAAGCTTTCTGAAATGCACCCAAATCTAAAGTGAAACGAGGATCCTATCAGAGATTATAGTAGCAGC